>NC_069502.1:571476344-571833844 GCF_027579735.1 Bombina bombina
TGTCCCTTTAATGCAGGTGTTGACAAATCTGTTTAAAATTTAGGAGCCAGTAAGAATATTTAGAAGCCAGGCATATTTTAGGAGCCAGACAGAGGTATTTGTACATAGATATATGGAAAATAAACCAAAAAGTTAGGAGTCAGGGGTAAAATTCTCTGAGTCAGTTGCTCCCTGGCTCCAGGGTTTGTCGAGCCCTGCTTTAATGTATATACAGACCTGGCCAAAAGTTTTGAGAATGACACAAATATTAATTTTCACAAAGTCTGCTGCTTCAGTGTGTTTAGATCTTTCTGTCAGAGTTACTATGGTATACTGAAGTATAATTTCAAGCATTTCATAAGTGTCAAAGGCTTTTACTGACAATTACATTAAGTTTATGCATAGAGTCAATATTTGCAGCGTTGACCCTTCTTTTTCAAGACCTCTGCAATTCGCCCTGGCATACAGTCAATCAACTTCTGGGCCACATCCTGACTGATGGCAGCCCATTCTTGCATAATCAATGCTGTGAGTGAGTGAGTTTAAGGTCTGGGGAGTTTCCTGGCCATGGACCCAAAAATGTGATATTTAATCCCCAAGCCAATTAGTTATCACTTTTGCCTGGTGCTCCATCATGCTGGAAAAGGTATTGTTCGTCACCAAACTGTACATGGATGGTTGGGAGAATTTGCTTTTGGAGGATGTTTTTGTACCATTCTTTATTCATGGCTGTGTTCTTCTCCCTTGGCTGTGAAGCGACCCCACACATAAATGGTCTCAGGATGCTTTACTGTTGGCATGACACAGGACTGATAGTAGCGCTCACCTTTTCTTCTCCAGACAAGGTTTTTTTCCCCCCGATGACCCAAACAATCAGAAAGGGGATTCATCAGAGAAAATTACTTTACCACAGTCCAATCCCTGTACTTTTTGCAGAATATTAGTCTCTCCCTGATGGGTTTTTCCTGGAGAGAAGTGGCTTCTTTGCTGCCCTTCTTGACACAAGGCCATCCTCCAGATGCACTCACACCTGCCTGAGGCCATTCCTGAGCAAGCTCTGTACTGGTGGTGCCCCGATTACGCAGGTGAATCAACTTTAGTAGACTGTCCTGGCGCTTGCTGGACTTTCTTGGGCGCCCTGAAGCCTTCTTAACAATTGAATCTCTCTTTGAAATTCTTGATGATCCGAAAAATGGTTGATTTAGGTGCAATCTTAGTAGCAGCAATATCCTTGAACAATGATTTCAAGCACCACCCTGCTTTTTAAGCTTCCAGTCTGTTATTCTAACTCAATAAGCATGACAGAGTGGTCTCCAGCCTTGTCCTCGTCAACACTGACACCTGCGTTAATGAGAGAATCACCGACATGTCAGCTGGCCCTTTTGTGGCAGGGCTGAAATACAGTGGAAATGTTTTTTTGGGGATTAAGTTCATTTTCTTGGCAAAGAGGGACTTTGCAATTAATCTGATCACTCTTCATAACATTCTGGAGTATATGCAAATTGCCATCATAAAAACGGAGACAGCAGACTTTGTGAAAATTAATATTTGTGTAATTCTCAAAACATTTGGCCAGGACTGTAGATAGATAGAATTAGGAGGTCTGCTATTTCTGTAGGATCAGCCAATTTATATGGTGGGGGGGGGTTCCTGGGAACAATAAATTGAGGCTTCAATTATCAAAAAAAAATAGCAATTGCATATTTTAAAAAAAAAAAAAACACAAAATTTCCCATACATTTTATACTATGCAGCTACTATGACAATTTTACAGTAAAATGTTCCTTTAAGCAAGAAATGTTGCAAATATACCACAAAATGCAAAACTGACAAATACAATCGGCTAGATTACGAGTTTTTGTCAGTAAGGTTTGCGGTGCCAACGCTCAGTTTATGCTCACCTACAAACAACACTGGTATTACAGGGTTTTTTTAAACCCGGCGTTAGCCGCAGAAATGTGAGCGAAGAGCAAAATTTAGCTCCACATCTCACCTCAATACCAGCGCTGCTTACGGTAGCGGTGAGCTGGCTAAACATGCTTGTGCATGATTTCCCCATAGGAATCAATGGGGTAGATTCGGCTGGAAAAAAAAAACTAACACCTGCAAAAAAGCAGCGTTCAGCTCCTAACGCAGCCCCATTGATTCCTATGGGAAAATACTTGTTATGTTTACACCTAACACCCTAACATGAACCCCGAGTCTAAACACCCCTAATCTTACACTTATTAACCCCTAATCTGCCATCCCTGACATCGCCAACACCTACATTATATTTTTAACCCCTAATCTGCAGCTCCGGACACCGTCGCCACCTACACTATACCTATGAACCCCTAATCTGCTGCCCCTAACATCGCCGCCACCTACATTTTATTATTAACCCCTACTCTGCCTTCCCCAATGTCGCCGCAACCTATCTACAATTATTAACCCCTAATC
Organism: Bombina bombina; assembly: GCF_027579735.1. Classification (NCBI taxonomy): domain Eukaryota; kingdom Metazoa; phylum Chordata; class Amphibia; order Anura; family Bombinatoridae; genus Bombina; species Bombina bombina. Next base: position 571,478,766 of record NC_069502.1, read on the forward strand.
TGCCGCCCCCAATGTCGCCGCAACTATAATAAAGTTACTAACCCCTAAACCTAAGTTTAACCCTAACATGCCCCTAACTTAAATATAATTTAAATACATCTAAATAAAATTAATACAATTAAATAAATTATTCCTATTTAAAACTAAATACTTACCTATAAAATAAACCCTAAGCTAGAGTTTATTTTTATTTTACAGGCAACTTTGTATTTATTTTAACTAGGTACAATAGTTATTAACTATTTCATAATTTCCTAGTTAAAATAAATACAAATACCTGTAAAATAAAACCTAAGTTACAATTACACCTAACACTACATTACAATTAAATTAATTCCCTACACTAACTACAATTAAATAAAATTATCTAAATTACGGGGAAAAAACCCCACTAAATTACAGAAAATAAAATTACTATTTTTTTAAACTAATTACACCTAATCTAATCCCCCTAATAAAATAAAAAAGCCCCCATAAATAATAAAAATCTCTACCCTATACTAAATTACAAATAGCCCTTAAAAGGGCTTTTTGCGGGGCATTGCCCCAAAGTAATCAGCTCTTTTACCTGTAAAAAAAAAAAAATACAATACCCCCCCCAACATTACAACCCACCACCCACACACTCAACCCTACTCTAAAACCCACCCAATCCCCCCTTAATAAAACCTAACACTAACCCCTTGAAGATCACCCTACCTTGAGACGTCTTCCCCCAACCAGGCAGAAGTGGTCCTCCAGACGGCCAGAAGTCTTCATCCTATCCGGGCAGAAGAGGACCTCCAGACGGGCAGAAGTCTTCATCCAGGCGGCAACTTCTATCTTCATCCATCCGGAGCGGGACCATCTTCAAGACATCCGACGCGGAGCATCCTCTTCGTTCTTGATCCGACGACTGAATGACTGGTCCTTTAAATGACGTCATCCAAGATGGCGTCCCTTGAATTCCGATTAGCTGATGGAATTCTATCAGACAATCGGAAGGTAGAAAAAAATCCTATTGGCTGATCCAATCAGCCAATAGGATTGAAGTTCAATCCTATTGGCTGATCCAATCAGCCAATAGGATTGAGCTGGCATTCTATTGGCTGATTGGAACAGCCAATAGAATGCAAACTCAATTCTATTGGATGATTGCATCAGCCAATATGATTTTTTCTACCTTAATTCCGATTGGCTGATAGAATTCCATCAGCCAATCGGAATTCAAGGGACGCCATCTTGGATGACGTCATTTAAAGGACCAGTCATTCAGTCGTCGGATCAAGAACAAAGAGGATGCTCCGCGTCGGATGTCTTGAAGATGGTCCCGCTCCGGATGGATGAAGATAAAAGATGCCACCTGGATGAAGACTTCTGCCAGTCTGGAGGTCCTCTTCTGCCCGGATAGGATGAAGACTTCTTGCCGTCTGGAGGACCACTTCTGCCTGTTGGGTGAAGACGTCTCAAGGTAGGGTGATCTTCAAGGGGTTAGTGTAAGGGTTTATTAAGGGGGGATTGGGTGGGTTTTAGAGTAGGGTTGGGTGTGTGGGTGGTGGGTTATTGTATTTTTTTTACAGGTAAAAGAGCTGATAACTTTGGGGCAATGCCCCGCAAAAAAGCCCTTTTAAGGGCTATTTGTAATTTAGTATAGGGTATGGATTTTTATTATTTTGGGGGGCTTTTTTATTTTATTAGCGGGATGAGAGTAGGTGTAATTAGTTTAAAATTTTGTAATTATTTTGTTTTCTGTAATTTAGTGTTTATTTTTTTGTACTTTAGTTTTTTTTTAAATTGTAGTTAATGTAGGTAATTTATTTAATTTTAGTATAGTGTTAGGTGTAATTGTAACAGGTTATTTTACAGGTATATTTGTATTTATTTTAACTAAGAAGTTATTAAATAGTTAATAACTGTTTAATAACTATTGTATCTAGTTAAAATAAATGCAAAGTTGCCTGTAAAATAAAAATAAACCCTAAGCTAGCAGCTACAATGTAACTATTAGTTATATTGTAGCTATCTTAGGGTTTATAATATAGGTAAGTACATTTAGTCTTAAATAGGAATAATTTATTTAATTGTAGTTATTTTATTTAGATTTATTTAAATTATATTTAAGTTAGGGGGGTGTTAGGGTTAGGCTTAGACTTAGGTTTAGGGGTTAATACATTTAATATATTTGCAGCGACGTTGGGGCGGCAGATTAGGGGTTAATAAATGTAGGTAGGTCTCGGCGATGTTAGGGACGGCAGATTAGGGGTTAATAAAAATGTAAATAGTGTTTGCGAGGCGGGAGTGCGGCAGTTTAAGGGTTAGTCTATTTATTGAAGTGGCGGCGATGTCCGGTCAGCAGATTAGGGGTTAAAAAAATGTATTTAAGTGTTTGCAATGTGGGGGGGCCTCGGTTTAGGGGTTAATAGGTAGTTTATGGGTGTTCGTGAACTTTTTAGCACTTTAGTTAAGAGTTTTATGTTCCGGCGTTAGCCCATAAAACTCTTAACTACTGACTTTTAAATGCGGTAGGAGTCTTGACAGGAGAGGGTGTACCGCTCACTTTTTCTAAGACTCGTAATACAGGCGTTAGGAAAATCCCATTAAAAAGATAGGATACGCAATTGACGTAAGGGGATTTGCGGTATGCTCGAGTCGCGGAAAAAAAAAAGTGAGCGGTACACCTGTACCTGCCAGACTCTTAATACCAACGGGCATTAAAAAGCAGCGTTGGGACCTCTCAACGCTGCTTTTTAAGGCTAACGCAAGACTCGTAATCTAGGCGAATGATAATAAATAGCGATTACATCGAAAGAAGTAGCAGTTTAGTGCACTTAATTACACTATATAACAGGGCCTGGCAAACATATTTAAAATACCTGGTAAAACATTTGGGAGCTAACCACACTTTCATTGTAGAATAACCTAAGCGATTAGGAGTTACGTAAAATTTTAGCAGCTGCAACTTCTTGTCTCCTTTGTATTATTTTATAACAGGGTTTGAAAATTCTGATACAAATCCCCAAATCTGGAATTACAAAATCCAAACTTTTTAATTAATATTTTTTTTAAATAAATGATCAAAAATAACTTTTTTCCACAATATCCTCTGCCTGTGTATTTATTTTCATTTCTGTGTTCTAAAATGCAACTAGTAGTCTATTTATTTAAAACAACAAACATTGCTTGATTGGAGTACTGCTATACTATCTTTCTGATAGAACTATGTATCCAAAAGTATTAAATTATGTCAAACTACCTTTAGGTTGCATGTATAAGCTGTATTATGGCATGTAAATATTGTCTAACATAAACACTGCCTGACATAAGATACTGTAGTTTACTCTTGATTCCATTCCCTCTCCAAACTGTCTATTTTACAGATGCAAATATTACAAAATCCAAACTATTCTGAAGTCTACACCTTTTCCAGTCCCAAGCGGTTTTGAAATAGGGCTTTCTACCTGTAATAATAAAATAAATGTGACACACATACCTAAGAGGACATGACATTTTGGAATGCATGACATATGTACGTTTACTAGTACAACAATGTCTGGTCCATGCTAGGTTTACATCTCAATCTAACACCTGTCAGTTATCATGATGACTTCAATCTTAGTTTTATTCTATATCAATAGCTTTTTTTTTTTTTTTTTTTAACTTTAGCTTTGAGAGGAACCTGCAGTACTTTTTCAAATCCTTGTGACATCCTAAGAATGCCATTAATGTAACAGCAGATAAACAGTGGATCTCTGTTAAGTTCTGAACTAGGTGTATCATTAGACAGTCTTCTGTAATGTTGCTATGGACAGTTGATATGACTGGAATCCATTCTTCCCTGTCTTGCATTCTATATACTGCAAAGGTGTACATTTTTAACGCTGACATTTAAAATACAAAGTGCTAAATGTTGTGTCAATGTAATAGCTCCACTCATTTAGCAAGTGTTTACAACTTGATGAGATTCTCATTAACACTGCTTAAATTCCAGTATTTGGATTTCTGGGTATACAGACTAATCTGCACAAGCAAGTGGCTGTCACTTGATACTTTTACCTGCCTTATACATTTAAAAAATATAAATACTGTATATAAAAATCTTACACGAACATACTGGCTACCAAAAAGTGCTGAACAACGAGGGCTTTAAATTAAAACATTGCATAGTTCGTAATGGAAATGCTTTGCATAGTTCTTGTAACATGGAGTCAAGGGAAGTCCAGACAGTGACAGCTCTGACCACTGACACTTGGACCACTCTCCCCCTACCAAACGGAATTATCCTCCAAGCGCACCTCCCCCTGGGCCCCGGTCTCACCTCTTCCACCTCAATCTCCTTGTAGTCGATCTCCTCAAAGTTGAGCACCGGCGGAGTCTCAATCATGTCAGCGGTAGACATGCCGTGCACTCACGGCTCAGGGGCACCGGGCTTGCACACTAAGTGCAGACAGGTCCGGAGCCACTATAGTGACAAGATGTCCGGGCGGCCCCGGCCCGGCGATAACCAGCTCCTGAGTGCTTGCTGGAAGCCCAGCTTTCTTTGGGTATGGAAGAAAATAATGAATGCTGCGGCAACCGTTGCCCTGGCTCTCTCTGCATCCGACCATACATGTAGCGGCGGAGGTAGAGCAGGCCGAGAGCAGAGTGGCGGTGAAACGTAGGCGGGGCCTAGTGGTGATGTCATGACCGAACCAGAAAAGACTTCAGGGCAACTATTATTTTTTAAATAAACTTTATTTAAATATATGTAAGAACAATTGGTATTCATCATATATTTATATTTAATCTTCTTTATTGATTTTTTTTTTCGAATCACTAATACTGTAAATTTTATTTGACAAGTCTGTGAAAAGTACATTTCAAACTCTTACACTTATCATTTACCCGGTTTATCGTTTTTATATATGCAAATATTAGTAAAGCAAATTCGCCTCTGAAAGGACCAGGCTAGATTGCACTTGGATCAAGCAATCTTTCTTTTCTTTTTTACTCCACCATTTGTTCAATACTTTGGTCATTTTGGAATACAAATATATTTATTGTATCCAAATATGGGTAAAATCTGAGCTTAGCATTCCAAATTATTTTCTCGGCCAACGGCCATATTGCATTATTTTTCTTTTAAAAATTGGTATGAGGGCTACCAACAATACTGCAGTGTTTGTGTCTTCAGAAACAAAAAGGGGAGCCATATTTTGGGGTGTAAAGTCCCTGTTCTCCCCATAGACTTTCCCCAGCCAGCCAGCTCTGCTCACCTACATGGATACATTGTATTAAACCCTCAGCCTACAGGTTGTATACATTTGTAACTGTTTACTGTACATAGACATTTAAAGGGACGCTAGCATTAAAGGGACAGATCACAGTAATGTTCAAGCAGTGCAACCTTAAAGGGCAGCTTGGCACCTGCTCACACAGTCTTAAAGGGGCAGGCACACCCAACCTTTAGTGGGTAAACATGCACAGTTTTTAAAAAAAGCGATAGTATGCATCCACACGCAACGCACACAGCCTTAAAGGGACGCTAGCATTAAAGGAACAGATCACAGTAATGTTCACGCAGCGCAACCTTAAAGGGCCACTCGACACCTGCACACAGAGCATTAATGGGACAGATCACAGTAATGTTCACACAGCGCAACCGTAAAGGGCAGCTCAGCACCTGCTCAGACAGTCTTAAAGGGGCAGGCACACACAACATTTAGTGGGTAAACATGCACAGTTTTAAAGGGAGCGGTAGTATGCATCCATACGCAATGCACACCACCTTTAAGGGACACTAGCATTTAAGGAACAGATCACAGTAATGTTCATACAGCGCAACCTTAAAGGGCAGCTCGACACCTGCACACAGAGCCTTAGGGGAGCGATTTATCAAGCTGAGGCGGAGAGGGGCGCATATACACGCCTCTGTCCGCCGCAGCTCACCTCTGGTGGTCTGAATTCTCCTGAAGGAATTCAGCATTGCACACGAGCGCTATTTTGCACTTGCGTGCAATCCCGCCCCCTGCCCACGCACAGCCAATCGTGTACGTGCAGGAACTGTCAATCTCCTAGGTCGGAAAAGACTGGGGAGAATGAATTTTGCCAAATAAGAGGTGGCAAAGAGGTTAGCAAAGCAGCGGTCTGATGACCGCTGCTTGTTAAATACGGCGTGCAGGTTCTCGTGTGAGAACCTGCAGCCATAGGGGCTCAAAGGCTGGCCTTTGATAAATCGACCCCTTAAAGAGACAGACAGAACACAGTAATGTTCACACAGCGGAAACCGTAAAGAGCAGCTCGGCACCTGCACACAAAGCCTTATAGGGACAGATCACAGTAATGTTCACACAGCGCAACCATAAAGGGCAGCTCGGCACCTGCGCACAAAGCCTTATAGGGACAGATCACAGTAATGTTCACACAGCGCAACCATAAAGGGCAGCTCGGCACCTGCGCACAGAGTCTTAAAGGGACGGATCACAGTAATGTTCAAGCAGCTCAACCTTAAAGGGCAGCTAGGCACCTGCTCAGACAGTCTTAAAGGGGCAGGCACACACAACCTTTAGTCGGTAAACATGCACAGTTTTAAAGGGAGCGATAGTATGCATCCATATGCAACACATACCACCTTAAAGGGACTCTAGCATTAAAGGAACAGATCGCAGTAATGTTCACACAACACAACCTTAAAGGGCAGCTCGGCACCTGCACACAGAGTCTTAAAGGGACAGATCACAGTAATGTTCACGCAGCGCGACCTTAATGGGCAGCTAGGCACCTGCACAGTCTTAAAGGGGCAGGCACACACAACCTTTAGTGGGTTAACACGCACAGTTTTAAAGGGAACAATAGTATGCATGCACACGTGATGCACGCAGCCTTGGTGTGAGCTGTTCCTTTAAGATTGTGTGCGTTGCGTGCGGATGTATACTGTCATCCCTCCCTTTAAGACTGTGCGTGTGGTGTAACTTTACCCACTAAAGGTTGTGTGTGCCTGCACCTTTAAGACTGTGTGAGCAGGTGGTGAGCTGCCTTTAAGGCTGCGCTAGGTGTGCATGGTGTAAGCTGATCCTTTAACGCTTTGTGCATATGGTGCAAGTTGTCTTTTTAAAGATTGTGAGTGCGTTGTGTGTGTGCGCACCTGCCCCTGTCCATATGCATACTATAGCTCCCTTTCAAACGGTGCGTGTTTACCCACTAAAGGTTGTGTGTGCTTGCCCCTTTAAAACTGTGTGACCAGGTGCTGCCCTTTAAGAGTGTGCTGCATGAACATTACTGTGATTTGTCCCTTTAAGGCTGTGTGCGCAGGTGCCAAGCTGCCCTTTAAGGTTGCACTGCATGAACGTCACTGTGATCTGTCCCTTTAATGCTCTGTGCGCAGGTGTCGAGCTGCCCTTTAAGGTTGCACTGTGTGAACATTACTGTTATCTGTCCCTTTAATGCTGTGTGCTTGTGGTGCAAGTTGTCCCTTTAAAGGCTGTGAGTGCTCTGTGTGTTTATGTGCGTGCACGTTCCACTGTCCTGTTAAGATAGAGCGTCCCTTTAAGGCTGCGTGCATCACGTGTGGATGCATACTATTGCACCCTTTAAAAATGTGCATGTTTACTTACTAAAGGTTGTGTGTGCCTGCCCCTTTAAGACTGTGTGAGCAGGTGCCTAGATGCCCTTTAAGGTTGTGCTGTGTGAACATTACCGTGATCCGTCCCTTTAAGACTCTGTGCGCAGGTGCCAAGCTACCCTTTACGGTTGTGCTGTGTGAACATTACTGTGATCTGTCACTTTAAGGTTCTTTGCACAGGTGTCGATCTGCCCTTTTAGGTTGCGCTGTGTGAACATTACTGTGATCTGTTCCTTTAATGCTAGAATCCCTTTAAGGCTGTGTGCTTGCGTGTGGATGCATACTATCGCTCCCTTTAAAACTGTGCATGTTTACCCACTAAAGGTTGTGTGTGCCTGCCCCCTTAAGACTGTGTGAGCAGGTGCAGAGTTGCCCTTTAAGGTTGCACTGCGTGAACGTTACTGTGATCTATCCCTATAAGACGGTGTGCATGTGGTGCTAGTTGACCCTTTCAAGGCTGTGTGTTTTTTGTCTGTCCCTTTAAGACTGCGTGACCAGCTGCTATACTGCCCTTTAAGTCTGTGCTGTGTGAACATTATTTTCTCAGCAGTTTGTACAGTAGGTACTGACAGAGCTGCTTTAAGTGTCTGTGTACAGTAAACAGTTACAAATGTATACAAACCTGTAGGCTGAGGGTTTAATACAATGTATCCATGTAGGTGAGAAGTGCTGGCTGGAATGGGGAAAGTCTATGGATAGAACAGGGACTTTACACCCCAAAATATGGCTCCCCTTTTTGTTCCTGGAGACACAAACTTTACAGTATTGTTGGTAGCCCTCATCTGTACCCTCATACCAATTTTTAAAGTAAAATAATGCAATATGGCAGAAAAAAAAAATATTTAGAAAGCTAAACTCAGATTTTACCCAAATACAGTATGTATGCAAGTGTTAAAATGTATCGGTCTACATTATGTTTTCGGCCATACAGCATTATTTTACTTCACAAGTTGGTATGGGGTTAAAAATGAGGGCTACTAACAATACTGCAGTGTTTGTGTCTCCAGGAACAAAAAGGGGAACCATATTTTGAGGTTGTAAAAAAACGGTTGTTAACGACCAAGGACGTACCATGTACGTCATCAGGGGTTTCAAGCGGTGGAAGCAATCCTGATCGCTTCCATCCGCTTTCAGGATATTGCCGTGATGCCTCGATATTGAGGCATCACTGCAATACCTTTTTTCACACACCAATGCAGAGAGAGCCACTCTGTAGCCCTTTCTGCATCAGCCAGCGATGGTGTCGATCGTTGGTGTATGGGAGCCATTGCAGGGAGGCGAGTGGGCGGCCCATCACAGGCGAACTTCTGGCCAGCAGTGGAAAATCACTCTCGGGTGCGTGCGGGGGGCGGAGGACGTGTGCACATGCGCGATCTGGCCATTTTAAGTGGTGGGAGAGGGTGGTGGGAGAGGAGGGGGGAATAATGTTTTGAAAGGGATCTGGGAGGGGGGGTGGGGGAGGGTACTGAGGGGGGGCAGCTACACTACAGAAAAAGTGGGGTTTATTTAAAAAAAAAATTGGATTACAAAGTGGGTACTAACAGACAGCTGCCAGTACCCAAAATGGTGGCATAGTTAGTGGGGGGAAGGTTAGAGAGCTCTTTGTGGGGGGGGGCTCAGGGCAGTTGGGTGGTAAGGGGGTATCCTACACTGCAGAAAATATATAATTAAAAAAAAAAACCTTTTTATTTTTATACTGGCAGACTTTCTGCCAGTACTAAAGATGGTGGTGACAATGGTGAGGTGGGGGAGGGAAGAGAGCTGTTTGAGAGTGGTCATGGAGGGATCAAGGGGTGTGATGGGTAAGGTGGGAGGCTGATCTCTACACTAAAGCTAAAATTAACCCTTAAAAGTTTCCTACAAGCTACCTAATTAACTCTGTCACTGCTGGGCATTACACAAGTGTGGTGCACAGCAGCATTTAACGGCCTTCTAATTATCAAAAAGCAATGCCAAAGCCATATATGTCTGCTATTTTTGAATAAAGGGGATCCCAGAGAAGCATTTACAACCATTTGTGCCATAATTGCACAAGCTGTTTGTAAAACATTTCAGTGAAAAACCTAACATTTGTAAAAAGTTAGTAAAAAAGTTAACAATTTTTTTTATTCGATCGCTATTTGGCGTTGAAATGGTGGCATAAAATATACCAAAATGTGCCTGGAGCAATACTTTGGGTTGTCTACTAAAAAAATATATACATGTAAAGGGTTATTCAGGGATTCCTGACAGATATCAGTGTTAAAATGTAACATGCAAATTTTTTAAAAAAAATGGTTTGGAAATAGCAAAGTGCTACTTGTACTTATTGCCCTATAACTTGCAAAAAAGCAAAGAACATATAAATATTGGGTATTTCTAAACTCAGGACAAAATATAGAAACTATTTAGCATGGTTGTTTTTTGGTGGATGTAGATGTGTAACAGATTTTGGGGGTCAAAGTTAGAAAAAGTGTGTGTTTTTCCATTTTTTCATCATATTTTATAAAAAAAATTTATAGTAAATTATAAGATATGATGAAAATAATGGTATCTTTAAAAAGTCCATTTAATGGCGAGAAAAACATAATTTATGTAAGAACTTACCTGATAAATTAATTTCTTTCATATTGGCAAGAGTCCATGAGCTAGTAACGTATGGGATATACATTCCTACCAGGAGGGGTAAAGTTTCCCAAACCTCAAAATGCCTATAAATACACCCCCCCACCACACCCACAATTCAGTTTAAGGAATAGCCAAGAAGTGGGGTGATAAGAAAGGAGCGAAAGCATCAACAAGGAATTGGAATAATTGTGCTTTATACAAAAAAAATCATAACCACCACAAAAAGGGTGGGCCTCATGGACTCTTGCCAATATGAAAGAAATTAATTTATCAGGTAAATTCTTACATAAATTATGTTTTCTTTCATGTAATTGGCAAGAGTCCATGAGCTAGTGACTTATGGGATAGCAAATACCCAAGATGTGGAACTCCATGCAAGAGTCACTAGAGAGGGAGGGATAAAAATAAAGACAGCCAATTCCGCTGAAAAAAGAATCCACAACCCAAATCAAAAAGTTTTAATCTTATAATGAAAAAAACTGAAATTATAAGCAGAAGAATCAAACTGAAACAGCTGCCTGAAGAACTTTTCTACCAAAAACTGCTTCTGAAGAAGAGAAAACATCAAAATGGTAGAATTTAGTAAAAGTATGCAAAGAAGACCAAGTTGCTGCTTTGAAAATCTGATCAACAGAAGCTTCATTCTTAAAAGCCCAGGAAGTAGAAACTGACCTAGTAGAATGATCCGTAAGCCTCTGAGGCGGGGATTTACCCGACTCCAAATAAGCATGATGAATCAAAAGCTTTAACCAAGAAGCCAAAGAAATGGCAGAAGCTTTCTGACCTTTCCTAGAACCAGAAAAGATAACAAATAGACTAGAAGTCTTTCTGAAATCTTTAGTAGCTTCAACATAATATTTCAAAGCTCTTACCACATCCAAAGAATGCAAAGATCTTTCCAAAGAATTCTTAGGATTAGGACACAACGAAGGAACAACAATTTCTCTACTAATGTTGTTGGAATTCACAACCTTAGGTAAAAATGTAAATGAAGTCCACAAACCTGCCTTATCCTGATGAAAAATAAGAAAAGGAGACTCACAAGAAAGAGCAGATAATTCAGAAACTCTTCTAGCAGAAGAGATAGCCAAAAGAAACAATACTTTCCAAGAAAGTAATTTAATATCCAGAGAATGCATAGGCTCAAACGGTGGAGCCTGTAAAGCTCTCAAAACCAAATTAAGACTCCAAGGAGGAGAGATTGACTTAATGACAGGCTTGATACGAACCAAAGCCTGTACAAAACAACGAATGTCAGGAAGATTAGCAATTTTTCTGTGAAACAGAACAGAAAGAGCAGAGATTTGTCCTTTCAAGGAACTTGCAGACAAACCCTTATCCAAACCATCCTGAAGAAACTGTAAAATTCTAGGAATTCTAAAAGAATGCCAAGAGAACTTATGAGAAGAACACCATGAAATGAAAGTCTTCCAAACTCGGTAATAAATCTTTCTAGACACAGATTTACGAGCCTGCAACATAGTATTGATCACTGAGTCAGAGAAACCTCTGTGACTAAGCACTAAGCGTTCAATCTAAATACCTTCAAATTTAATGATTTGAGATCCTGATGGAAAAACGGGCCTTGAGATAGAAGGTCTGGCCTTAACGAAAGTGGCCAAGGTTGGCAACTGGACATCCGAACAAGATCCACATACCAAAACCTGTGTGGCCATGCTGGAGCCACCAGCAGTACAAACGAACGCTCCATTATGATTTTGGAAATCACTCTTGGAAGAAGAACTAGAGGCGGAAAGATATAAGCAGGTTGATAATTCCAAAGAAGTGACAACGCATCCACTGCTTCCGCCTCAGGATCCCTGGACCTGGACAGATACCTGGAAAGTTTCCTGTTTAGATGAGAAGTCATCAGATCTATTTCTGGAAGCCCCCATATCTGAACAATCTGAAGAAACACATCTGGGTGAAGAGACCATTCTCCCAGATGTAAAGTCTAGCGACTGAGATAATCCGCTTCCCAATTGTCTATACCTGGGATATGGACCACAGAGATTAGACAGAAGCTGGATTCCACCCATGCAAGTATCCGAGATACTTCTTTCATAGCTTGAGGACTGTGAGTCCCACCTTGATGATTGACATACGCCACGGTTGTGACATTGTCTGTCTGAAAACAAATAAACGGTTCTCTCTTCAGAAGAGGCCAGAACTGAAGAGCTCTGAGAATCACACGGAGTTCCAAAATATTGATTGGTAATCTCGCCTCTTGAGATTTCCAAACCCCCTGCACTATCAGAGATCCCCAGACAGCTCCCCAACCTGAAAGACTCGCATCTGTTGAAATCACAGTACAGGTTGGATGAAGAATAGAGGCCCCCTGAACCAAACGGTGGTGATCTAACCACCACGTCAGAGATAGTCGAGCATTGGGATTTAAGTATATCAATTGTGATATCTTTGTATAATCCCTGCACCATAGGTTCAGCATACAAAGCTGAAGAGGTCTCATGTGAAAACGAGCAAAGGGGATCGCGTCCGATGCTGCAGTCATGAGACCTAAAACCTCCATGCACATAGCTACTGAAGGGAATGACTGAGACTGAAGGTTCCGACAAGCTGAAACCAATTTCAGACGTCTTTTGTCTGTTAGAGACAAAGTCATGGATACTGAATCTATTTGGAATCCTAAAAAGGTTACCCTTGTCTGAGGAATCAAGGAACTTTTTGATAAATTGATCCTCCAACCATGTTTTTGAAGAAACAACACATGTTGATTTGTGTGAAATTCTGCAGAATTTAAAGACTGAGCAAGTATCAAGATATCATCCAAATAAGGAAACACCGCAATACCCCGCTCTCTGATTACAGAGAGAAGGGCACTGAGAACCTTTGAGAAGATCCTTGGAGCTGTTGCTAGGCCAAAAGGAAGAGCAACAAATTGGTAATGCTTGTCTAGAAAAGAGAATCTCAGGAACTGATAGTGATCTGGATGAATTGGAATATGAAGATAAGCATCCTGTAAGTCTATTGTGGACATATAATGCCCTTGTGGAACAAAAGGCAGAATAGTCCTTATAGTCACCATCTTGAATGTTGGTATTCTTACATAACGATTCAAAATTTTTAGATCCAGAACTGGTGTGAAAGAATTCTCTTTCTTTGGTACAATGAACAGATTTGAATAAAACCCCAGACCCCGTTCCAGATATGGAACTGGCACAATTACCCCAGATGACTCCAGGTCTGAAACACATTTCAGGACAGCCTGAGCCTTTACTGGGTTCACTGGAATGCGTGAGAGAAGGAACCTTCTTACAGGCGGTCATACCTTGAAACCTATTTTGTACCCATGAGAAAACATTGTTTCTCATGGGTACAAAATAGGTTTCAAGGTATGAATCCAATGATTTTTAATTGAATTGATCCAAACATCTTTGAAAAATCGTAGTCTGCCCCCTACCAGCTGTGCTGGAATGAGGGCCGCACCTTCATGCGGACTTGGGGGCTGGTTTTGATTTTCTAAAAGGCTTGGATTTATTCCAGACTGGAGAAGGCTTCCAATTGGAAACCGTTCCTTTAGGGGAAGGGTCAGGCTTCTGTTCCTTATTCTGACGAAAGAAACGAAAACGGTTAGCAGCCCTAAATTTACCCTTAGATTTTTTATCCTGAGGCAAAAAAGCTCCCTTCTCCCCAGTAACAGTTGAAATTATAGAATCCAACTGAGAACTAAACAATTTATTACCTTGGAAAGAAAGAGATAGCAACATTGACTTAGAAGTCATATCCGCATTCCAAGATTTAAGCCATAAAGCTCTTCTAGCTAATATAACTAAAGACATATACCTGACATCAATTCTAATGATATCAAAATGGCATCACAAATGAAATTATTAGCATGTTGAATTAGCTTAACAATGCTATACACATTATGATCTGGTACTTGTTGCGCTAAAGCCTCCAACCAAAAAGTTGAAGCCGCAGCAACATCAGCCAAAGAAATGGCAGGCCTAAGAAGATGACCTGAACCTAAATAAGCCTTCCTTAGATAAGATTCAAGCTTCCTATCTAAAGGATCTTTAAAAGTAGTACTATCTGCCGTAGGAATAGTAGTACGTTTAGCAAGAGTAGAGATAGCCCCATCAACTTTGGGGATTTTTTCCTAAAGCTCCAATCTATCAGACGGCAAAGGGTGCAGTCTCTTAAACCTTAAAGAAGGAGTAAATGAAGTACCCAAACTATTCCATTCCCTAGAAATTACATCTGAAATAGCATCAGGAACTGGAAAAACTTCTGGAATAACTACATGAGGTTTAAAAACAGAATTTAAACGTTTACTGGTTTTAATATCAAGAGGACTAGACTCCTCCATATCTAATGCAATCAACACCTCTTTTAATAAAGAATGAATAAACTCCATTTTAAATAAATATGATGTCAGTGTCAATATCTGAGACAGAATCTTCTGAACCAGATAGATCCTCATCAGAGATAGATAAATCAGAATGCTGGCGGTCATTTAAAAATCCATCTAATTTATGAGAAGTTTTAAAAGACCTTTTACGTTTATTAGAAGGAGGTATAACAGACAGGGCCTTCTGAATAGAATTAGAAACAAATTCTCTCACATTAACAGGAATATCCTGAACATTAGATGTTGAAGGAACAACAACAGGTAATGGACTACTACTAATGGAAATATTGTCTGCTTTTGAAAGTTTATCATGACAACTAACACAAACTACAGCCGGAGGAACAGTTAACACAAGTTTACAACAAATGCACTTAGCTTTGGTAGAACCGACATCAGGCAGCAGCATTCCAGAAGTAGATTCTGATACAGGGTCAGATTGAGACATCTTGCAATATGTAATAGAAAAAACAACATATAAAGAAAAATTATCAAATTCCTTAAATGACAGTTCCAGGAATGGGAAAAAATGCAAACAAAATAAGCCTCTGGAAACCAGAAGCAAAGACTTAAATAATGTAAAAAAAACTGGCGCCAAGTATGACGCTCACAATTGACAAATTTTTTGGCGCCAAAAACGTCTGCAACAAACACGAGTGTCATAGATGACGCAACTACGTGAAAACTCTCGGCGCCAACTAAGACGCCGGAAATGACATCATAACGTCAACAAACGTAATTCTCGCGCCAACAAAGTCTCGCGCCAAAAATGACGCAATAAATTATAGCATTTTTTACTCCCGCGAGACTAACAGCCCGCAATTTAGAAAGAAAAGTCAATTTGAAAAATTTTCAGGTAAGAAAAAAATGTATTCATATGCATTTCCCAAAATGAAACTGACAGTCTGTAAGAAGGAAAAATACTGATTAACCTGAATCATGGCAAATATAAGTATAAAACATATATTTAGAACTTTACATATAAAGTACCAAACCATAGCTGAGAGTGTCATAAATAAAATAAGACATACTTACCAAAAGACACTCATCTACATACAGGGAGTGCAGAATTATTAGGCAAATTAGAATTTTGATCACATCATCCTCTTTATGCATGTTGTCTTACTCCAAGCTGTATAGGCTCGAAAGCCTACTACCAATTAAGCATATTAGGTGATGTGCATCTTTGTAATGAGAAGGGGTGTGGTCTAATGACATCAACACCCTATATCAGGTGTGCATAATTATTAGGCAACTTCCTTTCCTTTGGCAAAATGGGTCAAAAGAAGGACTTGACAGGCTCAGAAAAGTAAAAAATAGTGAGATATCTTGCAGAGGGATGCAGCACTCTTAAAATTGCAAAGCTTCTGAAGCGTGATCATCGAACAATCAAGCGTTTCATTCAAAATAGTCAACAGGGTCGCAAGAAGCGTGTGGAAAAACCAAGGCGCAAAATAACTGCCCATGAACTGAGAAAAGTCAAGCGTGCAGCTGCCAAGATGCCACTTGCCACCAGTTTGGCCATATTTCAGAGCTGCAACATCACTGGAGTGCCCAAAAGCACAAGGTGTGCAATACTCAGAGACATGGCCAAGGTAAGAAAGGCTGAAAGACGACCACCACTGAACAAGACACACAAGCTGAAACGTCAAGACTGGGCCAAGAAATATCTCAAGACTGATTTTTCTAAGGTTTTATGGACTGATGAAATTAGAGTGAGTCTTGATGGGCAAGATGAAAGGGCCCGTGGCTGGATTGGTAAAGGGCAGAGAGCTCCAGTCCGACTCAGACGCCAGCAAGGTGGAGGTGGAGTACTGGTTTGGGATGGTATCATCAAAGATGAGCTTGTGGGGCCTTTTCGGGTTGAGGATGGAGTCAAGCTCAACTCCCAGTCCTACT
This sequence comes from Bombina bombina, assembly GCF_027579735.1. NCBI lineage: Eukaryota > Metazoa > Chordata > Amphibia > Anura > Bombinatoridae > Bombina > Bombina bombina. Next base: position 571,495,217 of record NC_069502.1, read on the forward strand.
GCCAGTTTCTGGAAGACACCTTCTTCAAGCAGTGGTACAGGAAGAAGTCTGCATCCTTCAAGAAAAACATGATTTTCATGCAGGACAATGCTCCATCACACGCGTCCAAGTACTCCACAGCGTGGCTGGCAAGAAAGGGTATAAAAGAAGAAAATCTAATGACATGGCCTCCTTGTTCACCTGATCTGAACCCCATTGAGAACCTGTGGTCCATCATCAAATGTGAGATTTACAAGGAGGGAAAACAGTACACCTCTCTGAACAGTGTCTGGGAGGCTGTGGTTGCTGCTGCACGCAATGTTGATGGTGAACAGATCAAAACACTGACAGAATCCATGGATGGCAGGCTTTTGAGTGTCCTTGCAAAGAAAGGTGGCTATATTGGTCACTGATTTGTTTTTGTTTTGTTTTTGAATGTCAGAAATGTATATTTGTGAATGTTGAGATGTTATATTGGTTTCACTGGTAAAAATAAATAATTGAAATGGGTATATATTTGTTTTTTGTTAAGTTGCCTAATAAATATGCACAGTAATAGTCACCTGCACACACAGATATCCCCCTAAAATAGCTATAACTAAAAACAAACTAAAAACTACTTCCAAATCTATTCAGCTTTGATATTAATGAGTTTTTTGGGTTCATTGAGAACATGGTTGTTGTTCAATAATAAAATTAATCCTCAAAAATACAACTTGCCTAATAATTCTGCACTCCCTGTATAGCAGATAGCCAAACCAGTACTGAAATGAGAATCAACAGAGGTAATGGTATATAAGAGTATATCATTGATCTGAAAAGGGAGGTAGGAGATGAATCTCTACGACCGAAAACAGAGAACCTATGAGATAGATCCGATAGGACCATTGCATTCAATAGGCAATGCTCCCTTCATATCCCTCTGTCATTCACTGCACTCTGAGAGGAAACCATGCTTCAGCATCCTGCGAAACGCATATCAACGTAGAAATCTAGCACAAACTTACTTCACCACCCCCATAGGAGGCAAAGTTTGTAAAACTGAATTGTGGATGTGGTGAGGGGTGTATTTATAGGCATTTTGAGATTTGGGAAACTTTGCCCCTCCTGGTAGGAATGTATATCCCATACGTCACTAGCTCATGGACTCTTGCCAATTACATGAAAGAAAAGGGTATATAATGTGTGGGTATAGTAAATGAGTAAGAGGAAAATTACAGCTATACACAAACACCGCAGAAATTTAAAAATAGCCCTGGTCCCAAACGGTCAGAAAATTGAAACGTGCTGTGGTCCTTAAAGTGAAAGTAAATCCTAGTGTTTTACAAACGCTAGGATTGACTATTGAAACAAATAAAGGGGACTTTCATTCATGAAGTGTAATATACTTCATGTAGAAAGCTCCTTTATTTGTTTCAATCGATTGCCGTTCTTAGCTGCTACAGCAGGCCACGGCTAAAAAATTTTTTTACTAAGAGGTGACGTTTTCACCTCTTAGCCAATAGCCGTGCGGTAAATCTGGCTTCCATGGGCGCCAAGCCGGATTTACCGCCCATTTTTGTCTGAAGTGCCCAGGCCTTAAGGGGTTAATAGTAAAGCCCTTGTTGTTGTTAGTAAATTTAATTAATTTATGGGGAGATACATTTTAAGTGTAATGCCCTTTTAAAATAAATACCACACAGGAGAAAAATGCTTGAAATAGAGGCTTTCAGCATAATCAAAATCTTCACTAGGGCTCAATATTTCATAGTCAAATAAATTTGGTTACATAAATCCTAATCTTATATATGTTTATACAGCACATAGTTTTTATAATAGATGAAAGTTGGAAAGCCCTCGGCCCCCAGATGCCACAGTCCAAAAAGTGACATGATCCATTGCTGGGGGCCGGGGTGGCAGTTGATCAAACGTACACCGGAGAAGCTAGGGGAAGTAGGGGTTTTAAGGGGGTCCAAAACCCCAAGTTCCCAGTGGAGCTCCCTTCCGGAAATCACCCCACCTCTTGACCTCCCTAGGGGGTAGCAAACCCCAAAAGAGTGAAGCTCTGGGGCAAAGGGCTGCTGGAGCGACCTGGGGTATAGGTTAACGGGTGTCCAGGGTGGTGCGGCCGCCCGGCCAGCCGGATAGAGGTTAGTCGGTCAGAGATCAGCTCTTCCGTGAGGATGTACAAACCACAAAACAAGCACTAGGAAGAGTCTGAGAGATCACGTAAGCCATGAAAGGGCCAAATCTGAAGTAAAAGGGAGTTAACCAGGTAGTAGGGGGGTGGGGGTAGCCTTGGCAGCCTGGTATCTGTGACAATGCTCCCCCTGAAAAGTCCGGTAGACACCCGGCTAGATCCAAACACGGGTTGGCCTTGGGCTATCCGGGGAGCTATTCCAACTCAGTTTGCCAGGAAAGTTCAGCAGCATGCCCATTGCTCTTTCCCAGTCGGTTTCAGATAGTAAAGTTAAAGGTCTGCAAGGCTAAATTCCACCGCAACAGACGTCCATTGTCCCCAGAAACTCTTTTGAGCCAGACCAGGGGGTTGTGGTCCGTGAGAACAGTGAAGGCTCTTCCATAGAGATAGGGTTGAAATGTTTTAAGAGCCCATACCAGAGCCAGGCATTCTTTCTCCACCGCTGCATAGCCTACTTCCCTGGGCAACAGCTTCCTACTGATATAGGCTAAGGGGTGTTAATGGCCCTCCTCATCCACCTGGCTCAGCACTGCTCCCAACCCGAAGATAGAGGCATCTGTATGGACACAAAAAAACTATTGGATGGGTTATGAGCGGCCAGGATAGGGGCAGAAGTTAAGGATGTTTTAAGGCTTTGGAAGGTGGCCTCACACTCCGGGGACCACAGGACCTGTTGGGGCACTGTAGTTGAGGACAAACTTGCCGTAGTACCCTGCAGTCCCTTGAAAATCTAAGACCTGGGTCTTGGTCTTGGGGGTTGGACAGTTCACAACTGCCTTAATTTTGGTCGGCTCCGGGCCGCAGCTTCCCACAGCCTATTCGGTGCCCAAGGTACTGGACCTCCGAGCGCCCTACCATACATGTATCTGGCTTATGTGTCAGTCCGGCAGCCTTGATGCTTTCCAGAACTATTGCTAGATGGACCAAATGGTCTTCCCAGGCATTCTCTCAGTATATGCCAATATTTTTTTACGATCTGGTTAATCTGGGGACTGAGTCTATTATATTGGTTGGTAAAAAATATTCTTTACTGTTCATTCTCCCTGTTTTTCTTTGCATTTATTTTAGTGTCAGTTTGGAACCTCAATAAAAAGCAGGCTGGGCATCCCAGTCCTGAGTTCTTGGTTGACCCTCAATCGCAGCGTTGACTCGTTTTTGTGGGCAGAAGGGTATCCTAGCTGTACTACAGCTAAGGGGGATTATTCTACATTTGCGAGACTCATATAGAATACTATGGAAAGCAGCTTCTCCCCTCTTCAGCAATAGGGATCCAGGCTACTAAGCGGTCCATCTCTCAGCGAGACTAAGGGTAACCGTAACATTTGGCGGCAGCGGTGGGATTTTCCTGGATTTCCTAGGAGAGTTACAGAACGGATGGAGAGCGCTTACGAAAAATTGAAGCGTACAACCCTAAAGGATTTACTTGAAAGCAGAGGGCGGTACGCCAGCAACCGGCCGAGGAGAGAGCTGATCGCAGAATTGACCGAACTGGATCAGAGTTTCACAATGGCGGAAACACCGACCCCGATTAGTGACGAAAAAACCAGGATTGCTCGGGAGAGGCTCTCAATGTACGGGGCCGAACCCCTCCATGGAATTGGTACAGCAGTTGATGGCGGAAGCGGACGAGGATATACGAGAGACTCGAGCCCACGAACTCAACCTAGCGAACGCACACCGCAATGCTGAAGCCCCGCAGGTAATCATCCCTGTCGAAAATGCTGGGAGGCCCAAGATACCCTATGCGGCATTTCGACCCTTCCTAGAGAGCGAGACAGGGATTGATGAATATTTGGCGGACTTCGAAAGGCAATGTGCCCTGCACCAGATTCCCAACAGAGAGTGGCCCACGATATTGTCTGGGAAACTATCCGGGCGAGCCCTGGAAGCCTTTCGTACTCTGGGTGCTGAGGAAGTGACACAGTATGAGCTAGTTAAGGAGACACTGTTGCGACGGTACGCGGTAACTCCGGACACATATCGCCGACAGTTTTCGGGGCACAAAAAAGAAGCCATATGGAATGGGCGCACTGAATGCGGAGAGCGGCAAATCACTGGATGAGCGGAAGTAAAGCTGTGACTGGTGAGGAAATTTTACAATTGTTTCTCTTAGAACATTTTTATAGTGGCATGGAACAGCAAGGGAAGGAATGGCTGCGAGACAGGCGGCCTTCTACCTTAGAAGAAGCAGCCAAATTGGCCGATGAACATTATGACTCCCGTCTTCACGAACCCACGAACTACCGAGCTCCAGCACGGGTCGAACCGAGAGAGGTTTACCGTGCACCCCCTCGTGCTGAATTCCGAGCCCCGGTGCCCGCAGGGCCCGCCCGACACTCAGGACCACCCAATAACAGCTTTGAGCGTCCCAGACCGACTTGCCACCGATACAAGCAACCAGGGCATTTCATGGCTAGCTGCCCCCTTAATACGCACCAGACACCCATATCGTCCGGCCCGGGCCCTCTGTGTTAACCAAGAGGCCCCTATGGAGGAATATTTGGGGCCGCTTCACAAGGTGGACCCTGTATATGCTGCCTCAGATAACTGCCAGCACCATCGGCAGAAGGTATGGCTCGAGGGGCGATCTACCGAGGGATTGAGAGACACAGGGGCTACTATCACGCTGGTACAGAGTCATTTGGTGCCGGAGAACAAGCGATCCGGACGGACTGTGGCCGTTAGAGTGGCGGGGGGGGATGTGTACAAAATTCCAACAGCTAAAGTGCATCTTGATTGGGGAGCGGGAAAGGGGGCTGTGAACGTGGGCATAATGGATAATTTACCTGCCGAAGTACTACTGGGCAACGATTTGGGCCCCATGACTTCTGCCTATGCTCCAGTATGCAACGACGAGGCGGACCCAGTGACTACACGGGCCCAAGCCCGGACGGAGCGAGAGCTCTCACCAGTGCGGGAGACACAGGTAAGACCTACCCCGACCTTGCCTGACATGTTAGGCCCCATACCCTGGGACACCCCAGATGCTTTCGAGACAGAGTCTAAGACTGACCCGACCTTACAAAAGTACCGGGAACGAGCAGAGACCGGAGGGGGCGGGGCAGATAACGAAACATTCTTATGGGAAAAAGGGAAACTATACCGCTGGACAGAGAAAAGGGGACAGCGTAGGCGACAGCTGGTAGTGCCCCACAAATACCGTCAAGAAATCCTCAAGATAGGCCACGACATCCCCTTAGCAGGCCACCTAGCCGTAACCCATACCTTACACCGCATTACTCACACGTTCTTTTGGCCAGGGGTACACGCTGACGTTAGAACTTACTGTAACACCTGCGATGTGTGTCAACGAGTAGGAAGGCGAGGCGATCACCCTAAAGCCCATCTAGTAAATATGCCCATTGTAGAGGAGCCCTTCAGCCGGGTTGCTATTGACCTAGTGGGACCACTAGCTACCCCTAGTTCCTCCGGTAAGTGCTACATTCTTACCGTAGTGGACTACGCTACCAGGTACCCAGAGGCTGTCGCCCTATCCAACATACAAGCGGATACGGTAGCGAATGCACTAGTACAGGTGTTCTCCCGGGTAGGATTTCCAAAAGAAATCCTATCCGACCGAGGCACCCAATTTACGGCTGAATTGACCCAACAACTCTGGCAGGTTCAATGGGACCCTCAAGCAAATGCTCAAGACGTTCACGGAATACCGAGACTGGGAATGCTTCCTGCCGCACCTCCTATTTGCTTATCGGGAGGTGCCCCAGGAAACGACAGGGTTCTCTCCCTTCGAGTTGCTCTATGGAAGAAAGGTACGGGGACCCCTAAACCTGATCCGGGAGCACTGGGAGGGAGAGATGGACACTGACGGTGTCCCCATTGTGCCATACGTGCTGGAACTCAGGGACCGAATGGAGCAATTAGCCAAATCCGTGCGGGCTAATCTCCAGTCGACCCAGAGAAGACAGAAAGTATGGTACGATCGGGGGGCCCGAAAGAGAATCTTCACCATAGGACAAAAGGTGTTAGTACTTAAGCCGGTGAAGACAGACAAATTGCAGGCGTCCTGGCAGGGTCCCTACCAGATCGTAGAGAAAAGGGGAGACACCACTTATGTGATAGCTAGCTGCCACGACAACAATCTTAGAAAGACATTCCATGTAAACATGCTCAAGAAATATTTTGAGCGACCAGAGAACGTGACGGCCGTATGTTGTTCCCCTCAGGAAGACCCCGACAGTCTACCCATTCCAGACCTATTAGAAAAGAGTCTCCCCACAGGTATAGTGGCTCAGGTTCAGATAGGAGACCAACTTAGCCCCACTGAAAGGGAGTAGCTCAACCAACTCCTACAGTCCAAACACCTCACCTTCTCCCCAAAGCCAGGGTACACTATTTTAACCACCCACCAGGTAGATACTCCGGAACAAGCTCCCTTGCGCCAGGCTCCATACCGAATCCCCGAAGCAGTTAGGACAGGAATGAAGAAGGAGATCGATGAGATGCTCCAACTCAGGGTAATTGAGCCCTCCGATAGTCCCTGGGCCTCCCCAGTTGTCTTGGTGCCCAAGAAAGATGGGACCACCCAGTTCTGCGTAGACTATCGGAGGCTCAATGAAAAAATCGTGACGGACGCTTACCCTATGCCCAGGGTAGACGAGCTACTCGATCGTATAGCCAGGGGAAATTAACTGACCACTATTGACCTCTGCAAAGGTTACTGGCAGATTCCCCTGGCCCCGGAGGCTATCCCCAAGTCGGCATTCGTCACCCCATTCGGCTTATATCAGTTTAGGGTAATGCCATTTGGGATGAAGAATGCCACAGCTACATTCCAGCGCTTGGTGGATAGGCTCCTGGATGGCTTCCAGAGTTTTGCTTGCGCCTACCTGGACAACATAGCGATCCAAAATGAGTCCTGCGAGGACCACTTAGCTCATGTAGGAATGGTTCTGGATCAGATCCGGGCTGCTGGCCTGACTCTGAAGCCAGAAAATTGCCACTTTGGGATGGCCGAGGTACAGTACCTGGGTCACCGGGTGGGGTGTGGAAAGCAGCGACCAGAGCCGGCCAAGATAGAAGCTGTCGCCAATTGGCCCACCCCCATCACTAAGACTCAGGTCCTAGCCTTCCTGGGCACGGCAGGGTACTATAGACGGTTCGTACCAGACTACAGCACACTTGCCAAACCCCTGACTGACTTGACCAAGAAGAACTTACCTCGACAGGTCCTGTGGTCTCCCCACTGTGAAACGGCTTTCCAGGCTCTCAAAAATGCTCTAATTAACGCTCCTGTCTTGGCGGCCCCAGCCCTTAACAAACGTTTTATCGTCCATACAGATGCTTCCATGTTCGGGCTGGGAGCAGTCCTCAGCCAAGTAGGCGAAGATGGAGGGGAGTATCCAGTTGCCTACATCAGCCGGAAGCTCCTGCCCCGCGAAGTCAGCTATGCAGCGGTCGAAAAGGAGTGTTTGGCTTTGGTGTGGGCATTAAAGAAATTGACTCCCTATTTATATGGGCAGGAGTTCACTCTGGTCACCGACCATAACCCGTTGGTGTGGCTGAACCGGGTCTCTGGAGATAACGGCAGGCTATTACGTTGGAGTTTATCGTTGCAACCCTTCAATTTCACCATTACTTACAGGCCTGGGAAACAGAATGGCAACGCCGACGGGTTGTCCAGACAAACCGACCTCAGCCCCGCATAACCAGCGGTCTGGACAGCCTTAGTCTGCCCCAAAAAGGGGTCAGACCGTGTCTGCCAGAGTGTTCCACAGAAAGGGAGCAATGTTACAGAAGCATTAGTTATTTTGTTGTGAAGAGCTTATTTCCCAGCAGCAATGCCTGAACCAGCCAAGCCAGCGCCTAAGAAGGGCTCCAAGAAAACTGTAACAAGTATCATTTCATAAAGAGTTAACTTTTTTTCAGCTTTTAGAAACTATTTTCTAAATACAAGTTTGCTGGCCTCAGCTCTAATTAAGTTTAGTGATAAAACATTCCCATTGTCTAATCACCTCCGGAGTCAGACTGCTAATTGATAAGATGGACTGCATTGTTTTTTTATGTGTAACTTGTTATCTGAAGTACTGTAATCCTATTGTGGCCTGTCAAAGGACATTGTCTCTCTATCTAAATGTGTGATGGGGGATTTTATGCTTCCCCCCATGGGAGTGCCCTGTGTGCATGTAACCTCAATAAAAAGCAGGCTGGGCATCCCAGTCCTGAGTTCTTGGTTGACCCTCAATCGCAGCGTTGACTCGCTTTTGTGGGCAGAAGGGTATCCTAGCTGTACTACAGCTAAGGGGGATTATTCTACATTTGCGAGACTCATATAGAATACTATGGAAAGCAGCTTCTCCCCTCTTCAGCAAAAGGGATCCAGGCTAATAAGCGGTCCATCTCTCAGCGAGACTAAGGGTAACCGTAACACTAACATGTAGATCAACCTTTGTTTTATTTTTAATCAACTGTCCATGTGGTTTAATTTATATTGGCGAGACCTGTAGAGAGGTCAGAGAGAGACTTACAGAGCATAAGTCAAATATCAGAAGGAAGGATAAAGAAGCGCCTGTTTCCTCTCACTTCCTCTCCAGGGGACATAATATCAGTCAGCTAAGGTTCCAAATTATCGAACATGCAGCTGTATCCAGGAGGGGAGGTGACAGGGAACACCTTCTTAAAATGAGGGAGATGTACTAGATAAATAAATGAAATACAATGATACCCAAAGGTCTCAATAGAGATTTTGATTGGAATTTATATTTGTAAAAAGCATATACTTTGTTGTGTTATATTCTTGTTTTTTTAATTTGTACATATAGGTTTTACTTTACTTATGTTTTTAACTTTTGAGTGCGGTACATCAAGGGTTAACATTGAAATTAAATGAAGGTGTTATACCGATTTGTTACCAATAGCTGTCACTATGATGTTACCTTTGACTGTATTAAATAGGTTAAGGTATAAAAGGTACAAACCTGCATGTGATCAGTGTACATGACTAAGAACCTTGCAGGCTTGAAACGTTGTTCCTTTGATTTTTAGACCCAACCCATGAAAAACATAATTTATGTAAGAACTTACCGGATAAATTAATTTCTTTCATATGACAAGAGTCCATGAGCTAGTGACGTATGGGATATACAATCCTACCAGGAGGGGCAAAGTTTCCCAAACCTCAAAATCCCTATAAATACACCCCTCACCACACCCACAATTCAGTTTAATGAATAGCCAAGTAGTGGGGTGATAAAGAAAGGAGTAAAAAGCATCAACAAAGGAATTTGGAAATAATTGTGCTTTATACAAAAAATCATAACCACCATAAAAAGGGTGGGTCTCATGGACTCTTGCCAATATGAAAGAAATGAATTTATCAGGTAAGTTCTTACATAGATTATGTTTTTTTGTCTGTTTGTTGCTCTTACAAAGGCAGACTCATTCACCCCTCTTCTGTATTACTGAAATAATTATCTTCTGAGATAAATCAACTAAGTGTTAAAAGTCCAAACATTTTAGCTTTATTAATTTGTTTTTTTTTTGTAATTTAGTGCTTATTATTTTTGTTTTCTAGATATTTATAAGGCAACAATTAGAATACCTGAATTTGGAGCTGTTAACAGTTGTGCAGGTTTTTGTTACCAGGAACTCAGAAAAAAATCCTTAGACAAGCTAAATGTCAGAACCAGAGATTCAGTCCAAAACCAGGTGTATAAACAAAGGGATGCGACAGATACATAGCTCAGGGCACAGCTCCAGAGCTCAGTAGCCAGAGCATCAGTCCAGTAAATGCTGTTGAGAACAGGTACGCTTTGGTCTTCATAGAATCAATAACCAAGCACTGAATGGGAGTCTGAGAGGGTCCTTTAACACCTCCCTCCCATTCAGTTTTGCCACCAAAAGACAAGGTCAGAGGTCAATACAACAAAATATATAAAAGAGGAGTGGTAATCTGTGCACATACCTGAAGGAAGAGTCCATGAGCTAGTGACGTATGGGATAGTAATATCCAAGATGTGGAACTCCACAGAAGAGTCACTAGAGAGGGAGGGATAAAATAATAACAACCATTTTCCACAACCCAAAATATAAGTTTATTTTCATAATGAAAATAAAAAAAACTTAAACATAAGCAGAGGAATGAAACTGAAACAGCTGCCTGAAAACTTTTTCTACCAAAAACTGCTTCCGAAGAAGCAAATACATCAAAACGGTAGAATTTAGTAAACGTATGCAAAGAAGACCAAGTTGCTGCTTTGCAAATCTGATCAACTGAAGCTTCATTCTTAAAAGCCCACGAAGTGGAGACTGATCTAGTAGAATGAGCTGTAATTCTCTGAGGCAGGGCTTGACCCGACTCCAAATACGCCTGATGAATCAAAAGCTTTAACCAAGATACCAAGGAAATGGCAGAAGCCTTCTGACCTTTCCTAGAACCAGAAAAGATAACAAATAGACAAGAAGTCTTCCTGAAATCTTTAGTAGCTTCAACATAATATTTCAAAGCTCTTTCCAAAGAATTCTTAGGATTAGGACACAAAGAAGGGACAACATTTTCTCTATTAATGTTGTTAGAATGCACAACCTTAGGTAGAAAATTAAATGAAGTTCGCAAAACTGCCTTATCCTGATGGAAAATCAGAAAAGGAAATTCACAAGAAAGAGCAGATAATTCGGAAACTCTTCTAGCAGAAGAGATGGCCAAAAGGAACACCACTTTCCAAGAAAGTAGTTTAATGTCCAAAGAATGCGTAGGCTCAAACGGAGGAGCCTGTAAAGCCTTCAAAACCAAATTAAGACTCCAAGGAGGAGAGATTGATTAAATAACAGGCTTGATACGGACCAAAGCCTGTACAAAACAGTGAATATCAGGAAGCTTAGTAATCTTTTTGTGAAATAAAACAAACAAGAGCAGAAATTTGTCCCTTCAAGGAACTTGCAGACAAATCCTTATCCAAACCATCCTGATGAAACTGTAAAATTCTAGGAATTCTAAAAGAATGCCAGGAGAATTTATGAGAAGAACACCATGAAATATACGTCTTCCAAACTCGATAATAAATCTTCCTAGAAACAGATTTACGAGCCTGTAACATAGTATTAAACATAGAAACATAGGAACATAGATATTGACGGCAGATAAGAGCCATAGGCCCAGCAAGTCTGCCCGACCTTACCTAACAGTATAAACTTATCTAGTTCGTAGGATAGCCTTATGCTTGTCCCATGCATTTTTAAAGTCCCCCACAGTGTTTGTTGCTACTACCTCTTGAGGAAGTTTATTCCATAAATCAATCACTCTTTCTGTAAAGAAGTGCTTCCTCAAATTACTCCTGAATCTACTACCCTTTAGCTTGAGCTCATGACCCCTTGTTCTTGAATTTTCCATTTTATGTAAAATACCCACAGCCTCAGTTTTACTAAACCCTTTAATGTACTTGAAAGTTGCTATCATATCACCTCTTTCCCTTCTCTCCTCTAAGCTATACATATTTAGGTCATTGAGCCTATCCTGGTAAGTTTTATTTTTTAGACCATGTACCATTTTGGTAGCCCTCCTTTGCACAGATTCAAGTTTGTTAATATCCTTCTGAAGATATGGCCTCCAGAACTGCACACAATACTCAAGATGAGGCCTAACTAATGATCTATAAAGTGGCATAAGAACCTTACTATTTCTGCTGCAAATACCTCTACCAATACATCCAAGCATTCTGCTAGCCTTACTCGCTGCATTACTACATTGTTTACTAAGATTTAAATCATCTGAAATAATAATTCCCAAGTCCTGTTCCTCATCTGTAACAGTCAGTAAAGTGTCATTGAGTCTGTAATTAACATTTGGATTTTTCTTCCCTAAATGCATTATTTTATACTTTGCTGTGTTAAACTTTAGATCCCAGTCGTTTGTCCAATCCTCCAATTGTTGTATATCACTTCTCATTTTGTCTACCCCCCGGAACATCCACTCTGTTACAAATTTTTGTATCATCTGCAAAGAGACATACTTTCCCCTGTAGCCCTTTGCTGATATCGCAGATAAATATGTTAAACAAAACAGGCCCCAGAACTGACCCCTGAGGAACACCACTAGTAACAGCCCCCTCTGCTGAATGAACTCCATTTACTAAGACACTTTGTTTTCTGTCCTTAAGCCAGCATTAATCACTGAGTCAGAGAAACCTCTATGACTAAGCATTAGGCGTTCAATTTCCATACCTTCAAATTTAATGATTTGAGATCCTGATGGAAAAACGGATCTGGAGACAGAAGGTCTGGCCTTAATGGAAGTGGCCAAGGTTGGCAACTGGACATCCGAACAAGATCCGCATACCAAAACCGGTGAGGCCATGCTGGAGCTACCAGCAACATAAATGATTGTTCCATGATGATTTTGGAGATCACTCTTGGAAGAAGAACTATTGGCGGGAAAATATAAGCAGGTTGGTAACACCAAGGAACTGTTAACGCATCCACCGCTTCTGCCTGAGGATCCCTGGACCTGGACAGGTACCTGGGTAGTTTCTTGTTCAGATCTATTTCTGGGAGACCCCACATCTGAACAATCTGAGAAAACACATCTGGATGGAGCGACCTCTCCCCCGGATGTAAAGTCTGACGGCTGAGATAATCCACTTCCCAATTGTCTATACTTGGGATATGAACCACAGAAATTAGACAGGAGCTGGATTCTGCCCAAGCAAGTATCCGAGATACTTCTTTCATAGCTTGGGGACTATGAGTCCCACCCTGATGATTGGCATATGCCACAGTTGTGATATTGTCTGTCTGAAAACAAATGAACGGTTCTCTCTTGAACAGAGGCCAAACCTGAAGAGCCCTGAAAATAGCACAGAGTTCTAAAATATTGATTGGTAACCTCGCCTCTTGAGATTTCCAAACCCCTTGTGCTGTCGGAGATCCCCATACAGCTCCCTAACCTGAAAGACTTGCATCTGTTGTGATCACAGTCCAGGTTGGATGAACAAAAGAGGCCCCTTGAACTATACAATGGTGATCTAACCACCAAGTCAGAGAGAGTCGAACATTGGGATTTAAGGATATTAATTGTGATATCTTCGTATAATCCCTGCACATTTGAGTCAGCATACAAAGCTGGAGAGGTCTCATATGAAAATGAGCAAAGGGGATCGCGTCCGATGCTGCAGTCATGAGACCTAAAACTTCCATGCACATGATTGAGATTGAAGGTTTCGACAAGCTGAAACCAATTTTAATCATCTCTTGTCTTTTAGAGTCATGGACACTGAATCTATCTGGAAACTAAAAATGGTGACCCTAGTCTAAAGAATCAAAGAACTTTTAGGTAAATTGATCCTCCAACCATGTCTTTGAAGAAACAACACAAGTTGATTCGTGTGAGATTCTGCAGACTGAGCTAGTACCAAGATATCGTCCAAATAAGGAAACACCGCAATACCCTGTTCTTTGATTATATAGAGTAGGACACAGAGAACCTTTGAATAGATTCTTGGAGCTGTTGCTAGGCCAAATGGAAGAGAGACAAATTTGTAATGCTTGTCTAGAAACGAGAATCTCAGAAACTGATAGTGGTCTGGATGAATCGGAATATGAAGATATGCATTCTGTTAGTGTATTGTGGACATATAATGCCCTTGCTGAACAAAAGGCAGAATATTCCTTATAGTCATCATTTTGGAAGTTAGCACTCTTACATAACGATTCAAAATGTTCAGATCCAGAACTGATCTGAATGAATTTTCTTTCTTTGGGACAATGAAAAGATTTGAATAAAACCCCAGACCCTGTTCCTGAAACGGAACTGGTATGATTACCCCTGAAAGCTCCAGTTCTGAAACACACTTCAGAAAAGCCTGAGCTTTTACTGGATTTGCTGGGATGCGTGAGAGAAAAAAAATCTTCTCACAGGAGGTCTTACTCTGAATCCTATTTGGTACCCTTGAGAGACAATACTCTGAATCCATTGATTTTGGACAGACTCTGCCCAAATGTTTTGGAAGAATCTTAATTTGTCCCCTACTAGCTGAGCTGGAATGAGGGCCGCACCTTCATGCAGACTTGGGGGCTGTCTTTGGTTTCTTAAACGCTTTGGATTTACTCCAACTTGAAGAAGGTTTCCAATTGGAACCAGATTCTTTGGGGGAAGGATTAGGTTTCTGTTCCTTATTTTGACGTAAGGAACGAAAATGGTTAGAAGCTTTAGATTTACCCTTAGGTCTTTTATCCTGAGGCAAAAAAACTCCCTTCCCCCCAGTGACAGTTGAAATAATCGAATCTAACTGAGAACCAAATAACTTATTACCTTGGAAAGAAAGAGAAAGTAATCTAGACTTAGATACCATGTCAGCATTCCAATATTTGAGCCACAAAGCTCTTCTAGCTAAAATAGCTAAAGACATAGATTTAACATCAATTTTGATGATATCAAAAATTTCATCACAGATAAAATGATTAGCATGTTGAAGCAAGCGAGCAATGCTAGACAAATCAGGATCCATTTCCTCTTGCACTAAACTTTCCAACCAAAAAGTTGATGCAGCTGGGGGCGGAGCCTGACCACGCAGGAAGATGGTCGCACACTAGTAAGGCTCCTGCAACCAAGCTGACAATTTGGCTTAAAATAGCATTAAAGCTCTTTTATATGACTAGGCGATTGGGACAAATGCATGAAGAAGTCACCGCTTACTAGAAATAAAGTAGACAACATTGCTTTTAATCATGCACGGACTGGATTGAGCAGCCTGCACAACATCCCACGTGGGGAGTCGGATCTGGTCACCATTAAAACACTTTGGCCGTAAAAGAGGAACCGCAGCTCTAATAAGAACTCGGCGACAGAGTAGAAAGCTCGATGTGTTCATATGCCCATCCCCATAACTTTATATAACCTTGGGCAACAAAAGGAAGGGAGCGGCAATAACATTTACAGCCGCGGCAGTAAGAGAGTGGGCAGGGGCCGAACTGATCCTCCACGTGGATCATCTCAGAGAACAAGCCGGGGATAAGTATAACTGCGGCTTCGTGGAGGCGGCGGGACATAACGCTAGATTGGTCCTACATGGGTTTCAACAGTGAAATGGTAAGCTGTTTAAGATATAAGACTGTTCATCAATAATAGATATTAAGAGTGACAGACTGATTGCGGCTAACCTTTTATTAGTAAAGCATATTGAGAACTTCATGCTGGCTTAGCTGGAGTGAGTGCTTCCCTAATTCACAAGCAATAAACAGTGCACATTCCTAATATAAGGGGGACATTCTTCTATCCAGCGTGAGGATAAGATTTACTCTGCACCTTTTTAAGGCTTTATTTGAAAGGGGCTGAACTTTCAACAGTGCTACTGGAGAAAAGTTAACTTGCGACAGCACTTTGAGAGGACCTAAATTAGTATTCTGATCCTTATATCGACCTCAACTTCACGAAAGGGACCTTCATCATCAATAATCTAGTTTTTCCCAATAAGACAACACCACTCAAGACCCCACATTCTCTTTCGGAGAACTCTTCTAATTGACCAGCTGGTATTATTACATGATTTGGGGCCGCTGCTTATTGGGACAATAAATTTTCTTGTTCCGGTCGCATTTGCCCCCATTTCTTTAAGGGCATGCCTAACAAGAGAATGCATAAAGGAGAAAAATCTGGCAATTCTAAACCCATGAGCCAATATCTAAAACCACTAGATTCTGCTAAGGAAGCTTCAGAGGGAACAATGGCGGACACAAATGGTAACCAAGGCCCTGCTGTATCAACTAGCAATCCTACTCACCCTCCATTTGTCACAAAGGAAGATCTCCTCCATATCTCCTCCAAAGAGGACATACAAGGAGTTCTAACTGAAATGAGGAGCCTATTTGGGGACTTGAGGAAAGATATATCAGCACTAGAGACAAGAGTCCTGTCTGTGGAAAAGACTTGTAGTGAGACAGCCTCTTCTCTACAACAACACACCTCGGACATACAAAATCACGCAGACAACCTACAATATCTTAATGATAAACTAGAGGATATTGATAATAGAGGCCGCAGGAATAACTTGCGTTTTCGGGGTGTTTCAGAATATGTTGCCCCTCAGAACATAGAGGGCTACCTTCAAGCACTGTTCAGGATCATAAAAGATTCCCCTTCATCCCCAGACATACCAATAAAGAGGGCACACAAAGCGTTAAGGCCCAAACCTCCAAGTAAAGCACCTCCAAGGGACATCATTGTGAGGTTCCTTGGTTTTAAAGATAAAGAAGATATTTTGCAAGGTGCCCGAAGAAAACACCCTATCACACACGTGGTTGAGGAGATCCAGATATTTACTGACCTGTCACCTATAACCCTCCAAAAAAGAAGAGAGCTGGGACACATCACAGCTATTCTACGGAACTGCAAAATTCAATACAGGTGGGGGTTCCCTGGTCAATCATTGCCTCTAATAACAACAAAACGGCCATCTGTAGGCCAGGCATGGATGAGAAAGTCTTTTTTGAGAACCTATCGCTACAGCCCCCTGCACCCAGCGGCACTCTGCAGGAGGTTGGGTTACCTCTTCAGCGACTCCCAAGTGTTCACCCACCTGAGGAAGCTAACGGGTAAAGTACTGTAATGACTTCTTGGTTCATTGGCATATTGCTCCTTTGATGTTCCTACAGAATGGGCTGAGAAACATGGACTCTTCCTTGTTAATAGACTTTTGAGTACTAATTAACTTATTAATGATACAATGCTGTACTATGGTTAAATTTCAATATGTGGTATATGTAATCATATTTTCTTTCCCCTAATAGTACAATATTTCTTCTCTCAGTTAAGATGTAAAGGACACGGGCACAATTCCTAGAGTTAGAAGGTTTAATGAGATATAGAAAATACACAATATAGGCCTATGTTCACGAAATGTTATTCACGTTAATGTAAATTTGATAAAATAACTCAAATATGATATTCTGGTCGGTTGCAGTCTGTCTATTATTGTGTATGCTTATATTATTTTTTGTTACCTTCTGAAGATTGTTTATGCATAAAGTTACTAAAGGATCTATATAGAGAAAGGTTTGGAATTTTAATACCACTCTCTCCCTGTTATAAATATCATTCCCTCATTTGAAGGGTACAGGAAAGAGAAACAATTACCCAAGGCCAACATGATATTGTTAATTATAGAGGGCTCCGCCTTAGGTGCCTTAATTATTTCAACCATGGGAAGGTGGATGATATATATATATGTTACTATACCGAATATATCAGGTTCTCTTAGCGTCCCGCTCTGAATTTAAGGCTGCTTAGCTTTTCTGAGCCAGTTCTTTCCCAATCGCTACAATAAGTCTCCTTAGCTTCAAATGTGCTATAAATTCACCAATGTTTTTATAACTTACGTCAGCATTGGGGCTTTTCCCCTATTGTTTTTGTTTATTAATTAAGTTGTTAAAATCAATAATTAAAAGGTATCTGAGATTATCTTATTCTCTATATCATTGTATTGCAATATTTTTGCTTATCTGATTCTGAAACAAGCACCTCCCTGGGGCTTAACCCTTTAATTCTCTCTCTTACCCCATATTTCACCTTCTGAAACTCTTCTCTTAACCTAACCTCTCATCTTTCCCCCCCCCCCCCACACTTTTTTTTTTTTTCTCTCACGATGGCCACACAGTCTAAGTCTAACAAATTTAAGGACCATTCAAATAACTTACTACCATCAATGCAAAGGGTCTTAATGATCCAGGAAAACAATCAATAGCCTTTAAAGAGCTAAACAAATTAAATAGCCATGTAATCTTTGTTCAGGAAACTCATTATAAAAGAGGTAAAGAGCCTAAGTGGCATAATTCTTTATTCCCTACGGCATACTTTGCTTCAGGGCAGAGTAAGAAAGGGGGGTATACTTTTTCATCAAACAATCCCATTCCTATTGACACACATAGAGAAGGACCATGATGGACGTTATCTGATACTGGTAGGGACTCTCTATGGCTACTACATCACCCTAGCCTCGGTATATTCCCCTAGTAACGGACAAGATACCTTTATGAAAAAGATATCTGACCTCTTATTAGAACACTCTAGAGGGATTACATACTTAGCCGGTGACCTTAACCTGGTCTCAGACCCAGTAATGGATACCTCAAGGGGAGTTACATGCACACCTGCTTCCACAATTATTCAGGTTAATGAGACCCTCAAAAAAACAGCTTTACATGATGTTTGGCGCTCGCTTTATCCCACTTCAAGAGATTACTCATTTTACTCTATCCCACACAATAGTTATTCTAGGATTGACTATATTTACACCGACTCCTGCGGTCTTTCAATCACACATCAGAGTGTTATAGGTCACATCACTTGATCTGATCATGCCCCAGTCTCTTGTTCGGTCTTGTGACCGGACATCCCAATCTCACAACAAATCTGGAGATTAGATGATACTATTTTAGACAATCCCCTTATTTTCCACGATTTACAAAAAAACTTGAAGTATTTTTTGAACAACACATTCCCTTCATCATCTAAAGCGATTATATGGGAAGCCCATAAAAGTGTGTTAAGGGGGGCTCTAATTAAACATAAAGCTTTACTTAATAAACAATATAGAATTAAATATCAGGAACTACAGTTTAAGATAAGCGACTTAGAAACTATACATAAAAAGGACCCCTTGTGTAATGACACTAAGACTCGACTGAAGGAAACGAGGATTGAACTCCAAAAACACCTAGCGGAATTACACCAAAAAAAGGCTTTGTTCTTGAAACAATACTACTATGAGGGAGGAAATAAACTGGGCAGAATTCTATCTAGATCCCTCAAAAGAGACAGATCCATTCCTTCATTCACTCTATCAAAACTACAGATGGACGCACTTTGCGCAGTAGCACCCAAATAGCCGCCGAATTTCGTAAATATTATTCCCTATATAATATTCATAATAACTTCTCTACCCCCCCCCCCCTCAGGAAGATGCTGCTGGTCAGCAAGAGCTTGCTGTTGACTCTTATTTGAGGGATATAGACCTCCCTTTCCTTACAAGGGAGGAATCAGACTTACTAGATGCTCCAATAACGGTAGAGGAACTTCTCACCACCATTAAAAGCTGTCCGAATGGTAAAAGCCCAGGCCCTGACGGATTTTCCTCTGCTTATTATAAAAAATTTAAGGATATAATAGCGGGCCCACTTTTAGCTCTGTTCAACGAGATCAGGGATAATCCCAATTTATCTTGTATACTTCTA
Organism: Bombina bombina; assembly: GCF_027579735.1. NCBI lineage: Eukaryota > Metazoa > Chordata > Amphibia > Anura > Bombinatoridae > Bombina > Bombina bombina. The sequence goes on from NC_069502.1 coordinate 571,514,553, forward strand.
GAGGCCCATATCACGGTTCTCCCCAAACCGGGGAAATCTACAGACTCCCTTGGGCATTACATACCTATTTCCCTAATTAATTCCGATATGAAGCTACTAGCTAAAATCCTCACAATTCGCCTTAACAAATACTTACCAAAATTAATTAATAACGACCAGGTGGGTTTTGTGCCGGGCCGAGAGGCCAGGGACAACACCATTAAAATTACACAACTAATTGCTCATGCCAGGGTCTCTAATGCGGAGAAGGCCTTCGATAGAGTGGGCTGGCCTTTTTTGCGTTGAGTGCTAGAGAAAATGGGCTTTGGAAAGGCTTTTATAGATACCACATTTGCGTTATACTCGAATCCTAATGCTAGAATCAGAATTAATGGCACTTTATCGGAGCCATTTGACATTGGTAATGGTACCAGACAGGGATGCCCCCTGTCTCCTTTACTCTTCGCCCTATCAATAGAGGTCCTGGCTCACAAGATTAGATCTAATTGCAAAATAGCAGGAATTAAAGTAGATAGTACGGAGTATAAACAAGCGTTATATGCTGATGACGTCCTTTTTACATTAACCAACCCGCTGGAATCTATCCCTGAATTGCTAGAAGAACTTAGAGCATATGGTAAAGCCTCAAACTTCCTTCTTAACCTAAATAAATCTGAATTATTAAACATAAACACCAGTCCAGACATAATACAATCTTTACAAAAAGACCATGGTCTCTCTATAGCAAAGACTAAACTGAAATACCTCGGCATCCATCTAACATCTGATCACTCTGACCTCTATAAATATAACTATATCCCCCTGAAAAATGATATTGCAGCTGACCTTTCCTCATGGAAAAATAAATATATTTCCTGGCTGGGGAAAATAAGGGTGGTTAAGATGAACATTTTGCCCCGTATATTGTATCTCTTTCAGACCCTACCTATTGCACTCCCAAAGGGATATACAACTCAATTACAGAATCTGATAGATCAATTCATTTGGTCTAATACTAAGCCTAGGGTGTCAAGAAGGACTATGTACCTCCCGAGAGACAGGGGGGGATTAGGCTTGCCGGACATTTCCTCATACAGGAGGGCTGTGGGCTTACAAAGGGTTGTAGAATGGTCACAAAATATCGAGCACAAAGCTTAGATTCTTCTAGACAGACAGATTCTCAAGGTGAATAATGTTGGATCACTTGCCTGGTTACCACCCCAACAACGCCGTAAATCCATCTCTAAATATCACCTAGTGGAGGAGACATTGAGTATGTGGGATGCGACAGTTGCAACTTCTACTCATATTTCCTCCAGACACTCTCCACTGATGCCTATTTTTGAAAACCCAAAACTCCCATATCACTCAATAGGCTTTCGAAAGATCAAAACTTATAAAATAAGGGAAGGCTCTATTTAAGGGGCAGTAGAGAATGATAGGATTATCACGCAAAACGAGTTAATGGAATGCGAACCCTCGATATTTACCTCATGGATGCATTACAATCAGCTACTAAACTATATATCTAGACACAAACATAAACAAGACTTAGGAAGGGCACTCACCTCTTTTGAGAAACTTTGCGCTGGCGACGGAGTCTCGAGACATTTGACCTCTTTACTGTATAAAATGTTAATCCTCTAAGATACTAACTCACTTCCAACTTATGTGATTAGTTGGATGAAAGACTTGGGCCTAGATTTAGAGTTCGGCGGTAGCCGTCAAAACCAGCGTTAGAGGCTCCTAACGCTGGTTTTGGGCGCCCGCTGGTATTTGGAGTCAGTGATTAAAGGGTCTAACGCTCACTTTTCAGCCGCGACTTTTCCATACCGCAGATCCCCCTACGCCATTTGCGTAGCCTATCTTTTCAATGGGATCTTTCTAACGCTGGTATTTAGAGTCGTTTCTGCAGTGAGCGTTAGAGCTCTAACGACAAGATTCCAGCCGCCTGAAAATAGCAGGAGTTAAGAGCTTTCTGGCTAACGCCGGTTTATAAAGCTCTTAACTACTGTACCCTAAAGTACACTAACACCCATAAACTACCTATGTACCCCTAAACCGAGGTCCCCCCACATCGCCGCCACTCGATTAAAATTTTTAACCCCTAATCTGCCGACCGCCACCTACGTTATACTTATGTACCCCTAATCTGCTGCCCCTAACACCGCCGACCCCTGTATTATATCTATTAACCCCTAACTTGCCCCCCACAACGTCGCCGCAAGCTACTTAAAATAATTAACCCCTAATCTTCCGACCGCAAATCGCCGCCACCTACGTTATCCCTATGTACCCCTAATCTGCTACCCCTAACATCGCCGACCCCTATGTTATATTTATTAACCCCTAATCTGCCCCCCACAACGTCGCCGACACCTACCTACACTTATTAACCCCTAATCTGCCGAGCGGACCTGAGCGCTACTATAATAAAGTTATTAACCCCTAATCCGCCTCACTAACCCTATCATAAATAGTATTAACCCCTAATCTGCCCTCCCTAACATCGCCGACACCTACCTTCAATTATTAACCCCTAATCTGCCGACCGGAGCTCACCGCTATTCTAATAAATGTATTAACCCCTAAAGCTAAGTCTAACCCTAACACTAACACCCCCCTAAGTTAAATATAATTTTTATCTAACGAAATAAATTAACTCTTATTAAATAAATAATTCCTATTTAAAGCTAAATACTTACCTGTAAAATACATCCTAATATAGCTACAATATAAATTATAATTATATTATAGCTATTTTAGGATTAATATTTATTTTACAGGCAACTTTGTAATTATTTTAACCAGGTACAATAGCTATTAAATAGTTAAGAACTATTTAATAGTTACCTAGTTAAAATAATTACAAATTTACCTGTAAAATAAATCCTAACCTAAGATATAATTAAACCTAACACTACCCTATCAATAAAATAATTAAATAAACTACCTACAATTACCTACAATTAACCTAACACTACACTATCAATACATTAATTAAACACAATTGCTACAAATAAATAAAATTAAATAAACTATCTAAAGTACAAAAAATAAAAAAGAACTAAGTTACAGAAAATAATAAAATATTTACAAACATAAGAAAAATATTACAACAATTTTAAACTAATTACACCTACTCTAAGCCCCCTAATAAAATAACAAAGCCCCCCAAAATAAAAAATTCCCTACCCTATTCTAAAATACAAATATTACAAGCTCTTTTACCTTACCAGCCCTGAACAGGGCCCTTTGCGGGGCATGCCCCAAGAATTTCAGCTCTTTTGCCTGTAAAAAAAAACATACTATACCCCCCCCCCCAACATTACAACCCACCACCCACATACCCCTAATCTAACCCAAACCCCCCTTAAATAAACCTAACACTACCCCCCTGATGATCTTCCTACCTTGTCTTCACCATGCCAGGTTCACCGATCCGTCCTGGCTCCAAGATCTTCATCCAAGCCAAGCGGGGGCTAGACATCCACTGAAGAAGTCCAGAAGAGGGTCCAAAGTCTTCCTCCTATCCGGCAAGAAGAGGACATCCGGACCGGCAAACATCTTCTCCAAGCGGCATCTTCTATCTTCTTCCATCCGATGACGACCGGCTCCATCTTGAAGACCTCCAGCGCGGATCCATCCTCTTCTTCCGACGACTAGACGACGAATGACGGTTCCTTTAAGGGACGTCATCCAAGATGGCGTCCCTCGAATTCCGATTGGCTGATAGGATTCTATCAGCCAATCGGAATTAAGGTAGGAATTTTCTGATTGGCTGATGGAATCAGCCAATCAGAATCAAGTTCAATCCGATTGGCTGATCCAATCAGCCAATCAGATTGAGCTCGCATTCTATTGGCTGATCGGAACAGCCAATAGAATGCGAGCTCAATCTGATTGGCTGATTGGATCAGCCAATCGGATTGAACTATATTCTGATTGGCTGATTCCATCAGCCAATCAGAAAATTCCTACCTTAATTCCGATTGGCTGATAGAATCCTATCAGCCAATCGGAATTCGAGGGACGCCATCTTGGATGACGTCCCTTAAAGGAACCGTCATTCGTCGTCTAGTCGTCGGAAGAAGAGGATGGATCCGCGCTGGAGGTCTTCAAGATGGAGCCGGTCGTCATCGGATGGAAGAAGATAGAAGATGCCGCTTGGAGAAGATGTTTGCCGGTCCGGATGTCCTCTTCTTGCCGGATAGGAGGAAGACTTTGGACCCTCTTCTGGACTTCTTCAGTGGATGTCTAGCCCCCGCTTGGCTTGGATGAAGATCTTGGAGCCAGGACGGATCGGTGAACCTGGCATGGTGAAGACAAGGTAGGAAGATCATCAGGGGGGTAGTGTTAGGTTTATTTAAGGGGGGTTTGGGTTAGATTAGGGGTATGTGGGTGGTGGGTTGTAATGTTGGGGGGGGGGTATAGTATGTTTTTTTTTACAGGCAAAAGAGCTGAAATTCTTGGGGCATGCCCCGCAAAGGGCCCTGTTCAGGGCTGGTAAGGTAAAAGAGCTTGTAATATTTGTATTTTAGAATAGGGTAGGGAATTTTTTATTTTGGGGGGCTTTGTTATTTTATTAGGGGGCTTAGAGTAGGTGTAATTAGTTTAAAATTGTTGTAATATTTTTCTTATGTTTGTAAATATTTTATTATTTTCTGTAACTTAGTTCTTTTTTATTTTTTGTACTTTAGATAGTTTATTTAATTTTATTTATTTGTAGCAATTGTGTTTAATTAATGTATTGATAGTGTAGTGTTAGGTTAATTGTAGGTAATTGTAGGTAGTTTATTTAATTATTTTATTGATAGGGTAGTGTTAGGTTTAATTATATCTTAGGTTAGGATTTATTTTACAGGTAAATTTGTAATTATTTTAACTAGGTAACTATTAAATAGTTCTTAACTATTTAATAGCTATTGTACCTGGTTAAAATAATTACAAAGTTGCCTGTAAAATAAATATTAATCCTAAAATAGGTATAATATAATTATAATTTATATTGTAGCTATATTAGGATTTATTTTACAGGTAAGTATTTAGCTTTAAATAGGAATTATTTATTTAATAAGAGTTAATTTATTTCGTTAGATAAAAATTATATTTAACTTAGGGGGGTGTTAGTGTTAGGGTTAGACTTAGCTTTAGGGGTTAATACATTTATTAGAATAGCGGTGAGCTCCGGTCGGAAGATTAGGGGTTAATAATTGAAGGTAGGTGTCGGCGATGTTAGGGAGGGCAGATTAGGGGTTAATACTATTTATGATAGGGTTAGTGAGGCGGATTAGGGGTTAATAACTTTATTATAGTAGCGCTCAGGTCCGCTCGGCAGATTAGGGGTTAATAAGTGTAGGTAGGTGTCGGCGACGTTGTGGGGGGCAGATTAGGGGTTAATAAATATAACATAGGGGTCGGCGATGTTAGGGCAGCAGATTAGGGGTACATAGGGATAACGTAGGTGGCGGCGGTTTACGGAGCGGCAGATTAGGGGTTAAAAGTGTAATGCAGGGGTCAGCGATAGCGGGGGCGGCAGATTAGGGGTTAATAAGTGTAAGGTTAGTGGTGTTTAGACGCAAGGTACATGTTAGGGGGTTAGGTGCAGACATAGGAAGTGTTTCCCCATAGGAAACAATGGGGCTGCGTTAGGAGCTGAACGCTGCTTTTTTGCAGGTGTTAGGTTTTTTTTCAGCTCAAACAGCCCCATTGTTTCCTATGGGAGAATCGTGCACGAGCACGTTTTTGATGCCGGCCGCGTCCGTAAGCAACTCTGGTATCGAGAGTTGCATTTGCGGTAAAAATGCTCTACGCTCCTTTTTTGGAGCCTAACGCAGCATTTGTTTGAACTCTCGATACCAGAGTTAAATTTATGGTGCGGCCAGAAAAAAACCCGCGGAGCGTTAACAGCCCTTTTACCGCCGAACTCTAAATCTAGCCGTTGGGTTCTGAGACAGATTTTGAATCTTGGGTGAAAGCTTTTAGACTTACAAAGAAGTCATTAGTGTCTTCAAATATACAAGAGACCCGCATAAAATTTCTGAGTAGATGGTATATGATGCCCTTTAGACTGCATAAAATATTCCCTGCCCTGAGCCCCATGTGTTGGAGGGGTTGTGGGGAACAAGGCTCACTCTTACACATTTGGTGGTTCTGCCCTAGGCTGCTGTCCTTCTGGTCGGGGGTTCTGGGTAAAATCTCTGGGACACTAAACCTTAATATTCCAAACACACCAGAAATTTTACTTTTCTTAACATTACCAAAAACGCAAAGCCAGGCTCATCTAGCCCTACTGTTAATATTGATCACAAGTGCAAAGAAATTGATCCCCAAAAGATGGAAAACACAAGACCCCCCTATGCTGGGGGAATGGCACTCCCAGGTCGAAGATATCCTTCTTATGGAAAGATATCATTATTTGAAGATACATAAACTAGACACTTATGAATTGATGAGAGCGCTTTGGCATGGTACTATCTAACTTTTACACAATATTTTGCAGTGGTTGGACTGCCATCGAGAGTCTTTCCCTTCCTTTTTTTCTCTTTTCTTTCCCCTTCCCACTCTATGAGCCCCTTTTCTTCCCTCTTGTTCTTTCTTCCCTTCTCTAACCTAATACTCCACCCCTTCCCCCCCAAGGCATTATTACTCAGATTTTCGGATCCAGATATACTGTCCTTTTAAAAATTTTAGAAAAATCTCCACTTTGTACAGTCTCATTCCTGACGTTGGTCAAGTAGAATGAGATTAAAACATCTAGAAGTGTATAATATTTTCTCTGTTTGTCGCAATGTTGCTGTATAGAAATTCTTGTTGCAATGTATTATGTGCATCCCTACAGCAGGATATTGTATAACCGTTTTACTTCAATAAAGCTTTTTAAAAAAAAAAAAAAAAAAAAAGTTGATGCAGCTGCAACATCAGCCATAGAAATGACAGGCCTGAGAAGATAGCCAGAATATAAATAAGCTTTCCTTAGATAAGATTCAAGTTTCCTATCTAAAGGGTCTTTAAAAGAAGTACTATCTTCCATAGGAATAGTAGTACATTTAGCAAGAGTAGAAATAGCCCCATCAACTTTGGGGACTTTTTCCCAAAACTCCAATCTAACTGCTGGGAAAGGATACAATTTTTTTTTTTTTTTTTTTAAATATTTTTATTGAGGTACTTAAATTAGGCTTACAAACAGTATAATCAAACAAAGAGAAATGTCAATCAGTACAAAAGGAAGATATACATTCCAAATTAGTTCTATAATGGTATGGGAAACCTTTTGCACAACTCGTCAGTGACATAATAGATAGATATACATGACAAATTTAAATGCATAATGCCTAATCAAAAGGAAACCTTCCAAAACAAAACTAATAGGTCGCTCTTGGACCTGTGATAAGGAGACATGTCTAACAGGGAGGGAAGGTATAGTGGAATGGCGAGACCACTCATGGATCTCACTATGGCAACCTCTTTTTGTTTGTTTTTTCCTTGAGTAATAGTATAGGGTATACCCTTGTTTATAGGCAGCTTGTCTTAACAAATTTGTAGTCCCCCAAGAAAAAATAAAGTAATGGCCACTCTTGGACCTAGGTCTTTAGAATTAGTTAAAAGGGGAACTTGAAAAGGGGTATAAAATAATAATAGGACAAATAGGACCACTCTTCGGCCCTAGCTATAATAATTGCAATTGAATAATTATATTTTGAATTATAAACTTCTATAACCCTGTGGGTATAACTTATCAAGGGAAAGTAAAACAGACAATGGCCACTCTGTGATTCTTCAGCAGCTGCAAGACATATTGTAGTAAACCTATAGCTTAATTAATTAAAAAATAGAACATTGTTATAATCTTTTATAAACCTGGAAGTCTAAATAGTTAGGAGATTAATGCATTTAAGAGAACTAAGGCAAACCTTAACGTAGGTGAGTCCCTTACCAACCAAACTATGTGACATAACTAATCTGCAGCAAGTTTCCGAATTGTAGTGGTTAGCCTAGTTTATTTGATAGGATCAGGCTGAGAGAACGAATTGTGACATCATGGTGTAGAAGCAGGGGTATATTAAATGATAGGTAGCAGATACCTTACCAAGTAAGACTGGGCAAAGCTTTAACCTGTGCCTATATTCATCAAGGCTCCCGCAATATACATAAAGGCTAACAGGGAATAGTGGTCGCTAGTTATTGAACGTTATTTATGGCCATTTGTGTGCAAGTGTGATTATTACAATACTCCTTTCTGGTCAGCTGATTACCAAGGCTATTGTATAATAACATCAGACATATCCCCTAAGTTCAAGGTAAAGAAAATATATTAAGCATGCCATTGCTGTCTCGGCCGCTGACAGCACGGCATTGGTTGAAAAAACATAAAGCATAAGAAATGTATTAAGGTGCGCACACAAAGAGTCTTAGTTAAAGGGCCACTAAACCCAAAATCTTTCTTTCATGATTCAGCTAGAGAATAGAAATTTAAACAACATTACAATTTACTTCCATAATTTATTTTGCTTCATTTTTTAAATATCCTTATTTGAAGAAAAAGCAATGTACATGGTGAGCCAATCACATGATTTTTCTATGTGCAGCAACCAATCAGCAGCTAGTGAGCATATCTAGATATGCTTTTCATCAAAGAATATCAAGAGAATAAAACAAATTAGATAATATAAGTAAATTAGAAAGATGTTTAACATTGCATTCTCTTTCTAAATCATAAAAGAAAAATGTGGATGGCATGTCCCTTTAAGTTTCTCTCAAGGGATTATATCTATTATTGAGGGGTTACATATATATAGATGAATTATCTGACATATGATTAGCCGCTATAGTGATTAATAATAAAAAATAAGTAAAGACCTGAAACCCCCACACTTGCAAGTTGGATTAAACATAAATAATATCAGATATACTGGAATCGGGTAACTAGCACAAAAAGTGATGCATACAAAAGTCACAGTGAATTAAGGCATATAAGCCCAGATAGATAGCGTCCTCCCAGCCTCAGGCCTTAATGCCATCATTAGGGTCCGCATAATTCAAAGATAGGCAAGTCACTAAATCATGTCGGCATGGCCAAGAGGCTCCCTGGCAAGAAAAAAAAAAGAAGTTGAAGGAAAATCATCCCAACAGTTAGCCATGAGCGACTCGACTCTTCACGAGAGTGATGGCGGTCATCCTATACCTGATAGGATACAATTTTTTAAACCTTGAAGAAGGAATAAAAGAAGTATCAGGCATATTCCATTCCTTTAGAAATCATATCAGAAATAGCATTAGGAACTGGAAAAACCTCTGGAGTAACCACAGGAGGTTTATAAACAGAATTTAAACGTTTACTAGTTTTAATATCAAGAGGACTAGTTTCCTCAATATCCAATGTAATCAACACCTCTTTTAACAAGGAACAAATATACTCCATTTTAAATAAATAAGTAGATTTGTCAGTGTCAATATCTGAGGAAGGATCTTCTGAATCAGATAGATCCTCATCAGATGAGGATAATTTAGTATGTTGTTGGTCATTTGAAACTTTATCTACTTTATGAGAAGTTTTAAAAGACCTTTTACATTGTTAGAAGGCAGGATGGCAGACAAAGCCTTCTGAATCGCATCAGCAATAAAACCTTTTATATTCACAGGTATATCATGTACATTAGATGTTGAAGGAACAACTGGCATTGTACTATTACTGATGGACACATTCTCTTCATGTAAAAGCTTATCATGACAACTAGTACATACCATAGCTGGAGATATAATCTCCACAACTTTACAACAGATGCACTTAGCTTTGGTAGAACTGTTATCATGCAGCAGGGTTCCAACAGTGGTTTCTGAGACAGGATCAGATTGAGACATCTTGCAAATGTAAGAGAAAAAACAACATATAAAGCAAAATGATCAATTTCCTTATATGGCAGTTTCAGGAATGGGAAAAAAATGCATAGCCCTCTGATATAGAAAAAGGCAAGAGGCATATAGGAATAGGGTTTAAAATATATAAATTATTTGGTGGCAAGTATGACGCACAAGCAAACTGAAATTTATTTTTGGAGCTATCAACATCCGGAGATGACACACTCGCGTCATTGTAGACGCAACCTTGTGCAAGGAACTCGGTGTCAACTAAGACGTCGGAAATGATGAATTTGCGTCAAAAAAAATCTTGCACCAAGAATGACGCAATAAACTTTGGCATTTTGTGCCCTTGCAAGCCTAATTTTGCCGGCGAAATTTAATGAAAAAGCAGTCAATTGAAAAAAGACTATACCCCAGGTAAGAAAATTATTTTCCTAAATATGGCCTAGATTACGAGTTTTGCGTTAGAGGCTGTGTGGTGCTAACGAGCAGTTTTCTCTCACCGCTCACTTACATGCAGCGCTGGTATTACGAGTTTTCAGAAACCCGTCATTAAAAGACAAGAAGTGAGCATTGAGCAAAATTTTGCTCATTACCGCACTCCAATACCAGCGCTGCTTAAGTCAGCGGTGAGCTAGTCGTACGTGCTCGTGCACGATTTCCCCATAGGAATCAACAGAGAGAGCCGGCTGAGAAAAAGTCTAACACCTGCAAAAAAGCAGCGTAAAACTCCTTAACGCAGCTCCATTGATTCCTATGGGGAAATAAAAATTATGTTTACACCTAACACCCTAACATGAACCCCGAGTCTAAACACCCCTAATCTTACACTTATTAACCCTAATCTGCCACCCCCGACATCGCCTCCACCTACATTATATTATTAACCCCTAATCTGCTGCTCTGGACACTGCCGCCACCTACATTATACTTCTGAACCCCTAATCTGCTGCCCCCAACATCGCCGACACCTACATACTATTTATTAACCTCTAATCTGCCGCCCCCAATGTCGCCACAACCTACCTACATTTATTAACCCCTAATCTGCCGCCCCCAACGTCGCTGCCACTATATTACAGTTATTAACCCCTAAACCTAAGTCTAACCCTAACCCTAACACCCCCCTAACTTAAATATAGGGGTTGTAAATCTAAATAAATATTACTATCATTAACTAAATTATTCCTATTTAAAACTAAATACTTATTAATTACTAAATACCCTATAAAATAAACCCTAAGCTAGCTACAATATAACTAATAGTTAAATTGTAGCTATCTTATGGTTTATTTATATTTTACAGGCAAGTTTGTGTTTATTTTAACTAGGTAGATTAGTTATTAAATAGTTATTAACTATTTAATAACTACCTAGCTAAAATAAATACAAAAATACCTGTAAAATAAAACCTAACCTAAGTTACACTAACACCTAACACTACACTATAAATAAATAAATTAACTAAATTAAATACAATTACCTAAATTAAATTAGCTAAAGTACAAAAAACCCCACTAAATTACAGACAATAATAAACAAATTACAGATATTTAAACTAATTACACCTAATCTAATAGCCCTATTAAAATAAAAAAGCCCCCCCAAAATAAAAAAAACCCTAGCCTGAAATAAACTACCAATAGCCCTTAAAAGGGCCTTTTGCGGGGCATTGCCCCAAAGTAATCAGCTCTTTTACCTGTAAAAAATACAAACAAAGAATACAACCAACCCCCCCAACAGTAAAACCCACCACCCTCACAACCAACCCCCCAAATAAAATACTATCTTAAAAAACCTAAGCTACCCATTGCCCTGAAAAGGGCATTTGGATGGGCATTGCCCTTAAAAGGGCAGTTAGCTCTTTTGCAGGCCCAAAGTCCCTAACCTAAAAAATAAACCCACCCAATACACCCTTAAAAAACCGTAATCGACTTCCCGGGAGAAGTCTTCATCCAAGCCGGGCCAAAGTCCTCAACGAAGCTGGGAGAAGTCTTCATCCAGACGGCATCTTCTATCTTCATCCATCCGGCGCGGAGCGGGTTCATCTTCAAGACATCCGACGCGGAGCATCCTCTTCATCCGACGACTAAAGATAAATGAAGGTACCTTTAAGTGACGTCATCCAAGATGATGTCCCTTAGATTCCGATTGGCTGATAGAATTCTATCAGCCAATCGGAATTAAGGTAGAAAAATAGGATTGAAGTTCAATCCTATTGGCTGATCCAATCAGCCAATGGGATTGAGCTTGCATTCTATTGGCTGATTGGAACTACTGACTTTTAAATGCGTTAGGACTCTTGACGGGGTAGGGTGTACCGCTCACTTTTTGGCCTCCCAGGACAGATTCGTAATATCAGCGCTACGGAAGTCCCATAGATAAAAGACTTTACGAATTTTACGTAAGTCATTTTGCAGTAAGGCCAAAGAAGTGTGCGGTGACCCTAAACCTTCAAGACTCGTATGTGTCAATGTGTTGGCTATCTAATTTAAAAGAGTGCTGAAATCCCAGTCTTTTTAGGTGTCTTTTATTTTAAAGCACCTTAATCTTCCTTATTATGTATTTCTATAAATATTTTATGGGTCTGCACCATACATATTGTTAAAAAGTTGGTATTCCATTGAATTTATCATAGAATCACCTTTGCAACACAATTAATAAAATTCCTTATTATGTATTTCTATATATATATATATATAAATATATACATACAAAGAAGATCAGGTGACTCTCAAAGTGGGAAATAATAAATAGTATTTATTGGAGAAGTAAAAAGAAGAAGTGAAGAACTCACACACAAAATCTTATGGCACACAGCATAGAAATGGTCCTAAGCGTTTCGGCAGTGTTCTGCCTTAGTCATGGACATACTAAGTGTGTCAATTAATCTGACTTAAATACACCTCTGCCCCAGGTATAGTTGAGCTAATGCTGTGGCCTTAAAGGGATACAACAACATAATAAGAAACCATGGATACCACAACATTGGATACTGGAACAAAGGAGAAAGACAAAAGATTATACAGTCAAAAAATATATATATATAGTCAATCAAACCATTCATATATACAGCAAGGGACAATATGGGCTACAGAAAAAATGTGTAACAGGAGCACCAGGTGAAGTGATAAAAGTATAAATTTTTATTAAATGCAAAAGGGTATGTACCCCGGGTAAGAACACACAAAAAAGAAAAAAGTAACAAACAGATGAACAATGGCTGACCGGTTTCGGCTGTTGCCTTACTCCTAGCCTGCTTAAAACAGATTGACAGTTACTGCCTTAAAAACCCTCATCTGAGTTACCATTGGTTCAGGGGCACACGCCCCAAAATCTCAGCTTCATTCAATTAAATGATCATTAAATGACACCTGAATCTCTACGGTACATGGTTCACAAAAAGCATGCAAATATACAAAACCAAAACTAATACACCTTAACACTCTTAGAGTTTCGAATAATGCTGATCTTTGTTCTGTTATTGTGTGTGAATATGAATTTATGCATGCTGTGATTGTGTGCATGCTAAAACATATACCTGTGTACAAGTAGTTGTTAAACTTGCCGATCGCTCCGGCTGTGTGTGAAAGTGCTTAATGTTTTATTCATTTAGGAGGGACACTTTAGTCCGTATCATATGCTTTAGTGAATGATAGATTTTTTTAAAGTTTACCTTAAAATTTTTGCATTTAGCCTCGTTTGTTATCGTCCGCTCACTGCTGTGTGGCTTGCAAAGGGTGGCCGCCCATGTCATTGTTCAAAACATTCTGATAGGTTGAAAATCGTAAGATTTGGCCAATCACCCTGCAAGTCTCACTGCACAAGTCTGGAACGGAGAAACACAGTTTCCTATTGGGTCCCTACGCTTGCAGTGTCCTCCTATTCGTGACATATGCATGTTTGTTAGCAACCGACTGTGGGTAAAATCTGCAATTAGCTTTTCATTCCATGTGGAAAAATAAGTTTAATGGGGTGAAAATATGACAAACAATGAATAGATAGAGAACTAAAGTCTAGGATCTACAAGTTCCTAATACAAGATAATGCTGCCAGTTTAAGGAGATATAAAGGTATGATGTAAATAGCTTGTAGTGTAATATCTAGATTGTAACTATCTAGCTTATAGTATAGTGAGTGGCCCCACATGGAATGAAAAGCTAATTGCAGATTTTACCCACAGTCGGTTGCTAACAAACATGCATATGTCACGAATAGGAGGACACTGCAAGCGTAGGGACCCAATAGGAAACTGTGTTTCTCCGTTCCAGACTTGTGCAGTGAGACTTGCAGGGTGATTGGCCAAATCTTACGATTTTCAACCTATCAGAATGTTTTGAACAATGACATGGGCGGCCACCCTTTGCAAGCCACACAGCAGTGAGCGGACGATAACAAACGAGGCTAAATGCAAAAATTTTAAGGTAAACTTTAAAAAAATCTATCATTCACTAAAGCATATGATACAGACTAAAGTGTCCCTCCTAAATGAATAAAACATTAAGCACTTTCACACACAGCCGGAGCGATCGGCAAGTTTAACAACTACTTGTACACAGGTATATGTTTTAGCATGCACACAATCACAGCATGCATAAATTCATATTCACACACAATAACAGAACAAAGATCAACATTATTCGAAACTCTAAGAGTGTTAAGGTGTATTAGTTTTGGTTTTGTATATTTGCATGCTTTTTGTGAACCATGTACCGTAGAGATTCAGGTGTCATTTAATGATCATTTAATTGAATGAAGCTGAGATTTTGGGGCGTGTGCCCCTGAACCAATGGTAACTCAGATGAGGGTTTTTAAGGCAGTAACTGTCAATCTGTTTTAAGCAGGCTAGGAGTAAGGCAACAGCCGAAACCGGTCAGCCATTGTTCATCTGTTTGTTACTTTTTTCTTTTTTGTGTGTTCTTACCCGGGGTACATACCCTTTTGCATTTAATAAAAATTTATACTTTTATCACTTCACCTGGTGCTCCTGTTACACATTTTTTCTGTAGTTCTCAAAAAGGCCAGACAGTGAGCACAGGTAAGGATAAATACTGTGAGAGGTAGCTAGAAGCTTGCTGCATTAGACTGCAACATTAAAGGGACAGCTGGGAAACCACGGATGCTGTAAAGAAGAAATACTTCATATGTCCAGCTAAAGCATTTTTGCTATATCATTGCTAAAAGCCGGAGGTGAGCAGAATAGGACGGACATCCCCAACATAGGGGACACAGCACCTAAGAACAAGGCTGCCCCTTTTCCAAGGAGGCAGTGAGTGGTGAGTCACCTTTATTACAAAATTTCATCTACAGTGGATTGTTACTGCTTCATTGGAATCTGAATGGTGGGAGGTGTTTTGGGGGGAAACACCGCCATCCTAGTGTATGTACATATATACACCTTATACAGTCTATTTGCACAGCAGCTTTTAACAACATACTATTGAACTGAATCTTCTGTCCTTACAGATTTTTTCATCTATTTACATAATACACACACCCAACCTATTTCCCCCCACTCTTTTCATGTTAACAATAAGCATTATTGCTAAGAGCTCTGGCCAAGCTCTGGGTGTCTGTATTCAATTATATTTTCTAGCTTAACCTCCACAGTCAAAGTATGCAGGGAGAGAACAACACACAAAGGACACCAGCATTATTTTCTCTACGGACAGCCAAGGAGAGGGAAGCAGCAGCGTGGGACTGCAATCAAATTTTCTCTCTTAATAAAACTAACTATAGTTTGATAGCTCTATTTGAAGAAGTTGAAAACCTCTTATTGAAGGAGGATCAGTTGAAATGGGATGTTAATACATTGAACAAATATTTAGAATTAGGCCTCATACCGAGGGGTCTTAGACTAAACAAATTTCCTACTTTCGTTACGGACGATAAAACATTTATTGAACAGTGGAACAATCACCTAACACAATGTTCACTCAAATTGATTAAATTAATCTGTGAATATAAATTAAAAACAATTGAAGACCTAGCTGTTAAAATAAAAGAACTACAAGACGAATTGAATAAAAGGAGTGAGGAACCCAACTTTCTAAAATTTGACACCACCCTACAAAAGGTATTGGCAGAAGCAAAGACACTACTATTGGAGACTAAGCGCACAAAATATCTAAGAGACTTACAAGATTATAATTTAAACAGAGTATATATCTGGAACAGACGGGATCGTTTTGCCCTAAGGAAAGAACAAAATAAATCTGTCCCTTATTACAACAGAAGAAGGGGTGGCAACAGATTTAGAGGCAATAGAGGCAGACGTGTGAGTTTTCAGGAGAGTGAAGGGGAATCTTGGGACGAGGGTTCGTCCTCTGGAGGTGAGGAATTTGGGGCTCACGAAACTACAGTGAGACCAAAAGAAGGACCAAATAGGTTACCCCCAATTCTGAAGAACAGAGATCCCGATACTCTACCTTCCACGTCACATTACAGAGAGGAGACCTCCCAGGGAGGAGGGACACTTAGGTATACAGGAGAGTCCGAAAAATCTCAATTAGAACAGGTTTTTCAGGTACCCCCAAGAGTATCAGAAGGGGGGGGAAGAGGAAACCCAGAAAAACAACAGCAGCAACTGAGAGAACAGAGAAGATACCCTCAAAGGAGAGGCCAGAGGAGGGGCCATTACAGGGACTGAATGTTCTGAACCTATCAAGCCACACTTTAAACAAATCTGAACTTGAGGTGCTAAGTTTGGGACTTACATTTGTTCCGTCTACAGATTTCAATTTATTCAAGACCTTGTTAGACATCAACAGGATGATTCGAAATCTGACACTCAGGAAATTCTTCAGGACCCAAGATTCAAGTGGAAATGATGAGAGTCCACAATCTGTTGATGGCTACGAATTAGAGCCTAATTACATCACTGATCTAAATTTCCAGGAATTGTGTGATGTGAGAGTTCTGGAATCTCTCCAAGGAGAGGAAGAATTGTCAGATGGAAGAAGCATTAAAACACCATCACTTAAGAACAATTCTCTCTTTTATCCCATTCAAAGTAGGGGTCCTCTTTTGGAGAAATTCCAGAAACGTGTGGAGAATGATTTGATCAAGCTTCAGTACACTACACAGAGGGGTCTTAACTCAAATATCACAAAAAAACAGAAAACAGCTTTGGAAAATTTAAGGAATAATAAAAACCTTGTAATTAGAACTGCTGATAAGGGCGGAGCTATAGTGGTCCTAGATAGGGAGGATTTCATTAAAGAGGCCCTTAGGCAATTAAGTATAGAACAGGATTACATAATATTGTCACAAGATCCTACACGCCAATTCCAGCGACAATTGGTCTCCCTTGTGGACGATGGGGTAGAGATGGGTTATATGGATCAGGAAACCAAGAATTATCTTCTGATACAAAATCCTGGCATTCCTGTGTTTAATCACCTACCCAAGATTCACAAGTCTATAGAGAATGTTCAAGGGAGACCAATTGTAAGCGGAATTGGTTCCCTCCTAGAGCACTTGTCAGAATGGCTGGATGGTATCCTACAACCCATGGTAAGCACCCTTTGGAGTTACCTGTCAGACACGAAGCATGTACTAAACTTACTCTCTGAAATCACCTGGCAGAGCAACTTCAAATGGTTGACAGTGGATGTAAGATCCCTGTACTCCACCATACCCCATGAGAAAGGCCTTGAGGCCCTGGAATTTTTTATATCTAGAAAATATACACATGATCAGGATTTTATAGATTACGTACTGAGGGTAACCAAATTCCTCCTGACTCACAATTATTTCCTGTTTGAGGGGAAATTCTTTCTCCAGAGGCGTGGGACGGCAATGGGGGCCAAGTTTGCCCCCTCCTATGCCAACCTCTTCATGGGGTGGTGGGAGCTCTCCCACGTCTTTGGAGAGAGGAATCCCTTCAGGCAGGGGATTGTGTGGTACAGGCGCTTTATAGATGACCTTCTTTTCATCTGGCAAGGTCCTCTTCAGGATTTGGAGGAATTTGTGAAGGGATTAAATAACAATACTGTGGGAATCAGCTTTACCTCAGAGATTCAACAACACAAAGTAAATTTTCTAGATATTACGCTCAAAGGAGTAGCAGGCCACAAGATAATTACAGAGACCTATCGAAAACCAATCACAGGGAACTCTCTATTGCATGCCACAAGTTGCCACCCCAGGAGAGTGTTCAGGGGTGTAGCAAGAGGGCAGTTCATCCGCTTAAAAAGAAATTGTACGAGTTACAGTACATATGAGCAACAAGCGGATGAACTGTCGGACAGACTGTTAGAAAGAGGATACCCCAGGTCAATTATTTCGAAAGAGAGGAATTCTGTCACCAAGATCAGTAGAACTGACCTTCTAAAACAGAATAGAAAAGAGACCGAAAGGAAAATCAAGAAGAAAATCACATTCTCGACGGATTACTCTCAGCAGTATACCCAGATATGCCAGATCATTAAGAACAATTACCAGCTATTGCTAGCTGATGATGCTCTTAAAGAAACTGTGTCAGAGGGTATCAGATGCACCTACAGAAGAAACAAGACTATAGGCAACATGGTTGCACCTACGAGATTAAAACAAGAACAGACGGATGGGTCTTCTTGGTTAAGACTTAATGGCACCTTTAGGTGCAACCATCTTACCTGCAAGGCCTGTGAAAGGGTTACTACAGGGGATACTTTTTGTTCCCTGGTCACAGGTGAGAATTTTCAAAAGAAGCTATGCCTGAATTGCAGGTCAACCTTCGTGGTGTATCTGATCTCATGTACACATTGTGCGCTCCAATATGTAGGACTCACAATGAGGGAAGCTAGAGTCAGGATTAAAGAACACTTGCTGGATATAAAAGAAGGTGCTCTCACCACTCCATTAATCAATCACTTTTCGAATGTTCACAATAAAGATAAGAGATTCTTTACGTGGACAATCATTGAGAGAGTACCTATCCAGACCAAAGGGGGAGATAGGACTCGTAAATTGGGTGAAAGAGAGGCCTTCTGGATATTTCGTTTAAAAACGAGAGTTCCAGAAGGCCTCAACTCAGAATTTGATTTAATTAATTTTTGGTAACCGAGGCTAGTTCACACCACACATAGCAAATCAAAAAATGCCATACCTGGTATCTTTTGATTTCCCTAGTTGAATTGTTCCTTTTTAGTATCATTCCTTAATTAAACCACTGCACAATGCAGTTTATTCCTCCATTTTATATTCAAATTATAATTCAGGTCTAATATCTTCATTTGGTAACTATCTTTCCTTAGATAATAGGCACACTGTATGGGGGCCACTCACTATACTATAAGCTAGATAGTTACAATCTAGATATTACACTACAAGCTATTTACATCATACCTTTATATCTCCTTAAACTGGCAGCATTATCTTGTATTAGGAACTTGTAGATCCTAGACTTTAGTTCTCTATCTATTCATTGTTTGTCATATTTTCACCCCATTAAACTTATTTTTCCACATGGAATGAAAAGCTAATTGCAGATTTTACCCACAGTCGGTTGCTAACAAACATGCATATGTCACGAATAGGAGGACACTGCAAGCGTAGGGACCCAATAGGAAACTGTGTTTCTCCGTTCCAGACTTGTGCAGTGAGACTTGCAGGGTGATTGGCCAAATCTTACGATTTTCAACCTATCAGAATGTTTTGAACAATGACATGGGCGGCCACCCTTTGCAAGCCACACAGCAGTGAGCGGACGATAACAAACGAGGCTAAATGCAAAAATTTTAAGGTAAACTTTAAAAAAATCTATCATTCACTAAAGCATATGATACGGACTAAAGTGTCCCTCCTAAATGAATAAAACATTAAGCACTTTCACACACAGCCGGAGCGATCGGCAAGTTTAACAACTACTTGTACACAGGTATATGTTTTAGCATGCACACAATCACAGCATGCATAAATTCATATTCACACATAATAACAGAACAAAGATCAACATTATTCGAAACTCTAAGAGTGTTAAGGTGTATTAGTTTTGGTTTTGTATATTTGCATGCTTTTTGTGAACCATGTACCGTAGAGATTCAGGTGTCATTTAATGATCATTTAATTGAATGAAGCTGAGATTTTGGGGCGTGTGCCCCTGAACCAATGGTAACTCAGATGAGGGTTTTTAAGGCAGTAACTGTCAATCTGTTTTAAGCAGGCTAGGAGTAAGGCAACAGCCGAAACCGGTCAGCCATTGTTCATCTGTTTGTTACTTTTTTCTTTTTTGTGTGTTCTTACCCGGGGTACATACCCTTTTGCATTTAATAAAAATTTATACTTTTATCACTTCACCTGGTGCTCCTGTTACACATTTTTTCTGTAGTTCTCAAAAAGGCCAGACAGTGAGCACAGGTAAGGATAAATACTGTGAGAGGTAGCTAGAAGCTTGCTGCATTAGACTGCAACATTAAAGGGACAGCTGGGAAACCACGGATGCTGTAAAGAAGAAATACTTCATATGTCCAGCTAAAGCATTTTTGCTATATCATTGCTAAAAGCCGGAGGTGAGCAGAATAGGACGGACATCCCCAACATAGGGGACACAGCACCTAAGAACAAGGCTGCCCCTTTTCCAAGGAGGCAGTGAGTGGTGAGTCACCTTTATTACAAAATTTCATCTACAGTGGATTGTTACTGCTTCATTGGAATCTGAATGGTGGGAGGTGTTTTGGGGGGAAACACCGCCATCCTAGTGTATGTACATATATACACCTTATACAGTCTATTTGCACAGCAGCTTTTAACAACATACTATTGAACTGAATCTTCTGTCCTTACAGATTTTTTCATCTATTTACATAATACACACACCCAACCTATTTCCCCCCACTCTTTTCATGTTAACAATATGGGCTACATTTCTTCTCTTAGTAAGAGCCCTGCTATAATGCAAGAAATATGGAGTTACAATAATTATAATATCTCAAATACGTATGGGTGTAACTCAGGGAATGCTACTCTCTCCTAAAACATGTCCCTAGCTAATGTCCCTAAAAAGGAAAGAATCAAAGTGAATACAGGAATTAGCCTACATATACTAATGTGTATAACACAATGACACATATCCCAAAACGTTGTATACATAAGTATGTCCCATTCATCTCTTGGGCAGGTACGAATAGAATAAGTAAAGGGTTTTGAAATTATAGTTCCAATATATATGGGTTATTTGAGCTGGGATAGGTAACTTCGTATAGTCATAACACATATATGCTAGTCTTGGCCGAATCCCCTGATATAGGGCGGCCTTAGTAACAGTGTTAGATAGTCACTAAAAAAGATCTATCTCATGAATGCAACATTTGACTCTAGTTAAATGACCCCAGCATAATTAATGGCGTGGCCAGAAATTTATAACATATCCTTCAATGTTAAGTCCATCCGGACTTCTGGTCTTCAGATTGAAGATCCCCATATATTGTTTTTTTTACATTGGATACAACCAATCATGTAGATCACAAAGATGGATTGACAGTTGGCATCGACATCAATGTCATATACCCTTTGGGTAACAAATGATTGGAATTGCTTGGATGTTAGAGGATGACCACAGGAAATGCAATTCCCAAAGTGACATTTGACATGTCCCTTAAAATCCAGCAAGGTGTTTCTATTTCTGGGAGTGGAGCGGATCAGGCTTGGGGACAAAACATTTCCCAAGGTACATCCTCTACTTGACGCAAAGTTGCAACCTCCTAACACCAAGTCTCTGAGACTGTCCTCCGCAGTGAGAATCGGAAGATGGGACCTGATAATATTGCAAATCTGCTCAAACTGAGCACTGTAGTTTGTTATGAATGTAGGCTTTGAACTCTCGTACTGGGTGCTCTTTGCATTAACTTTAAGTTTCAGGAGCATCTCATCCCTATCCATACAATTAACTTCCAATAACGCCGATTGACAATTTTCCTAGAGTAACCCCTTTCCAAAAATTGGGTTACCAGTGCCTCACTCTCTTTTGCATAGTCACAGTCATTTGTACAATTCCTTTTAACACAAATGAACTGGCCGTTAGCCACACCAAAACCAGTGTGTCTGGGGTGATTACTACGTGCATGTAGTATGTCATTGGAGGCTATAGGTTTACGATAGAGGGTAGTCCTAACCTTGCATTATTTAGGGTCTCCAATGAGCAGGAGATCCAGAAAGGGTGTTTCAGATGCATGATGGGTATAAGTGAACTGCAAATTGACATTATTTGTATTCAAGTAATTGACAAAGTCAATTACTTCTTGGTGACCCCCTGTCCATATGAACAGGAGGTCATCAATGTACCTCTTATACATCTCTATACAACCTCCAAATGGATTACTCTCTCCAAAGACGTGGGCCACCTCCCACCAACCCATGAATAGGTTGGCGTAGGCAGGGGCAAATTTAGCCCCCATGGCTGTGCCACGTCTCTGGAGATAGAAATCTCCCGCAAATTGGAAAAAATTATGGGAAAGAAGAAAATCCAGTGACCGGAGGATATAACGCTTGAGAGGGTCATTATAATTGCTAAGTGTATCGAGCATATGTGAAATGGCTTCTAAGCCGCTAGAATGAGGAATGGCAGAGTATAGCCCTAGTATTCGTTCCCAGGTTGAGCGCTTCTCTCTTTTTATTTATGCAAATTATGACACTTAGGGAAGTCTCCCTAAGTGTGATGCGGGAATCCAGACGTGGACCCATTGCTCAGTGTGCCTAGAGGGATATGGCTGCATCTCACTGACGAGGCCCAAAATAGGCCGAAACGTACGTCTGGGGTTTTGCTGTTTCTCTCGTTCAGAGAGGTATTGCCTGTTATTTCGGGGCTGGACTGTACTGTGAAGTCACGATTAGACTGATATGCTTCAGGAAAGTTCTTCTCTGTGAAAAGCACATGTTGAGCAAAAAGAAGCTGCTTCTTGGGTGGTAACTAGCCATAGAACAAGATATTATGCTATTGTTCGTTCCCAGGTTGAGCGCTTCTCTCTTTTTATTTATGCAAATTATGATACTTAGGGAAGTCTCCCTAAGTGTGATGTGGGAATCCAGACATGGACCCATTGCTCAGTGTGCCTAGAGGGATATGGCTGCACCTCACTGACGAGGCCCACAATAGGCCAAAACGTACATCTGGGGTTTTGCTGTTTCTCTCGTTCAGAGAGGGATTGCCTGGTATTTTGGGGCTGGACTGTACTGTGAAGTCACGATTAGACTGATATGCTTCAGGAAAGTTCTTCTCTGTGAAAAGCACATGTTGAGCAAAAAGAGGCTGCTTCTTGGGTGGTAACTAGCCATAGAACAAGTATTATGCTATTGTTCATTCCCAGGTTGAGCGCTTCTCTCTTTTTATTTATGCAAATTATGACACTTAGGGAAGTCTCCCTAAGTGTGATGCGGGAATCCAGGCGTGGACCCGTTGCTCAGTGTGCCTAGAGGGATATGGATGCACCTCACTGACGAGGCCCACAATAGGCCGAAACATACATCTGGGGTTTGCTGTTTCTCTCGTTCAGAGAGGGATTGCCTGGTATTTCGGGGCTGGACTGTACTGTGAAGTCAGGATCAGACTAATATGCTTCAGGAAAGTTCTCTGTGAAAAGCACATGTTGAGCAAAAAGAGGCTGCTTCTTGGGTGGTAACTAGCCATAGAACAAGCTATTATGATTTTGTTTGTTCCCAGGTTTTTATTTATGTAGAATATAACCCTACCACAGCCACTGATGTTCAGTCCCCCAGGTCACCTGTTGAAGGCATTTAAAAAAGTGCTTTGTGTCCCTTAGATAAGAAGGAAGTTTGTAAACAAGGGGTTGAAGTAATGACTCAACCCAACATGACATATTTTCGAAGAGAGATCCTATGCCAGACACAACTGGCCTACCCTTCACCTCCTCCAAGGACTTGTGGACCTTGGGGAGGTGATGAAAAATAGGAGTAATAGGGTTGGGGACAAATAAAAAATTCAATGTCTCTTGGTCTAGGATCCCTTCTTCCAAGCCATCGTCTAACAGGCACAGAAGCTCACTCTTAAATGTCTCAGTGGGATTTTGACTCAACTTAAGGTACACATCCTTGTCACTCAGTTGCCGGATGGCTTCCTCAATATATGAGGTTTTGTTTTGAACTACGACAGTCCCACCCTTGTCTGCTGGCTGTATGACTATATCATCCCTGTTTTTGAGGGTTTCCAAGGCCAATGACTTGGCCATAGTCAGATTAGGGTGGGGTTGTCAGCTGTTGGTTGACAAGAGAATCAAATCTTCTTTTACCCTATGGTTAAATGCCTCAAGAAAGGGTCCCCTTTCTTTAGTGGGATAGAAAATTGATCTGGGCTTAAATCCTCCGTTTGATAACTTGAGTAAAGATTCATCAAGTGGGGTCTCAGCAGCTAATTCCTGAATGCTAAGATAATCACAGACCTCCCTAAACTCAACAAGATCATATATCTTGGGTAAATTACAGGGTGGGGTAGGATCATGAATGTGATCAGCATCCTGGCTAGATGACCCTGTCAAGAAGAATTTCTTGAGGGTTAAATCTCTAACCAATTTGTTGACATCAACAATTGTTTGAAACAGATTAAACTTGCTAGTGGGAAAAAAGTCCAAACCTAGACCTAAAACTTGGTATTCCTCTGGACTGAGGATAGTGTCAGAAATATTGATCACATTCAAATGGCGTATTTGTTGTGCCCCCCTTTTCCCCTGTTTCTGCCTGGCCCTCTGCCTCTGCAACCTCTGCCTGGATTTCCTCCTCCTTCTAGGGACACAGTGTCCCTGTAAAAAACCTGCTGATCACTATTACTGATGTTGGATGATACACCCTCTCCCTGAGTTGGCGCTGCATTAATATTGTCACTGAGGAATTGCTGTCTCCTCTGATCCAACTGTACACTTAAAGGTATTTCAACAGAGGATTTCTTGGTATAGTTTCTCGTGACAATGGGGTCTATTCTGGGTCCTGTCACTACCTTAGGTCTAACTGCCTGCTTCACCAAAATAGGTGGCTGGGCAGAGGTATTCTCTGCCTGTTGGTGTGCCCTTGTTTCCCCTAAGGGGCCAGGTTCTTGAAATGTGACATGTTTGTCTTGAATGTATGAGGTGTTGCGGCCACGGGATCTAGACCTAGACCTCAATCTTTTATATTGCATAGTATTACGTGTATGCCAGGTGTAAACTCTATTGTGTAGGTGATCATCATTATCTCCGATAAATTTCTTTAGCTTGAAATTATCAAGCTCAGTTCTGAATTTATCAACAGATTCTTTCAACATATGATCTAAATCATTATATTTTGGATGTATGGTAAACTCATTAAGTCTGTTTTGTAAATCTATTAGTTCATCTCTCACTTTAACAAGTGATGTCTCTTTAAACTTAATGATGAGTTCCATCAATTTCCTGGAGCAGTCCATCAGTACATTATTCCAATTAGTTATAAACACTGGATTTTCAACCTGAAAGTTGGGAAATTTATTTAGGCGAAGCCCTCTGGGAATTAAATCCATTAATAGATATTTCTCCAGGGCTCGCTTGTCCCACCATACTTTATATTCTTTTATTAAAGTCCTCTCCATCAGAAGGAACACATCACTAATAGACAAATTTTCTTGTTGGTTAACAAAGGTATCCTCTATTGTTAGCCTCTCCAAATCCATGTTGTTTAATGGCTTCAAAGAAAATAAATCCAAATTCTCCATAATTTATATAGCAATTACTCCCAGTAATATAACGTGAATAGTCAACAAGTAGTAGGAGTAAGCGGACCAATAAACAATAAAATGTCAGACGTGAAGTCACCAGGGGGAAAAAATAATTAGATTCCAAATTGTGCAAACTGTCCCCCTTTAGGCAACCTCTAACACCAAGTCACTGTGCAAGAAATGGATAGGCAAATGACTCACCGGAGAAGAGCTTCGTTCTGGATGAAGAATTAATTGGCTTGCTGCATACAGCTATAAAAAAATGGATCTTTCTCTGGAAAAAACTGGTGTGTTACTTCACATAGGTCTGGGTCCCCGTATAGCCATAAGATCCAGTTTCTCCTTTATTTCTGGTGGCCACAGCTCCTGCCAAGGTCTTCAGATGCGGGCTAGCAAGCCCCCCATGTACAGCTCCGTACACAGCTCTCTGCTCTCGGCTCCACGCTGGGCTCCAGCCTCCGTCAACGTTTCCGGGTGATGTCAGACGTATTGAAAGTCTCTTCGGTCCGATCACACCAAGAGTCAGCCAGGAAATGGGTAAGTAGGTATAGGCAAAGACGATCCGGTGACTCTCAAAGTGTAAAATAATAAATAGTATTTATTGGAGAAGTAAAACATATATATATATATATATATATGTATAGTATATAGGTATGTATGAATATATATTTGTACAAAAAAAAAAACACATCAGAAATATGTAAAAATATGTATTTATGAATAAATAGAACATATTCTGCTATGTGTAGGACATTGGAATGTGAAATATTTATATTTACATGTTGCATTAGTGCACTTGAGAATATGGGATCGGTTTGCGCATTTGTAGGGTGTTAAGTTTTTTCTACATTTTTTTGCCCAGTTGACTTCTATGGGGGAATACGTTAACGTGAACGCAATATTCATAGTTTGGGTTTTTGTGCGCATCGGTTTAACACACGAGCGAAAACTTTTTACATTCAACTTGTAATACGAGCGCTATGCGACGCGCAAAATCCATTACTTCTAGCAGAGTTAGCGCACATGCTGGAGCGTTAAATACTGCTCCACTTGTAATCTGGCCCTTAATAGTACAGTTACACTCATATTAACACTGTCTGATAAATTTGTTTTACAGAAAACACATAAAAGATACATTTAGGGCCAGATTACGAGTGGCGAGCTAACAGTTCTGTCCGAGCGAAAAGGGTTTATCACGGGTGTTTGCGGGCATCGTGTTTAGTGCTTGTATTTCAAGATGAAAATAAAAACGCATGAGTGCAATCGCAATTTTCGCTAGAATGATTGCCACATCCTCAGAGCTCTGGTTAACTCTTTTGCAAATCAAAAAAGTGTCACAAAACTTATCAAAAATACACTAAAAAGTACAATTACACTCATTATAACACTGACGAGTGATAAACACTACAGAGTAGCAGTTTGAAAGTTTTTTGCTACTTAGTTGCTCTCTTTGCTATATTGCTTGGCAATCTCAGCACTACGATTGAGGACATTACATTTAAAATTGCCACATAGCGGACTGTTTACAGTTATTGAACTTTGTATATACCATCGGATGTACTTTGATGTGCAACAGACTGCCCAGTGGGATTTTGCAGTGAAGTAGCTGAAGACATTAAAAACATATTTATGCAAATTTATAAATTAAATAAAGTGTTTAACTTTGTATCTACTGTAAATATCTCACATTCAAATGTTCTTCACATAGGGGAATATGTTCTAAGTAATTTTAAATAGATATTCTGATATTATACACAGTATATATATATATATATATATATATATATATATATATTTATATATATATATATATATAATATACAAGATGAAGGAAGGCACTCACTGGTCTTTTCATCAAATCTTTATTAAGCGTGACGTTTCGGGGACACACTCCCCTTCCTCAGTGTGTCCCCGAAATGTCACGCTTAATAAAGATTTGATGAAAAGACCAGTGAGTGCCTTCCTTCATCTTGTATACTTACCTGCTGGCACCCTGCCATTAGGATTTTGAAAGTGAGAGTGCTCTCTATCTATATCTATCTATATATATATATATATATATATATATATATATATATATATATAACTCCAGTAGAAAGCGCACTCCAAAGGTCTTGGCAAAATATCACTTTAATGTGAACGTTTTCGAGTCGAAATGACTTGTCCTCAGACAAACAAACAGTGTAGAGTTGCACTTACCGGCACCCAAGCTTTAAACATTTCAAAACATGACATCACGCTCTACACAGTAGACACGCCCCAAAGTGGGCGTCATCATCTGTGTCAACGTAGGTCTAAACAAAACACCCATAATGTGATCCTAAGGAAAATACTAAAAACAACAATGCGGTAAGTAACGATATAGGAGGAACCTAATGAAATGTCAAATGACAGATGATAAATGGGAAAGTCCGCGTTGACCTGTGTAGTCAATCCATGTAAACCCGGCAACAACACGGTTGCCTAGGAAACTGTCAACAGCATAAGCCGGCAAAAACAGATGATATTGTAAGCACAGGCGAACATTGGGCGCTCTCAATGTCAAGAATACAGACGAACAGGAAGAGTTAGTGAAACAAAAGTAATAATAGATGAAAATAGAAGATAATCACAGAACAGAGACCAAAAAGAGAGATTATGGACCAAAGGAAATCCATAGATATAACGAGTGCCAAATTAATGGGAAATATACACAACACACCACGGCTCACATGTCTGGGTAATTTATCTAGCTCATGTAAAACATCAGGTAGAAGAGGTAAATATCAATCACATAATATTGATAAGTGTTTAAACAAATCTCACTTTACAAACATACTATTGAGCCGTATGCACAATGAGCATATCATAAATAATACAGGGTTACCATGTTAACTAACAAACGAGCACTCACAATGGGTAAAAGAATTTATAGAATATGCTCAGTATACTTAAACATAAGCAGAATAAAGAACAAAGAGACATTAAGAAAGTTAAAGCTAAGGGAAGGCACAGGGAATAGAGATATAGATCTCTCAAAAATAAATAGACAAATAGATAATGGCTCTCAATTAAATTTTGAGACAAAGAGTTCTTAATCATTTAAAGAAAGGCTTGCCAATCCAGGTGAACATTTAGGCCCTTTGGCATGATGGTTTCAAGTTGAAAGGTCCACCTGGCCTCTCTCTGGAGCAGAAGTATATTACGATCATCTCCCCTAGTCATAGGGGGGACGTGATCAATGATAGTGTACTTCAAATCTGTAACTTTATGTTGGCATTCCAGGAAGTGCCTGGCCACGGTTGTTCCGAGCACCCCTTCTTCAGGGCCGAGCGATGATTCGCCATCCTAGTCCAGACATCAATCAAAATCTTGCCCACATAGTATAGACCGCAAATGCAGTGTAATAAATACACAATATAGGTCGTAGTACATGTGAGGTGGTACCTATATTTATAGACTTTACGTCTATGAGGGTGGGTAAAGGATGGTCCAGTAATGAGCCCCCCCGCAGGTAACACAACCCAGACATCGAAAGACACCCGGTTTCTTAGTGTCCAGCCAAGTAGACTGTTTGTAACATTGAATAGGATCAGTTTTGATCAAGAAATATATATATATATATATATATATATATATATATATATATATATATATATATATATATATGAAAGTTTCCTGAATAAAGCACTCACTGGAATTCAGACATCTGTGACAACATCCATTTATTAAGTGTGACATTTTGGGACCAACAGCGTCCCTTCCTCTGACAAACAACAAGTGAAAAAAATGAAACTTTTAAAGGCCTGTCAAACCCTCCCCTTGCAGGCAGCCAATCAGGGCAGACCATGTGCAAAACCACACAGAGACGTGTGCACCATGTCAAAATAACCAACAGTGTGAGTAACTGCATCTATATAAAAAAAGAGTGAAAACCTAAAATCAGTATATGTTGCATAAGAACATCTATTGTAACATTCAACATCCAATTACTGAGCCCTTCACTTATCATATAAATCGGTATGATAATGCCATAGAAACCGGCTGGTTGTTTTAGACCCACACTGCTAGATCAGCATGCAATGCTAAGTAAACAAACCACACAATTGGTTACTGCATGCAACACCTACAGGCCATGCTGTACCATGATAGGCTGCCTATCTTATGAAACATTTCTTAGCCTCCCATCACATTGTCAACACAAACAGCTGTAACTGCAAAACGTCTCAAAGGGAAACACATAAACACAATCAAAATACGTAGTGGGCTATTAATGCTATCCAGGGCAAAAGTCCATTCATGGAAGCTTATATGTTCGTTTATATATTCAGCCTACAGTAGTGCATACATATAGGTGTCTCACCACCTTGGATTGAGTCTGTGTCACGGTTTTAACCAAACTTGGTATACCTCTTGTGAATCAGCTGTTTTGGCATCCCTTTTCCCAAGTACGAGCAGTGTCTACCCCGCGGAAATCTGATCCGCTCACAGGGGGGCGTATCCAGCATGGCCTGATGGCTATGTCATCTTCACAGGTGTTCACCAATCAGAGGCTTCCTTAGACAATCCATCTGAGTAATCACTCATAGCACTACGATGTATGAGGATTCCAATCCTTCACAGCAAGTGTATACAATGAGCTGTAGCGGATAAGTCAGAGCTTAGCCCAAGCAATTAGGACAGTGTGTTCACTTCCAGTCCAGTAGTAAAATCACAATAAGTGATAGGGACCTAGCAGGTGCTGAAACACTCTAGCTGGCTAAAACACATTGCTAAATAGAAAAACAAAGGAAGAGCCTTCAGCAAAATAATTATAAAACATAGCATTTATTGAAATCATATAGCGAGCAATGTTTCATGCTTTACTTGATGATCATATGTCCGAAGTATTTAGTCCTGAATCCCCAGATAAAATAAAGGAAAATAATTTGTTCCAATGCCGGTTCAGGACTAAATACTTCGGACATATGATCATCAAGTAAAGCATGAAACATCGCTATATGATTGGCACAGCTATATCATGTTACTGCAAACCTCTAACGGACCTGAAAGGGAAATGCATATGACCGGGAACTGAAAGGGAACTTCCATTCCTCCTAATCCTGATTGGTTGTATCATGAATAGGTAAGCAAGTTTATATTTATCCGATTGACGAACTTAGAAATTGGAAACTTATGAGAGCGCTTTTTGCGAGTACCAAATCTAATTAATAAAAAGCTATTTATTATTTCCAAATCGGATAGAAATAATACTTCAAACTCTTTTAAAATGTTGTTTTTTTGTGAGTCCTATTCCGGGTAAAACCGGAACAGGAACACTGATTACCTGTATAAAAAGCACCTGTATAATCCAAGGGCAGCACTTCCATTTTTATTCCTCTTGAAAAAGACAAATCTAGAACTGCCACATTTAAAGGATCCCTTACTAGTAAGCCAAGCACTAGCCTGGGATATAGGCTTTTTTAACACCATTGGGGACAGCAAATTGCCCAATGTACGAATCCTTCAGTAGGAGTATCTTATTCCTTCTTGGACACATCCTATAAGTCGTCTGCAATAAGCATGTTCAAATGATATTTCACAATTTTACATACTTCTTCATATTGGGAAATATAGTCGGTAACGAAAGTTACACCTTTATGAGTCCCTGACGTCTTTGGTCTATCCCTAAGAAGATCTGGTCTATGTAGTTTGACAACCTCCCTATGTGCTTTCTTGACAATCTTTCATGGATACCATCTTTGGATTAAACATCTATTGACATCCTCCATCTGAGCTTGGCAATCCACCATATCTTAGCAGTTCCTTTTGGCTCTTATAAGCTGACCTTTCACAATTGCGTACTGTACATGTTTTGGATGGCAGCTCCTAGCATGTAGCAAGGAGTTGCCAGATATAGGTTTTCTGTAGAGGCTAGATTTTACCTTACCCTCTTTAGTACCACTAATTGTCACATCAAGGAAATTTATCTCTCCCTGTTGGGTCTCAAAAGTAAATCTGAGTCCCATATCATTACAGTTGATGCCTTGCACAAAATCCCCTATATCAGTCTCAATTCCATCCCAAATGAGGATCAAATCGTCAATAAATTGATGGTAGAAAATGATGTTCCTTTAATGGGGATTATTATCTCCAAAGATGTGGGACAGTTCCCACCAACCCATAAAAAGGTTGGCCCCATTGCTGTCCCACATCTTTGGAGATACAAAGTACCCTCCAATTAAAAGAAGTTGTGGGTCAGAAGAAAAAGAGACACCCATAGGATAAATGCTTGAAAATCTACAGAAATCTACAGAAAATTCTGACCATTCCCGAAGGAAAAAAGCAATAGCTTCCATATCCTTGTCATGGGGATGGAAGAATAGAGGGCTGTGACATCAATAGTTACCCATCTATGGAGACCATCCCTCCAGTGTAACTTGTCAACCAAATTGACCAAGTGTTTGGTATCCTTTAAAAAACTGGGTAGTACCTCCACAAATGGGTGCAATATCATGTCCAGCTATTGCGAGAAGGGCTCAAAAAGAGACCCAATGCCGCTTACAAATGGGCGGCACTTTACATTAATAAGAAACTTGTGCACCTTCGGAAGATGGTGGAAAATGGGTGTCACCGGATGTTCAACATAAATATATGTTGCGGTGTCTTGATCAATAAACCCGCTCTCTACACCAGCGTCTAGAAGGTGCAACAACTCCTTTGGAAACGACGAGTAGGATTGGTGGACAGTATAGTGTAGGAATTATTGTCCTTTAGCTGACGTAATGCTTCATTGATATAGTTGGCCTTGTCCTGTACCACTACTGAGCCCCCTTTATCAGCTTTGCATATGACAATTTCTTGGTTACAGGCCAACTGTTTTAAGGCGATTTATTTCCAACCTGCTCAAATTCTCTTTGGTTTTCTTAGTGGATCCTGCTAAATATTTGAGATAACTCTCCACTCTTCCATAAAACCTCTATATTTCCCCTACTGTGTATAGGATAAAACCTAGATGGAGATTTTAAACCTTTAACACATGTAGTTTGGGTGGAGGTAGTTGGGTTCTCACCCTCTTTTAGGAGGTTGTTGAGTGAAATCTAATCACATGACTCTACAAATGGCAGGTCAGTGTTCAAATTAGTGGTAACCCACTTTGTGGGAATAGATGGATCTTGTTCCACTGAGTTTGACTTAAAATAATAAGTCAAGAGTTGGACTTAAATAATAGCCTTGTTTTATTTTTATTTTTTATAAATTTCACTTTTTATCTTCATGGCAATTGGGGTCTGGGTACTTGCATACCCCTAGGACAGGGTTTAAGACATCAGGGATGTGTCCTGCTTTTTAAGGCACATGGAGGTATTGAGACCAATAGGTGAGACTAAATAATGCTGTGTGGCTCTTATAGAGATAACACCTGTTGTGTTGTGGTATCGATCATGATTATGTTTGTTGTGGTATTTTGGGGGGCTCTAGGATATATTTTGATAAATGGGCTTTGGATAGATCCTATTATTCCTGGTATGTGAGAGAGATGTGTTGGTGTCAGGTGTGAGACACCATTCTTGTGTCTGTGACAGTTAAAACTGAAGGATCTGTAGGAATGAAATTTTTGCACTGCGGTGGGCATGGCTTATGGATAGCTCTTAGCCGATTGGCTTTTTGCATAAAACAAATGGCTCTCATGGGCGGATCGTTGCCGCAGCTATTCCTATGGAATCGGAGTAACCCAGTGGTTGGTTTGACACATGCCTTTGTGCACAGTCTGCTGACACGACTTTGTGTTGGCATAGCTTTCACTACATACTATGGTCTTGATAAACATTCATGCCCTATTGGGCAGTCTTTTGAGACATTTTGCAGTTACAGCTCTTTGTGTTGACAATGTGATGGGCGGCTGAGGAATGTTTATACTCGCCTATTGGCGTGTCGTCAGATAGGCGGCCTATCATGGTGCAGAATGGCCTGTAGGTGTTGCATGCAGTAACCAATTGTGTGGTTTGTTTACTTAGCATTGCATGCTGATCTAGCAGTGTGGGTCTGATGCAACCAGCCAGTTTCTATGGCATTATCATACTGATTTGTATGATTAAGGGGCTCAGTAATTGGAACTACATTAGATGTTCTTATGCAAGATATACTGATTTTAGGTTTTGACTCATTTTTTAAATAGATGCAGTTATTCACACTGTTGGTTATTTTGACATGGTGCACACGTCTCTGTGTGGTTTTGCACATTGTCTGCCCTGATTAGCAGCCTGCAGGGGGAGGGTTTATAGGCCTTTAAAAGTTTGATTTTTTTCACTTGTTGTTTGTCAGCGGAAGGGACGCTGTTGGTCCCAAGACATCACACTTAATAAATTGATGTTGTCACAGGTGTATGAAGTCCAGTGAGTGCTTCATTCAGCAAACTTTTATACCTAATTTCTATAGTACCATGGCAGTTGTTACCGGATAGTGAGAGTGCAACCACAACATTGTTTGTATATGTATATATGTGTGTTTATATGTCTATACCTATATAGAGCTCCCTTCTATCCATGACCTCTTTATCTCCTACTCTCTCAATCTTCTGGCTTTCACAGAAACCTGGCTCTCTCCTTCAGACACAGCTTCCACTGCTGGGGGTCTCCACTTCAGCCACACTCCTAGGTCTGGTAATAGACAAGGAGGTGGTGTTGGTATTTTACTTTCCTCTCGTTAAACCTTTCAACAAATACAGCCTTTCTCTTCCCTCACATTTTCTTAATTTTAAACACACATGATTCACTTATTCTCTCCCCTCTCTATACGCATTGAAGTCATATACCACCCCTCTAGCTCATCAACTTTATTTCTAGATCACTTTGCTGCTTGGCTACCTTATTTCCTTTCCTCAGATATCCCTCCCCTCATTCTTGGAGACTTCATCCTCCCTGTTGACAATCCCACTGCCTCCTCTGCAAAGCAACTTCTGCAACTCACTTCCTCTTTTGACCTGTCTCAATTGACTGATTCTCCCACTCACAAAGATGGTCACTCCCTTGATCTGATTTTCAGCTATGGATGCACTATCTCAAACTTCACAAACTCCCCTTTTCCTCCTTCTGACCATCATCTACTCACTTGTAACATCACATCCCTCCCTACAACTCTCTCTCCTTCTACCCCTCACACCAAACTTCACAAAAGCATCGTCACTAGATCAGCAACAGCTCGCTAGCTCTCTCAAATCTCTCCTCTCTTCCATCCCCTCTTTTTCCTGCCCTGATGCATCTATCTGCCACTATAACTCCATCCTTACATCGGTCCTTGACAATCTGGCCCCACCTACCATAGCTTGGAAATCATACACTCATCCTAAGCCCTGGCATACTCCTCTGACACGGTACCTACGCAGATGTTCCCATACTGCTGAGCGACACTAGAGAAAATCTCGGAGTTTAGCTGACTTTCTTTACTACAAGTTCATATTAAACTCTTACTAATATGCCCTTATTCTATATAAGCAATATTACTTCTCCACACTTACCTCTACTCTTTCTTCAAACCCAAAACATCTGTTCTCCACGTTCAATACTCTTCTCTGCCCACCCCCACCTCCTACTACAACTTCTCTCTCAGCTCAAGATTTTGCAAGCTACTTCAATAACAAAAATCGACTCCATCAGAAATGAAATCAGCTCTCAACATGCTACCGGTCTCCCACCCCATCAAAAGCTCAGAATCATCCAAAACCCACATAGCAATACATTTAGCTCTTTTGCCCCTGTTACAGAGGAAGAATTTTCTGCCCTTATACTATCCTCTTACCTCACTTCCTGTCCCCTCAACCCCATCTCCTCACAGCTACTCCCCTCGATCTCTTCTACCCTTACTGCTATACTCACACACATCTCCCTCAGCACTGGTATATTTTCCTCATCTCTTAAACACGCACTGGTCACACCTAGCCTCAAAAAACCTTCTCTCGATCCAACCTCCCCATCCAACTACCACCCTATTTCCCTACTCCCTGTTGCCTCAAAGCTTCTTAAAAAGCTAATATATGCACGTGTATCCAATTTCCTTACACTAAACTTCCTCCTTGACCCACTGCAATCTGGATTTCGTCCCCATCACTCAACAGAGACAGCAATTGTTAAGGTTACCAACAACCTACTTACAGCAAAATCCAAAGGCCACGTCTCTCTGCTTATCCTCCTTGATCTGTCTGCAACCTTTGATACTGTCGACCACCCGCTTTAGCTCCAAACCCTCCAATCCTTCAGCATTTGCGACACAACTCTCTCATGATTCTTTTCCTATCTGTCTAACCATACCTTTAGTGTAGCCTTCCCTAGGGCATCCTCTGCCCTTTTACCACTCTCTGTTGGGGTACCGCAAGGCTCTGTCCTCGGTCCCCTTCTCTTCTCTATCTACACATCATCATTAGGTTACTTAATAAAGTCCCATGAGTTTCAATATAATTTGTATGCCAATGACACTCAAATCTACCTCTCTGCACCAGAACTATCTCCTTCCTTGCAACCCATGTCATTAACTGTCTTTCTCATATCTCAACTTGGATGTCCTCTCACTACTTTAAGCTAAATCTCTCCAAAACTGAGCTCCTTATTTTCCACCCTTCTTCAAAAATCTCCACAACCCACTCCTCTATAACTGTCGATAACGCCATCATTACTCATATACCACATGCGTCTTGGGATCACACTTGACTCAGATATTTCTTTCACTTCTCACATTCAGTCCTTGGCTAAAGCCTACCACTTCCATCTTAAAATCATATCTAAGATTAGAAATTTGCTTGCACAAGACACAACTAAGATTTTAATCCACTCTCTCATCCTTTCCCACCTTGACTACTGCAACACTATCCTCTCAGGTTACCCTAGCTGCCACCTAGCTCCTTTACAATCCATAATAAATGCCTCTGTCAGGCTCATCTTCCTTACACGTCGCTCTTCATCTGCTGCACCTCTCTGCCAATTCCTTCACTGGCTTCCTCTTGCCTTCAGGCTTAAACACAAAATTCTAACTCTGACATACAAAGCCCTCAACTGCACTGCTCCCCCATACATCTCAGACCTTGTCTCCAGATACTCTCCCTCCCGACCCCTTTGCTCTGCTCACAATCTCTTCCTCTCCTCCTCTCTTGTTACCTCCTCACATTCCCATTTACAAGATTTCTCCAGACTGGCTCCCATCTTATGGAAATCTCTTCCTCGCTCCAGAAGACTCTCCCCTAGTTTTGATAGGTTCAATCGCTCCCTAAAGAATGTACTATTCAGGGATGCATACAACCTACACTAACCTTTTCTAACTCCATTGCTATTCCGTTGAATCCCTTAGCATGTAAGCCTATGAGCCCAGCTGTTTGTAGATCACCCTCATAAGAGCCGACTACAACAGTGCAACTCTCGGCAGGGTCCTCTACCCATTTGATTCCTATAAATGTTATCTTGTATACCACCTATGTTTATAGCGCTGCAGAATCTGTTGGCGCTCTACAAATACCTGATAATAATAATAATATATAATCAAATATATATATATATATATATATATCAAATCTATGGTATATATATATATATATATATATATATATATATATATATATATATACATACTGTATATTACCAACGTATTGCAAGTTGAAAGTAAATGCTTTCGCTCCCATGCTAATGCGACGTGTGCAAAAAGCCAACATTAGAATAATATTCTAATTGCTCTAGAAGTAAGTTGTTTGTACGCGTTAACCATTTACTTTCAACTTGTAATACGAGCGTGCAACCCGACGTGTGTAAAAAGTTTACTTCTAGTGCAATTAGTAATCTAGTGTAAGCGCTACATAGTGCTCCACTCGTAATCTGGCCCAATATCGTCTAAATATGCTGCAGCATTAGGAACATGAGGTTTCAGAATTGTATCCATTATTCTCTAAAATGTGGCAGGGGCATCATGCAAACCAAATGGCAAAACCTTATATTGGAATAAGCCTTCTGGAGTTGAAAAGGCTGATTTTTCCTTTGCTTGATCAGTTAATGGTATCTGCCAATAGCCTTTTGTCAAATCAATTGTCATGAGATAGCGTGCTTTCCCTAGTATTTCACTTCAAGTTTAATAGCCTTCCTACGGGCCTCAGGGACTCTATAGGGCTTAAGGCAAACTCTTTTACCTGGCTCTTATTATATCATGTTTAATCACATGAGTTTTCCCCGGTACTACTGAAAAATACCTCTTTGTTTCTTCCTGATAAAATCCTTAACATCTTAATTCTGGTGCACGGATAGGGATTTAGATATATTTACCTTAGGCTCAGTGACAGGGAGTTCTGTAGGTAGGTAAAGCAACTAAAACCTCCCTATCCTTTCAGGTTTTAACAGATTTTCATGATAAATTTGCTCAGGTTTCCTCATTCCTGTCTGGCTTACTATAATAACACTACCCACTTTCTCAGTTATCTCATATAGGCCTTGCCAAGTAGCCAATAATGTATTTTCCACTGTAGAAACCAGAACTAACACCCTATCATCAGCCTAAAACACTCTTACCCTAGCATTATGGTTATAACCCTGTTTTTGCGCTGATTGGGATTTTCCCATATATACTCTGGCAATGGCCATGACAACTTCTATATGGTCCTGCATTTGGGATGTATGTTCAATAACACTTTGAGAGGGTGTTGTCTCCTGCTTCCATGTATCTTTAACTATATCCAGTAGTCCCCTGGCATATCACCCATATAACAGTTCAAAAGGGGAGAAACCTGTAGAAGCCTTGGGAACCACTCGGATAGAAAACATTAAGGGCTAGATTATAAGTGGAGTGCAAAGTTTTGCTTCCGCTTTTGGAACAATGGACCACCCTTTTCTCCACTTATTCCAACTGCAGGGACCCAGAACACAGTTTTTAAATTGCACAATTCAAACACACAGTCTTTTCCCTGGGATTTTTTAACTAAAAGCAGGAATGCTGTTTAAAAGACTTGCTCTTACATACTTCACATTTATTATAGAAAAAAACACAAAGTTCAAACCTCATCTCCCTGATGTATAAGCAACTCAGAAAAAGAAAAGCCTCTACAACTTCCCTAGAAAAAAAATGTGCATATTAAAATAGTGCGCTAAAAAGCAACAGCATCATCCAGGATATAATAAAGCAATACAATTTATTCTATAGGTATCCTATGCATATATAGAAATTACTATTATAAATGCAATATATAAATTTGACACATAAAAATAAAAATAAGAATGATATAAAAACCACCTGTGGTCTAAAAACTCATTAAAACAAAAATAGCAGCATAAGTGTGATTATATACTGTATAATTGCAGTATAGGGATATTCCAGATATTGACAATGTCCCCCAAAACATCTAATACCGGACATATTGCATTGGAAAAGTCACTGCAAGTAGTTCTTTGATGGTCTGTGTATGTACCTCTGTAGTAGATATAATGTACCCCTTAATTAGGGTAAGTGTGGATTATTTAATTCCCCCAGTTCAAACAACAGTATCAGACTGTTTGTTTTACTTGCCTTGTCTCC
Organism: Bombina bombina; assembly: GCF_027579735.1. Taxonomy (NCBI): domain Eukaryota; kingdom Metazoa; phylum Chordata; class Amphibia; order Anura; family Bombinatoridae; genus Bombina; species Bombina bombina. The sequence goes on from NC_069502.1 coordinate 571,553,545, forward strand.
TGGATTGCACTTGTCAGAGTTGATGTCCTTTAGGGGCTATTAAGCATTCTTACCACACTATGTTTTCCTTGGTCTTAGTTATGCGAGGTAACTTCGGACTTCTGTGGGTTTAGCTGCTGGTGTTTGCTCGCTGTTCCATCTCTGTTGTGTCACTTCCGTGTTGTTTGTCATGTGTGTGGATTCGACCAACTGGAACGCTTGTTTAGCCGTCAAGTGAAATTCTAGCAGCTTGCTGTGCATTTCCTCCCATACAATTCACAGAGCGCTCTGTGTTCAAACTGTAAGAGTATCCAGGTGCGTCTACGCATTTCAGCCAATCACAGGCCTTTATCAAGATGACCTGGTTTTTCAATATCCTTTATTTTATAGTGATTCTCACTATTCTCATCTATTGTTAATAGAAAACATCACTGTATTCTATCTACAGGTAAAGAGATTCCCTTTAAAACTAAAAAGGAAGAATATATGTTTTGTTTTTATGTAAGATATCTTTCCTTTATTCCTAATTAGACTATAATTATAGAAAAACTAATGCTTATGTCTGTAAATGTGAATAGACAAACTCATACACATCTGTCCGTTTTTGGCTATGGTATATGCTATTAAACTAAATCCTAGTATGAATATACATGGAAGAAGTGTACTTTAAATGATAGCTATAATATATCTAATATTTATTCTGTCTGTGTTGTATCTTATAGAAAGGGATTTAGATCCAACTCCGCATTAAGACCCTCAAGAGTAACATGGAAACAAACCTTATTTCATATTTCCTTGTAAATCTTAATATTTAATTATTTTCTTATTTTTATTGAATTCACTAGGGGCCAGACAGTTTTTTTTAAAATTATCTTAAACATAATATCTGGGTGTTCTTTACTTTATCTCCCAATAAGAGATCTTTTTTTTACTTAAGTGCCAATGTTTATTTAAAATTTGTTTTCATACATTTGTGTTGTTCACTATATTTCTTGATAAATGGTATAAATAGTTTTCCTTTTAACTCTTTATCTTTCTTTGGTTTAGGAGACATAAGATCTACTCTATTTATAGAGTCACTTTTCTTCCGCGACTCGAGGCTACCGCAAATCCCCTTACGTCAACTGCGAATCCTATCTTTTTAATGGGACTTGCCTAATGCTGGTATTACGAGTCTTGGAAGAAGTGAGCGGTAGACCCTCTCCTGTCAAGACTTCTACCGCATTTAAAAGTCAGTAGTTAAGAGTTTTATGGGCTAACGCCGGAACATAAATCTCTTAACTAAAGTGCTAAAAAGTACACTAACACCCATAAACTACCTATTAACCCCTAAACCGAGGCCCCCCCACATCGCAAACACTATAATAAAATTATTTAACATCTAATCTGCCGACCGGACATCACCGCCACCTACATTATACCTATGAACCCCTAATCTGCTGCCCCTAACATCACCAACACCTACATTACATTTATTAACCCCTAATCTGCCGCCCCCTCAACGTCCCCGCCACCTACCTACAATTATTAACCCCTAATCTGCCGACCGGACATCGCTGCCACTTTAATAAAAGTATTAACCCCTAAACCGCCGCACTCCCACCTCGCAAACACTAGTTAAATTTTATTAACCCCTAATCTGCCTGCCCTAACATCGCTGACACCTACTTACATTTATTAACCCCTAATCTGCCACCCCCAACGTTGCTGCTACTATATTAAAGGTATTAACCCCTAAACCTAAATCTAAACCTAACCCTCAGCCCCCCTAACTTAAATATAATTTAAATTAAACAAAATAAATTTAAACAAAATTAAATAAATTATTCCTATTTAAAACTAAATACTTACCGATAAAATAAACCCTAAGCTAGCTACAAGATAACTAATAGTTACATTGTAGCTAGTTTAGGATTTATATTTATTTCACGTCGGATGGAAGAAGATAGAAGTTGCCGCTTGGATGAAGCCTTCTCCCGGTCTGGATGTCCTCTTCTGCCCGGATAGGATGAAGACTTCTGCCGGTCTGGATGTCCTCTTCTGCCCCATCGGATGAAGACTTCTGGCCGGATCGGATGACCACTTGTGCCCGGCTGGGTGAAGACGGCTCAAGGTAGGGTGATCTTCAATGGGGTAGTGTTAGGTTTTTTTAAGGGGGTATTGGGTGGGTTTTAGAGTAGGGGTGTGTGGGTGGTGGGTTGTAATGTTGGGGGGGTATTTTTTTTTTTTTTACAGGTAAAAGAGCTGATTACTTTGGGGCAATACCCCGCAAAAGGCCCTTTTAAGGGCTATTTGTAATTTAGTATAGGGTAGGGCATTTTATTATTTTGGAGGGCTTTTTTATTTTATTAGGGGGCTTAGATTAGGTGTAATTATGTAAGGATTCCAGTCCTGCTTTTACTTTTTGCCTCAACTCACCTTCCTCACCTGTACTTAAGGCATCACCCCGCCCCAAACAAGTGCTTAGTTGTTGAGTATTGTTTGCTTAAACCAGTGCTCTCTTTCTTATAAGCTATATACTTACCAAAAGAAGTTTTACTTCTACTACTTTAACATTTGGATTTACAAATACCAGCTGCAGTTTGGTCACAAAGGGACTGATAACAACTAGTCTCATTCATCCTGAAGATTGCTATTCCAAGAAGTATTAAGTTATTCAACTCCTCATCTCTACAGGAATTGCTATCTAATTTCCAACAGGAGGATTCTACCAACTACTACTACGGTATTAGTATCAAATCTAATTTACCTTGGATGCCTTAGGTAACGGCTAATTACAAATTTCATGTTTCCTTTTTGAACTTTTGTAAACTGACTTTGTCTCTCAGAAATTACTTTGATTGCAACGAATGTTTTATTTAATTCTATGAACTTCCTTTGAATACATTCTCATACCGGACAGTAACGGACTTTATGTGACGTCACACAGCTTCATACATCTCAGCGTGCCATACAGCTCCTTACAACTCAGCGTGTCTCACAGCTCCATTTACAATCACTAGTCTGTGTTCAGATTTCCACGCTGCAAGCCTTACTCTGTGTGCTGTGTCTCGCAGCAGGTCACGCCCCTGTCAGCAGCTGCAGTCTGTGTGTCACACATCTCTCATGCCTCAGTGATTATTACAATGAACACTATCTCTCACATTTGGGTTTGAGCACAATTATTGTCAAAAGTTGTTATTAATAATAATACTTATTTTCAGCCTCTAAATATTTATATGGTATAACGATATAATATAACCATATAAAGACTTACTGCCATTACTTATAAAAATCACTCTGAATAAAACAGTCTATGCTGATATAATAGCCTGTACTTCAGTTGTGAAACAAATATAATTTATTTAGACTCTGCAGTTGTGATTCAAATAACCAAGGAACCTGATATAACAACTAAGCCATAAAATATGGATCCAGCAGAGCTTCCTCAAATTGTTTATAATTTAACACAAAGAGTTGACCAACTTAGTCAAGCCTTTCGAGAGTTACAATTAGAAAATGAAACTTTAAGAAAAGTAATAAAAGACACTGTCTCTATTAAACAGAGCCTTCCTGACAATCTGTCAGAACCATTTATTGCACCTCCAGATTTTTTCAATGGAGATAGGAATTTATACCGTCAATTCAAAAATGCTTGTCTGCTTTATTTCACCCTTAAACCTAAAACATACCCAAATGATAGGGTTAAAGTCCTTACAATGATAAGCTATTTAAGAGGTGAACCTCGCATTTGGGCAGACACTCTCTTTGAGACAAATAATGCTGTTCTTTCATCTTTTTCATCTTTTCTGGATATCATGGATGAATTATATTATGATTCTAACCTACAGTATACTTCTGAGAAAAAGATGAGGAACTTAAAACAAGGTAACAAACCTGTTGAATGTTACATAACAGAATTCAAGCAATATTCTATTGACTCTCAGTGGAACGCCATTGCTTTAAAAAAACCAGTTCAGGCTTGGACTCTCTGACGCAGTAAAAGATGAATTAGCCCGAACTGAGTTACCTGAAACATTGGAAGGCCTTATGAAGCTCAGCAGGCAAATTGATAGGAGATTACGTGAAAGAAGATTTGAACGTCAATACCCTGAAATTGTTCATAAGAAGGATAAGGTTTTTAACCATCCCACTTCTAACAGTCCTCATACTGGTTCAACTGGTGCTGAAGCAATGGATATAAGTTTTTTCAGAGGACCTCTAACTCCTGAAGAACGTATCAGAAGGAAGACTAAAGGCCTCTGCATGTATTGCGCATCCTCATCTCATACTTTAAAGGATTGCCCATCTTTGCCACAGAACAAGAAGAGTAAGTACCATACCAATCTTTCTCTCCAGTCAAAGCATAACAACCCTCTTCATTGTTCTTTACTTCTTTCTCTACAGTGGGCAAATAAACAACTGACCATTCCAGCCATCTTGGATACAGGAGCACAAGGAAACTACATTGACAGTTCTCTGGTTTCTAAAAATAAAATACCATTGATAAAAAAGTTGTCTCCTATTTTCCTTCGTGTGGTTGATGGCTCTGAGATATCATCAGGGCCAATTACACATCACACCATCCCGCTCTCTGTCACTACATTAAAAACACATCATGAACATCTCACTTTTGATGTAATCACTTCTCCATTATTCCCAATAGTACTTGGGCTAGCTTGGTTACAGCTACACGAACCTGATATTAATTGGAAATCCTTAAAAGTTCAATTAAATTCTGATTTCTGTCAACAGACTTGCCATAGAACTTTTTTTCACAGTTTATCCTCCACATCAGAAACTCTGATACCAGAAATGTACAAGCAGTTCTCTGAAGTCTTCAGTAAGAAGGAAGCAGATACCCTTCCCCCACACAGAATCTACGACTGCCCTATTGAACTGAAACCTGGAACCACGCCACCTATTGGACATTTATACCCACTTTGTCAACCGGAACTGGATCATCTAAAAACTTACCTAGATGAAAATCTAAAGAAAGGGTTTATCCGTCCTTCGGTTTCTCCTGCTGGTGCAGGAATGTTCTTTGTGCGGAACAAAGACCAATCTCTTCGGCCTATCATTGACTTCAGACAATTGAACAAAATAACCATAAAAAACCGATACCCTCTCCCCCTCATTCCTGAACTCATAGAAAGACTCAGGCATGCTCAGATTTTTACTAAATTAGATTTGAGAGGGGCGTACAATTTAGTGCGTATCCGTGAGGGGGATGAGTGGCTTACCGCTTTTAGAACTAGGTATGGGTTGTTTGAATATCTAGTTATGCCTTTCGGCTTAACTAACGCACCCGCAACTTTCCAGTTCTTTATTAATGACATTTTCCATGATCTCCTTGACACATGTGTTGTTGTCTACCTAGATGACATTTTAATCTATTCCACAAATCTAGAAGAACATATCAAACATGTTAGTTGGGTTTTAGCAAGACTCCAAGTCCATCGGCTATACGCCAAATTGGAAAAATGTATTTTCCACACCAACAAAATAGAGTTCCTGGGTTACTCCATCAGCCCAAATGGGATTCAAATGCAAGATAACAAAGTGGAAGCAGTAAAATCATGGCCCACACCTTCAACACGGAAAGAACTACAAAAGTTTCTTGGTTTCAGTAACTATTACAGAAAGTTCATTCGCAATTTTTCTAAAATTGCAAAACCTCTGACTAAATTAACTAGTGCTAATTGCTCTTTCCAGTGGACTAAAGAACAGGATGATGCGTTCAACTTCCTAAAGAATTCCTTTTCATCTGCCCCCATTCTGAAATATCCTGATCCAAACCTTCAATATACCCTAGAGGTGGATTCTTCAGATTATGCTCTTGGCGCTGTCCTCTCCCAAAGACAGTCTCCTACAGAACCACTACACCCAGTTGGGTTCTATTCAAAAATTATGACTCCAGCAGAGATCAATTATTCCATTGGGGACAAGGAACTTCTAGCCATTAAAAGAGCCTTCGAATTCTGGAGACATCTCCTTGAAGGTACCTCCCTACCTATAGTGATTTATACGGATCACCGGAATTTGGAATATCTACAAAATAATAAAACTTTATCTGGACGTCAAGTGAGATGGAGTCTCTACTTTAGTCGTTTCAATTTCCAAATCATGTACAGGCCGGGTTCAAAAAATGGGAAGGCAGATGCACTCTCTCGACGAGATCCAAGACCTATACAGGAAGACTCTCCTACTAGCATTCTTCCCCCTACTCGATTCCTTGCTATCCTATCTCAACAGGATAAGGATTACCAATCTGATCTTTCTTCAGAAGACCAAACCCTACTAGATAGCCTAACCCTCCAGGATGGTTTTTACTTCCATGGTTCTAAACTTTATATTCCAGAACGTTTCAGACAGAAAATAATCAAAGATCATCATGACCCTCCACTAATTGGTCATCCAGGAATCAAACGTACACATGAGCTCATCTCCAGAAGTTACTGGTGGCCATCGATGAAAACCAGTATAAAGGAATATATACAACATTGTACAACCTGTACAGTATCAAAACCAGAAAGGAGACCTCCCTATGGCTATTTAATTCCTTTGGAAGTACCGGAATCTCCTTGGTCTCATTTGGGAATGGATTTTATAGTTGATCTACCACCTAGTTCTGGACAAACCACCATTTTAGTTGTTACCGATTATTTTACTAAAATGGCACATTTTATTCCTTTTCATAAGTTACCCACTTCCATTGAAACAGCATATTTATTTCTAAACCACATTGTACGATACCACGGGTTACCATCCATTTTAACTACTGATAGAGGAACCCAATTCACCTCACGCTTCTGGAAAGCACTCACTAAAGCACTCCAAATCGATCAAAGGTTAAGCACAGCCTTCCACCCTCAGACTAATGGCCAAACTGAGAGACTCAATCAGTGGCTTGAGCAATATCTACGATGCTATTGCTCATATCATCAAAATAAATGGACTTCCTTTCTCTCCATGGCTGAATTTGCCTATAACAATACCATTAACAGCACTACAAATTACTCTCCCTTTTTCGCCAACTATGGTTTTAATCCAAGATTCACTATCCAAACGACTTCTACACATGACTCACCATCTGTTGATGTGCTAACACAAAACATAGCTGAAAATTTCCTACATTTACGAGATAACATCAAACAAGCTCAGGCGTCTCAGAAGAAATTTTATGATTTACGTCGTAGAGCTTCTCCGAAATATTCTATAGGGGACTATGTTTGGTTATCTTCCAAAAACATTAAAATGCACTTACCAAGTAAAAAATTGGCTGGGTTGTTCCTTGGCCCATTCAAAATTCTACACATCATCAATGAAAATGCCGTCAGGCTTGATCTACCTGATTCTTTACCCATCCACCCAACTTTCCATGTATCATTATTGAAACCCTACTTGGGAGATAAACCTGATGTACCTCTTCTACCCCCTTCTCCTATTCAATTGGGCACTGATGTCTATGAAGTTTATGATCTTTTGGACTCAAGATTTTATAATGGGGAATTACAGTATCTGGTCCGATGGAAAGGGTTCGCCCCAGAGGATGATACTTGGGAACCTCATGCACACATTAATGCTCCAAAGCTTATTGCTCGTTTTCATAGACGATATCCAAACAGACCTAAATTCCAACCCGTGGTCGGCTTGCTTGAGGGGGGGGATCTGTAAGGATTCCAGTCCTGCTTTTACTTTTTGCCTCAACTCACCTTCCTCACCTGTACTTAAGGCATCACCCCGCCCCAAACAAGTGCTTAGTTGTTGAGTATTGTTTGCTTAAACCAGTGCTCTCTTTCTTATAAGCTATATACTTACCAAAAGAAGTTTTACTTCTACTACTTTAACATTTGGATTTACAAATACCAGCTGCAGTTTGGTCACAAAGGGACTGATAACAACTAGTCTCATTCATCCTGAAGATTGCTATTCCAAGAAGTATTAAGTTATTCAACTCCTCATCTCTACAGGAATTGCTATCTAATTTCCAACAGGAGGATTCTACCAACTACTACTACGGTATTAGTATCAAATCTAATTTACCTTGGATGCCTTAGGTAACGGCTAATTACAAATTTCATGTTTCCTTTTTGAACTTTTGTAAACTGACTTTGTCTCTCAGAAATTACTTTGATTGCAACGAATGTTTTATTTAATTCTATGAACTTCCTTTGAATACATTCTCATACCGGACAGTAACGGACTTTATGTGACGTCACACAGCTTCATACATCTCAGCGTGCCATACAGCTCCTTACAACTCAGCGTGTCTCACAGCTCCATTTACAATCACTAGTCTGTGTTCAGATTTCCACGCTGCAAGCCTTACTCTGTGTGCTGTGTCTCGCAGCAGGTCACGCCCCTGTCAGCAGCTGCAGTCTGTGTGTCACACATCTCTCATGCCTCAGTGATTATTACAATGAACACTATCTCTCACATTTGGGTTTGAGCACAATTATTGTCAAAAGTTGTTATTAATAATAATACTTATTTTCAGCCTCTAAATATTTATATGGTATAACGATATAATATAACCATATAAAGACTTACTGCCATTACTTATAAAAATCACTCTGAATAAAACAGTCTATGCTGATATAATAGCCTGTACTTCAGTTGTGAAACAAATATAATTTATTTAGACTCTGCAGTTGTGATTCAAATAACCAAGGAACCTGATAAATTAGTTTAAAATTTTGTAATTCTTTTTTTATTTTCTGTAATTTAGTGGGTTTTTTTTCCGTAATTTAGTTTATTGAATTTAATTGTAATTAATTGTAGGTAGTTTAGGTAATTAGTTTAATGATAGTGTAGTGTTAGGTGTAATTGTAACTTAGGTTAGGATTTATTTTACAGGTAATTTTATATTTATTTTAGCTAGATAGTTATTAAATAGTTAATAACTATTTAATAACTATTGTACCTAGTTAAAATAAATACAAAGTTGCCAAAGTTAGACTTAGGTTTAGGGGTTAATAACTTTATTATAGTGGCGGCGACGTTGGCGGCGGCAGATTAGGCGTTAATTAATTTAATATAGTTGCAGCGACTTTGGGGGGGGGGCAGATTAGGTGTTAATAACTATAATGTAGGTGTCGGCGATAGTGGGGGCAGCAGATTAGGGGTTTATAAGTATAATGTAGGTGGCGGCGGTGTCCTGAGCGGCAGATTAGGGGTTAATAGTATAATGTAGGTGGCGACAATGTTGGGGGCGGCAGATTAGGGGTTAATAAGTGTAAGAGTAGGGGTGTTTAGACTCGTGGTTCATGTTAGGGTGTCAGGTGCAGACATATTTTTTCTTTCCCCATAGGAAACAATGGGGCTGCATTAGGAGCTGAACGCTGCTTTTTTTCAGCCAGCTCAGCCCCATTGTTTCCTATGGGGAAATCGTGCATGAGCACGTTACACCAGCTTACCGCTACCGTAAGCAACGCTGGTATTGAGGTGAGATGTGGAGCTAAATTTTGCTCAACACTCACCTTTTTGCGGATAACGCCAGGTTTAAAAAAACCTGTAATACCAGCGTTGGCTTAAGGGAGCAGTGGAAAAAAGGAGCGTTAGAGCCGCAAGCCTTACCGACAAAAACTCGTAATCTAGCCGATAGTGTGGTAAGAATGCTTAATAGCCCCTAAAGGACATCAACTCTGACAAGTGCAAGCCGGGAGACAAGGCAAGTAAAATAAACAGTCCGATACAGTTGTTTAAACCAGGGGAATTAAATAATCCACACTTACCCTAATTAAGGGGGACATTATATCTACTACAGAGGTACATACACAGACCATCACAGAACTACGTGCAGTGACTTTTCCAACGCAAAATATCCCGTATTAGCCATTTTTTGTGGACATTGTCAATATCTGGAATATCCCTATACTGCAATTATACAGTATATAATCACACTTATGCTGCTATTTTTGTTTTAATGAGTTTTTAGACCACAGGTGGTTTTTATATCATTCTTATTTTTATTTTTATGTGTCAACTTTATATATTGCTTTTATAATAGTAATTTCTTTATATGCATAGGATGCCTGTAGAATAAGTATTGCTTTATTATATCCTGGATGATGCTGTTGCTTTTTTAGCACACTTTTTTACTATGCACATACTTCACATTTATTACCAGGCCAGATATATAAAAGAATGTCTTTTTAGAACATATTCCCCTATGTAAAGAACATTGGAATGTGAAATAGTTACAGTAAATCCATAGTTAAACATTTTATTAAATATATATGATATACGTGACATCATACAATTGCTTTTATTTGTACTACATATTGTTTTAGCACGGTTGGCATCTTAGCGATCTATATTGTAGGGTTTGTGAAATCTATGACCGCGCAGCAGCCTATATTAATAATAAGATGGAACTAAGGAATATTTGTGATTGGTGTCATTTGCAGATTTGACACTCCTTAAAGGGACATTGAACCCACATTTTTTCTTTCATGATTCAGATAGAGCATGCAATTTTAAGCAACTTTCTAATTTACTCCTATTATCAATGTTTCTTCATTCTCTTGTTATCTTTATTTGAAAAGCAAGAATGTAAGGTTAGAAGTCGGACCATTTTTGGTTCACCACCTGGGTTGTTCTTGCTGTTTGGTGGCTGAATGCACCCACCATTAAACAGGTGCTGTCCACGGTGCTGAATCAAAAATTGTCTGGCTCCTTAGCTTAGATGCCTTCTTTTTCAAATAAAGATAGCAAGAGAATGAATAAAATTTCATAATAGGAGTAAATTAGAAAGTTGTTTAAAATTGCATGCTCTATCTGAATCATGAAAAAATGTGGGTTTAGTATCCCTTTAAGGGGTAGAACTAAGAAGACGCTCAACCAATTGTATTGATGTTTTTATATACGCCCCTCATTATGGGTAGTTTATCGTCACAGGTAGTGGATCAGTGCCTTAAACATTATAAGCAATCATGGAAGGGCAAGTCGTGGGTAGCTCATCGGTTTGAGTGACATTTGATTTTGGAACGTTATCGGTGTTTAGGCGCAGTATATGGTAGATGTATCCAACTGAACTTTTGTTTTCCGACACTCTTTTAGTACGAGAATGACGTTAACAAATGATGCACACAGACACTGGTTGTAAGAGCCCCTGTTGGTGTAACTTTAGGTTGTTCTAACCAATTAGATTGTTGTTGCTAGTGATGAGTCAGATGTACACATACTGTTCTTCGGCTCACTTGGCACTTCTATCTTTGTGGATCTGACTTATATATGCCTTTATCTCTTATGTATGTTTATATCTACATGATTTTGAGGTAATCATTTATGACAGCGCTTTTAATGAGGTAGATTGGGAATAAATACATTATACATATATCTATATTTATATTTGTTTACACATGTAATAGACTGTTGATTGAGTTAATGCATTTTTGCACACAGCACAATCTATTTTTACACACGCCAAAATCTGACTGTTAACAATGGAGGGGGTGGGTTACATGTACTTATTAATGTTTGCTTTTTGGATTGTTTGTTATATTATATTATTTATTAGCTAGGCAAGTTAGCACTCCAGAAACAAAGAGCTTGGCCGGGGTGCTACAAATCAAAATTACAGTTTCCAGAAAGAACACTCACTGGAACTTGCTATTATATTTCCCTTTAGTGAACCTTTTGTGGGTTTACCCCCTTTAACAGACAAACAAAGAAGTAAAAAATCTTACTCCAACACCAAATAGCCATATATACAAATAAGCAGTGAAACACTGCACTCTCCGGGGTAAAAGTGCCACCTACTGTATGATGTCCTCATTCCGGGCAACTCGGGAACACGGCTGTAATAAAAACAAATAATGTGATAAGGAAAGGAAATAAAACCCTATCATTTACAGGAGTATTTCAGCAAATCCATTCTTCTATATTATTCCCTCATAATATAGACAATTTTTAAGATAAGGGGGGTAGTTATCAAGCCGTCAACCTCAAATACGCTGGAATTCCGCAGCGTATTTGTGGCGAGGCTGATTTGCCTTAGTTATCAAAGGCTAGAGACCGGCAAAAGTAGAATTTTGTGACGTAAACTTCGATCCGCCGGACTCAGTCCGACACAGATCGATTCTTACGTCACTCCAGATGTTCCGCACACAAGTGCGGCACAATCTGACTACTTTTGCTAGCTATCAAAAAACTAGCAGGTACGCTCGGCACTTTTCCGGCCCAGCGTACCTGGTTTTCAATCCGCCACCCTGGAGGCGGCGGATCCCATAGGAATCAATGGGAGTCTGACCATAGCGAAAGTACAAGTTCGCTGCTGCCAGACATCCCATTGATTCCTATGGGAGCTGTCTACACCTAACACCCTAACATGTACCCCGAGTCTAAACACCACTAATCTGTCCCCCCCTACACCGCCGCAACTAAATAAAGTTATTACCCCCTAAACCGCTGCTCCCGGAGCCCACCGCAAGCTACTTTATACATATTAACCCCTAAACCGCCGCTCCCGGAGCCCACCGCAACTATAATATATGTATTAACCCCTAAACCGCCGCTCCCGGAGCCCACCGCAAGCTACTCTATACATATTAACCCCTAAACCGCCGCTCCCGGAGCCCACCGCAACTATAATATATGTATTAACCCCTAAACCGCCGCTCCCGGACCCTGCCGCAACCTATATTAAATTTATTAACCCCCTACACCGTCGCCACCTATAATACATTTATTAACCCCTATCCTGCCCCCCACTACACCGCCGCCACTGTAATAAATTTATAAACCCCTAAACCTAAGTCTAACACTAACCCTAACACCCCCCTAACTTAAATATTAATTAAATAAATCTAAATAATATTTCTATTATGAACTAAATTAATCCTATTTAAAACTAAATACTTACCTTTAAAATAAACCCTAATATAGCTACAATATAAATAATAATTATATTGTAGCTATCTTAGGATTTATTTTTATTATACAGGCATCTTTCAATTTATTTTAACTAGGTACAATAGCTATTAAATAGTTATTAACTATTTAATAGCTTACCTAGCTAAAATAAAGAGAAATTTACCTGTAAAATAAAAACTAACCTAAGTTACAATTACACCTAACACTACACTATCATTAAATAAATGAATCATATTTAAAACTAAATACTTACCTGTAAAATAAACCCTGAGATAGCTACAATGTAATTAATAATTACATTGTAGCTATTTTAGGAATTATATTTATTTTACAGGTAACTTTGTATTTATTTTAACTAGTTAGAATAGTTATTATTTATTTAATAACTACCTAGCTAAAAGAAATACAAAATTACCTGTAAAATAAATCGTAACCTAAGTTACAATTAAACCTAACACTACACTTTCATTAAATAAATTAAATAAATTAACTACAAATAACTACAATTAAATACAATTACATAAACTAACTAAAGTACAAAAAAAAAAAGCTAAGTTACAAAAAATAAAAAAAATAGGTTACAAACATTTAAAAAATATTACAACAATTTTAAGCTACTTACACCTAATCTAAGCCCCCTAATAAAATAACAAACCCCCCAAAATAAAAAAATGCCCTACCCTATTCTAAATTAAAAAAGTTCAAAGCTCTTTTACATTACCAGCCCTTAAAAGGGCCATTTGTGGGGCATGCCCCAAAGAATTCAGCTCTTTTGCCTGTAAAAGAAAAATACAACCCCCCCCAACATTAAAACCCACCACCCACATACCCCTAATCTAACCCAAACCCCCCTTAAAATAACCTAACACTAATCCCCTGAAGTTCATCCTACCTTGAGTCGTCTTCACTCAGCCGATCAGCGATGGAACCGAAGAGGAGACTCGGAGCGGCAGAAGTTATCCTCCAAGCGGCGCTGAAGAAATCTTCCATCCGATGAAGTGATCCTCCAAGCGGTGCTGAAGAAGTCTTCCATCCGGGCGATGTCATCTTCCAAGAGGCGCTGAAGAAGTCTTCTATCCGGGCGATGTCATCTTCCAAGCGGGGTCTTCAATCTTCATCCCGCCGACGCGGAACATCCTTCTTTCCCGACGGACTACCGACGAATGAAGGCTCCTTTAAGGGACGTCATCCAAGATGGCGTCACTTCAATTCCGATTGGCTGATAGGATTCTATCAGCCAATCGGAATTAAGGTAGGAAAAATCTGATTGGCTGATTGAATCAGCCAATCAGATTCAAGTTCAATCCGATTGGCTGATCCAATCAGCCAATCAGATTGAGCTTGCATTCTATTGGCTGATCAGAACTTTTTTTAATTTAGAATAGGGTAGGGCATTTTTTTATTTTGGGGGGTTTGTTATTTTATTAGGGGGCTTAGATTAGGTGTAAGTAGCTTAAAATTGTTGTAATATTTGTAAAATGTTGTAACTTATTTTTTTTATTTTTTGTAACTTAGCTTTTTTTATTTTTTGTACTTTAGTTAGTTTATGTAATTGTATTTAATTGTAGTTATTTGTAGGTAATTTATTTAATTAATTTAATGATAGTGTAGTGTTAGGTTTAATTGTAACTTAGGTTAGGATTTATTTTACAGGTAATTTTGTATTTCTTTTAGCTAGGTAGTTATTAAATAGTTAATAACTATTTAATAACTATTATAACTAGCTAAAATAAATACAAAGTTACCTGTAAAATAAATATAAATCCTAAGATAGCTACAATGTAATTATTAATTATATTGTAGCTATCTTAGGGTTTATTTTACAGGTAAGTATTTAGTTTTAAATAGGAATAATTTATTTAAGTATAGTGTAGTGTTAGGTGTAATTGTAACTTAGGTTAGTTTTTATTTTACAGGTAAATTTATCTTTATTTTAGCTAGGTAAGCTATTAAATAGTTAATAACTATTTAATAGCTATTGTACCTAGTTAAAATAAATTGAAAGTTGCCTGTCAAATAAAAATAAATCCTAAGATAGCTACAATATATAATGTTAGACTTAGGTTTAGGGGTTAATAATTTTATTACAGTGGCGGCGGTGTAGTGGGGGGCAGGATAGGGGTTAATAAATTTATTATAGGTGGCGACAGAGTAGGGGGGGCAGGATAGGGGTTAATAAATGTAATA
The DNA here is from genome assembly GCF_027579735.1 of Bombina bombina. NCBI lineage: Eukaryota > Metazoa > Chordata > Amphibia > Anura > Bombinatoridae > Bombina > Bombina bombina. Next base: position 571,568,569 of record NC_069502.1, read on the forward strand.
TAGGTTGCGGCGGGGTCAGGGAGCGGCGGTTTAGGGGTTAAACTATTTATTTAGTTGTGGCGAGGTGCGGGATCAGCAGGATAGGGGTTAATAACTTTATTATAGAGGGCGACGGTATAGGGGGGGCAGGATAGGGGTTACTAGGTATAATGTAGGTGGCAGCAGTGTCTGGGAGCGGCGGTTTAGGGGTTAATACATTTATAAGAGTTGCGGCGGGGTCTAGGAGCGGCGGTTTAGGGGTTAATACATTTATAAGAGTTGCGGCGGGGTCTAGGAGTGGCGGTTTAGGGGTTAGTAACTTTATTTTGTTGCGGGGGGCTCCGGGGGCGCCGGTATAGGAGTTAGAACAGTGTAGTTAGTGTGGGTGCTTAGTGACAGGCTAGCAAGAAAGCTGTAAAAAAGCCGAAGAGCAGCGAGATCGGATGAGTGATAACTCTCACAGTCCGCTGCTCATCGCCCCGTACTTGGTGTGCGGCTTTTTGACAGCTTTTTTGATAACTTAGGCGAATTTTTGCAGGTCCGCGGCGGCGATGTGAGGCGAGCTTAGGCAGGCGTATTGGGCCGGCGAAGACAGGTAAAATAGACACGTTTATAACTACCCCCCATAATCTCTCCTCTAGCCACTAAGGCGTGCGGTTGCTATGACGACAATAAAAAAACCTCTCAGTACTTAATGGCCATGTGTCGTCATGGCAACCATAAACAAAAAAAGTGTTTCTGAGCTACACTAAAACTTGGCAGTCAATGCAATATTGTAATTGCACATTTGAGATATATGAAGAAACAAGGTTATCCCATTATATTAAACTTTATTGTCACTTGAAAAGGGTGTAAAAGCTGTACTTAACCAACTAAGTAAAACCAGCCAGTTTCTGGACAAACACATTGGCATCTATTAATCAAGCCGTCAACCGCAAATACGCTGCGAATTTGTGGCGAGCCTGATTCCCCTTAGTTATCAAACCCTACAGACCGGCAAAAGTAGAATTTTGTGACGTAACATACGATCCGCCGGACTCAGTTCGACACAGATCGATGCTTATGTCATTACAGATGTTCCGAATGCAAATTCGGCACAATCTGACTACTTTTGCTAGTTATCAAATTTCTACCAGGTACGCTCGCCACTATTCTGGCCCAGCGCACCTGGCTTTAAATCCGCTGCCCTGGAGACAGCGGATGCCATAGGAATCAATGGGATTCTGAAAGCAGCGAAAGCTCATGTTCGCTGCTGCCCGATATCCCATTGATTCCTATGGTAACGTTTACACCTAACACCCTAACATGTACCCCGAGTCTAAACACCCCTAATCTGCCCCCCTACACCGCTGCCACCTACATTATACTTATTAACCCCTAATCTGCTGCCCCCTACACTGCCGCCACCTACATTATATTTATTAACCCCTAATCTGCCACCCCTACACCGCTGCCACTTACATTATATTTATTAACCCCTAATCTGCCCCCCTACACTGCCGCCAACATCATTATACTTATGAACCCCTAATCTGCTTCCCCCTACACTGCCACCACCTACATTATATTTATTAACCCCTAATCTGCCCCCCCTACACAGCCGCCACCTACCTACATTTATTAACCCATAATCTGCCCCCCTACACCGCCGCCACCTACCTACATTTATTAACCCCTAATCTGCCGCCCCCAACGTCGCCGCCACTATATTAAATTTATTAACCCCTAAACCTAAGTCTAACCCTAACCCTAACACCCCCTAATTTAAATATAATTTAAATAAATCTAAATAAATATTCCTATCATTAACTAAATTATTCCTATTTGAAACTAAATACTTGCCTATAAAATAAACCCTAAGCTAGCTAGCAAGCTAGCTACAATATAACTAATAGTTACATTGTATCTAGCTTAGGGTTTATTTTTATTTTACAGGCAAGTTTGTATTTATTTTAACAAGGTAGAATAGTTATTAAATAGTTATTAACTATTTACTAACTACCTAGTTAAAATAAATACAAATTAACCTGTAAAATAAAACCTAACCTACACTATAATTAAATTAATTCCCTAAATTAAATACAATTAAATACAATTAAATAAAATTATCTAAAGTACAACCCCCCCCACTAAATTACAGAAAATAATAAACAAATTACAAGATTTTTAAACTAATTACACCTAATCTAATCCCCCTAACAAAATAAAAAAGCCCCCCAAAATAAAAAAAAGCCCTACCCTACACTAAATTACAAATAGCCCTTAAAAGGGCCTTTTGTGGGGCATTGCCCCAAAGTAATCAGCTTTTTTACCTGTAAAAAAAAAAAGTACAAATGCCCCCCCAACATTAAAACCCACCACCCACACAACCAACCCTACTCTAAAACGACTTCTGCCGGGTTTGTAGAGGACTTCGGCCCGGTTGGGTGTAGACTTCTCCCGGTAAGGTGATCTTCAAGGGGTTAGTGTTAGGTTTTTTAAGGGGGTATTGGGTGGGTTTTAGAGTAGGGTTGGTTGTGTGGGTGGTGAGTTTTATTGTTGGGGGGGGGCATTTGTACTTTTTTTACAGGTAAAAGAGCTGATTACTTTGGGCCAATGCCCAGCAAAAGGTTTTTTTTTGCACTTTAGATAATTTTATTTAACTGTATTTAATTGTATTTAATTGTATTTAATTTAGGGAATTAATTTAATTATAGTGTAGATTAGGTTTTATTTTACAGGTCAATTTGAATTTATTTTAACTAGGTAGTTAGTAAATAGTTAATAACTATTTAATAACTATTCTACCTAGTTAAAATAAATACAAACTTGCCTGTAAAATAAAAATAAACCCTAAGCTAGATACAATGTAACTAGTAGTTATATTGTAGCTAGCTTAGGGTTTATTTTATAGGTAAGTATTTAGTTTTAAATAGGAATAATGTAGTTAATGATAGTAATTTTATTTAGATTTATTTAAATTATATTTAAGCGAGTGGGGGTTAGGGTTAGACTTTGGTTTAGGGGTTAATAAATTTAATAGCGGCAGCGACGTTGGGGGCGGCAGATTAGGGGTTAATAAATATAGGTATGTGGCGGCGGTTTAGGGGGGCAGATTAGGGGTTAATAAGTATAATGTAGGTGGCGGAAGATTAGGAGTTAATAAGTATAATGTAGGTGGCGGTGGTGTAGGGAGCGGTGGTTTAGGGGTTAAACACTTTATTTAGTTGCGGCGGGGTCCGTAAGCGGCGGTTTAGGGGTTAATACATTTTTTAGAGTTGCGGTGGGCTCCGGGAGCGGCAGTATAGGGGTAAAACAGTGTAGAATAGTGTGGGTGTTTGGTGACAGTATACCAATAAAGCTGGGAAAAAGCCAAAGAGCAGCGAGATCGATGACTGTTAGTTAACAACAGTCCGCTGCTCATCGCCCCATACTTGGTGCGCGGCTTTTTGACAGCTTTTTTGGTAACTTTGGAGAACGTATTCAGGTCCGCGGCCGCGATGTTAGGCGAGCGTATTGGTGCCGTCGAATGCAAGTAAGTTGACGGCTTGATAAGTAGATGCCATTGAGTTTATAGCAGAAGGTATTGATTACATTTTAAACCATAATTATTTCTTCTTTGATGGCATTTTCTATGAACAAATTCATGGCACGGTGATGGGGACAACTTTTGCCCCATCCTATGCCAAATTATATATGGAAGAATTTGAAGATAATTATGTGTGGGAAAACAAATCCTTACAAAAAACAGGTTATCAAATACTATAGATTTATAGATGATATTATTGTAATATGGGAAGGGAATCAAACTGAAGCAGTCAATTTTATAAAATATTTAAACAGTAATAGTATGAATCTTACATTCACAGGAAATACTAATGAACTCCAGATCGAATTTTTATATCTTATTCTTTCCTCACAATAAGACAAAATAATTGTCAGTAACTGAAGAAAACTCACAGATAAAAATATCTTCCTTAGAGCCAATAGTGGCCATTTACAAACATGTAAACGGAATAGACCATATGGACAATTCCAGAGATTGAGAAGAAATTGTAGAAATCTGAAGCTAAGATACTAACTAACAGCTAGATTACGAGATTTTTGTTTTGAGCTGTGCGGTGTTAACGAGCAGTTTTGTCTCACCGCTCACTAATATGCAGCGCTGGTATTACGAGTTTTCAGAAACCCGTTGTTAAAAGACAAGAAGTGAGCATTGAGCAAAATTTTGCTCATTACCGCACTCCAATACCAGCGCTGCTTAAGTCAGCGGTGAGCTGGTGTAACACCTGCAAAAAAGCAGCGTAAAGCTCCCTAACGCAGCCCCATTGATTCCTATGGGGAAATAAAAGTTATGTCTACACCTAACACCCTAACATGAACCCCGAGTCTAAACACCCCTAATCTTACACTTATTAACCCCTAATCTGCCGCCCCCGACATCGCCGACACCTACATTATATTATTAACCCCTAATCTGCCGCTCCGGACACCGCCACCACCTACATTATAGTTATGAGCCCCTAATCTGCTGCCCCCAACATCGCCGACAGCTACATTATATTTATTAACACCTAATATGCCGCCCCTAACATCGCAGACACCTACATTATATTTATTAACCTCTAATCTGCCCCCCCAATGTCGCTGCAACCTACCTACACCTTTTAGCCCCTAATCTGCCGCCCCCAACGTCGTCGCCACTATAATAAACATATTAACCCCTAAACCGCTGCACTCCCACCTCGCAAACATTAGTTAAATATTATTAACTCCTAATCTGCCGTCCCTAACATCGCCGCCACCTATCTACATTTATTAACCCCAATCTGACGCCCCCAATGTCGCCACCACTATATTAAAGTTACTAACCCCTAAACCTAAGTCTAACCCTAACCCTAACACCCCCTAACTTAAATATAATTTAAATAAATCTAAATAAAATTACTATCATTAACTACATTATTCCTATTTAAAACTAAATACTTACCTATAAAATTAACCGTAAGCTAGCTACAATATAACTAATAGTTACATTGTAGCTATCAGGGTTTATTTTTATTTTACAGGCAAGTTTGTATTTATTTTAACTAAGTAGAATAGTTATTAAATTGTTATTAACTATTTAATAACTACCCAGCTAAAATAAAGACACATTTACCTGTAAAATAAAACCTAACCTAAGTTACACTAACACCTAACACTACAATATAATTAAATAAATTACCTAAATTAAATACAATTACCTAAATTAAATTAAATTAGCTAAAAGTACAACCCCCCCCTAAATTACAGAAAATAATAAACAAATTACAGATATTTAAACTAATTAAACCTAATCTAATAGCCCTATTAAAATAAAAATAGCCCCCCCAAAATAAAAAAAAAACCCTAGCCTAAACTAATCTACCAATAGCCCTTAAAAGGGCCTTTTGCGGGGCATTGCCCCAAAGTAATCAGCTCTTTTAACTGTAAAAAAAAAATACAAACAACCCCCCCAACAGTAAAACCCACCACCCACACAACCAACCCCCAAATAAAATAATATCTAAAAAAACCTAAGCTCCCCATTGCCCTGAAAAGGGCATTTGGATGGGCATTCCCCTTAAAAGGGCAGTTTTTGCTGCACAAACCCTAACCTAAAAATAAAACCCACCCAATACACCCTTAAAAAAACCTAACACTAACCCCCTGAAGATCGACTTACCGGGAGACGTCTTCATCCAAGCCGGGCTGAAGTCCTCAACGAAGCCGGGAGAAGACTTCATCCAAGCCTGGTGAAGTGGTCCTCCAGACGGGCAGAAGTCTTCATCCAAGCTGGGCAGAAGCGGTCCTCCAGACGGGCAGAAGTCCTCATCCAGACGGCATCTTCTATCTTCATCCATCTGGCGCGGAGCGGGTCCATCTTCAAGACATCCGACGCGGAGCATCCTCTTCATCTGATGGCTAAAGCTGAATGAAGGTACCTTTAATTGACGTCATCAGTGATGGCGTCCCTTAGATTCCGATTGGCTGATTGGAACAGCCAACAGAATGCAAGCTCAATCCTATTGGCTGATTGGATCAGCCAATAGGATTGAACTTCAATACTATTGGCTGATTGGATCAGCCAATAGGATTTTTTCTACCTTAATTCCGATTGGCTGATAGAATTCTGTCAGTCATTCGGAATCTAAGGGATGCCATCTTGGATGACGTCACTTAGAGGTACCTTTATTCAGCTTTAGTCGTCAGAGGAAGGGGATGCTCCGCGTCAGATTTCTTGAAGATGGACCCACTCCGTGCCGGATGGATGAAGATAGAAGATGGATGAAGACTTCTGCCCGTCTGGAGGACCACTTCTCCCGGCTTCGTTGAGGAATTCGGCCCGGCTTGGTTGAAGACGTCTCCCAGTAAGTCGATCTTCAGGGGGTTAGTGTTAGGTTTTTTTAAGGGTGTATTGGGTAGGATTTATTTTTAGGTTAGGGTTTGGGCAGCAAAAGAGCTAACTGCCATTTTAAGGGCAATGCCCATCCAAATGCCCTTTTCAGGGCAATGGGGAGCTTAGTTTTTTTTAGATATTATTTTATTTGGGGGGTTGGTTGTGTGGGTGGTGGGTTTTACTGTTGGGGGGGTTTGTATTTTTTTACAGGTAAAAGAGCTGATTACTTTGGGGCAATGCCCTGCAAAAGGCCCTTTTAAGGGCTATTGGTAGTTTAGTTTAGGCTAGGGTTTTTTTATTTTGGGGGGCTTTTTTTATTTTTATAGGGCTATTAGATTAGGTGTAATTATTATTTTCTGTAATTTTGTGTTGTTTTTTTGTACTTTAGCTAATTTAATTTAATTTAATTTAGGCAATTGTATTTAAATTAGTTAATTTATTTAATTATATTGTAGTGTTAGGTGTTACTGTAACTTAGGTTAGGTTTTATTTTACAGGTAAATTTGTATTTATTTTAGCTAGGTAGTTATTAAATAGTTAATATTTATTTAATAACTATTCTACCTAGTTAAAATAAATACAAACTTACCTGTAAAATAAAAATAAAAATAAACCCTAAGATAGATACAGTGTAACTATTAGTTATATTGTAGCTAGTTTAGGGTTTATTTTATAGGTAAGTATTTAGTTTTAAACAGGAATAATGTAGTTAATGATAGTAATTTTATTTAGATTTATTTAAATTATATTTAAGTTAGGGGGTGTTAGAGTTAGACTTAGGTTTAGGGGTTAATAACTTTAATATAGTGGCAGCGACATTGGGGACGGCAGATTAGGGGTTAATAAATGTAGGTAGGTGGCGGCGATGTTAGGGGCGGCAGATTAGGGGTTAATAATATTTAACTAATGTTTGCAAGGCGGGAGTGTGGCGGTTTAGGGGTTAATATGTTTATTATAGTGGCGGCGAATTGGGGGGCGGCAGATTAGGGTTTAATAAATATAATGTAGGTGTCGGCGATGTCCAGAGCGGCAGAATAGGGGGTTACAATTTTTATTATATAGTGTTTGCAATGCGGGAGGGCCCCGGTTTAGGGGTTAATAGGTAGTTTATGGGTGTTAGTATACTTTTTAGCACTTTAGTTATGAGTTTTATGTTACGGCGTTGTACCATAAAACTCTTAACTACTGACTTTTAAATGTGTTAGGACTCTTGACAGGGTAGTCTGTACAGCTCACTTTTTGGCCTCCCAGGACAGACTCGTAATATCAGTGCTATGCAAGTCCCATAGAAAAAAGACTTTACGAAGTTTACGTAAGTCGTTTTGCGGTAAGGCCAAAGAAGTGTGCAGTACACCTAAACCTTCAATACTCGTAATACCAGCGGGCGTAAAAAAGCAGCGTTAGGACCTCGTAACGCTGCTTTTTTTACCCTAATGCACAACTCGTAATCTTGCCGTAATAAATTTATACAGAAAGGTTACTGTGAATCTCTGGTGACTAGTGTTAACGAGAAAGTGCTTAATATGAATCGAACAGGCTTGTTAGAATATAAAAAGAAAATAAAAAGAATTCCAACTGTATAGAATTGAATAGTAAACAACATAACAAATTTAATGTCAGATTTATAACAATTTATAATGAAAATCATAGGGATATCCACAGAATCATCAACAAACATTGGGGGATTCTACTAAAAGACCCCATCCTAGGAACCCATATAGACCAAAAGCCTAAGATTGTTTATAAAAACAACAATCTAAAAATCATATTAACACCAAGCAAATTAAGAGAATGCTAAGAAATGGTTAATTAGATGTAGGAAAAAAGATTGCAGCACCACAGTGAGGATATATTTTATAACTATAATAAATCAAAATCATACAATTGTAATTATACCTGTACCAATACATATGTGGTGTACCAACTCACGTGTAAATGTGGAAAAATTTACATTGGAAGAATGAAACGAAAACTAAAATATAGCAAAACTGAACATGTCAGAAACATTGAGAATTTGTTTGAGAACCACAGTGTGTCTGAACACTTCAGATTAGAACATAATAGTAATCCAGCAGGTCTAACGATAAAAGTGATAGAATGGATCCCCCCTAATAAATTAGATCACAATAGATTGTTAAAATTAAGGAGAAGGGAAACCTTCTGGATTTATACACTCAAAAGCCTACACCCAGAAGGTTTAAATATAGACTTATAGTTTGTTTAAGGGTTTTAATATATATTATCACATTAATCTTTGCAACTATTAGAGACACTAATACGCATCTATTCCCTAAAATATCCTTAGAATTACAGTTATAGGGGCATATTTATCAAGCTCCGTATGGAGCTTGATGCCCCGTTTTTCTGGTAAGCCTGCAGGCTCGCCAGAAACAGCAGTTATGAAGAAGCGGTCACAAAGACTGCTGCTCCATAACCTGTCCGTCTGCTCTGAGCAGGTGGACAGACATCACCGGAAATCAACCCGATCGAGTATGATCGGGTTGATTGACACCCCCCTGCTGGCGGTTGCGAGTCAGCAGGGGGCAGCGTTGCACCAGCAGCTCTTGTGAACTGCTGGTGCAATGCTGAATACGGCGAGCGTATTGCTTGCCGTATTCAGTGAGGTCTGGCCGTCGGATCAGGTCCGCCAGACTTTCATAAATAGGGGCCATAATGTCCATAACTTTATACTTCATAGATGGTTAAAGGGTTAAATATAATCCCCTTGTGAAAACTACTAATATTGCAAACCAAATTGTAATAGGACTACCTACCTTTTAATATGATACATAACTGACTATTGTATCCTTATGTAGAGCATATTCTGTTATAATGTATTAATTGGGCATTATCCTACATTGAGATCCAAATGGAATGCCTACACTAAGTAAAACAAAATAGGGGTAATTAACAATCCCCGGGTAGGGTCTACAATTATCATGCAGATTAAATTTCTAAACTTTTCAGCTAAATACAGTAGTAACATGTATGTAATAATTTGGTTACTCAATCATTAGTTACAAAATCTGAGTTTATTGTAAGTAATGTATGGGTTACTATTGCATAGGCTGATTTATTAATATTGGTAGAATGTCACTTTGAAATATTAAAACATTTCTAGACGCTGCATTACTCCGGAAAAATTAGGCTTTTTTTTTAATATTTGTGTATGTTTATATGTTAAGATTTCATAAATTATGTCAAGATTTAACATGTTTCTCCACAATCAAAGCCCAAGTATGAGGGTATTTAAGGACTTCAAACTTTACCTAGAAAGATACCTCTCTTGACAAAGTTAGGGAATGAAACGGCCATTATACACACCCACAGGTGCACGCACCAGGTGTTTACTGCAGGACGCATACACCATTATAGCATCTACAAACCTAAAGATTATCCACTTGAACCACCAATACAGCTGGCCCCTAAACAGAGACAAATTGCATTTGAGATGGCTCCCCTGGGGAATTCTTTGCAATAGCTGATCCTATCTCACTGAAAGGTGAACCCGGGAGTTACCAGGATTCAGTAAGACTTCTCGGCATTCGCCTGCTTTAAAGACCTTTATTGATGTGGTTGTTAGCTTTTTAAATCTGGTACGCTGATTACCTTATTTGATTGTTTTTAAGTTTGTTATTAAAGTGTTTCACTTGAGTCCAGTTGCGCTATTTTCCTTTTATATTTTTCAGTTTCACAATATATCAACAAATAAATATGAGTAATATCTTCAGATGAACTTTTTCTTAGTGCTAACCGTATTGCAGAGAAATGATTCGCCATTCGTGTCCGTAGGTCATCGCAGGTCTTGCCTAAATAAAAAGTCCACAAATGCAGTGTAATAAATACACAATGTGTTGTTAGTACATGTTACTCGACTTTTGTGATAAACTCGTTTTTTTTATGTGGATGTGTGAAATATTAACTAGTTATCAGTCCACTACAAGTAGTGCATCCTGAACAACGGTAATAGCCTGGTTTGTTCAAATTGAGCCAAGTCCCTTTTAAATAAATTTTTTGTGGATCCGTTTTAACCAATATGTCTCATAAAGACCTTGATCTTTTGAAACTCATACATAGAGGTGGTGTATCTCTAAAAGGTAATGTGTTGTCTGTAGTCAGAATATGCCAGTTATTGCGCATATACTGGTTGATTTATTTTTTTATCTCCTGTGTAAGTTATAACAAAAGTCATTATATTCCCATCTTGTTCTTTTTTGTCATTGCTTATTGCTAATGTGAATTTAATACAGCTTGTCTTTGTGTTTGTAAAAGAGTACTGGGATAACCCCTTTGTTGGAACCGTGCTTGCATCTCATCTACTTGAATTTCTTGTTTACTAGTACCAGTATTATTCCTCATTACTCTTTGAAGTTTCAATGCCGGGGAATGGCAACTGGTGTAATGCAATAGAGAATTTCGATTGGTTTCCTTCCTGAATAGAGTAGATTCTAATTTTCCATTCATTCAATTTTCTCTTTGTCAAATTGCATCTTAAACATCAGTGCCGGTTTAGCTTTATTCAGTTTCAACAGTTAGAGTTCCAGGTCCTGCATTTTTTTCTAAGTGAATGTGACCATTGTACTGCTACAAAATGGGAAATAGTAATTATACAGCAATTGGTATATTTCGGCTACTTCTAGGTTCTGATGTACCCTGTATTATTAATACACTATGGGCTAGATTACAAGTGGAGTGGTATTTAGTTCACCGGCTCAAGCATAAACTTTGCTAGAAGTAAGCTTGTATTACAAGTTGAAAGTAAAAAGTTTGCATCTGAGCAAAACCTTCAAAGCGCGCTAACTTGAGGACTTTGGATATCGCGACCATGCTAACGCAGTCTCTCCATAGACTTCAATGGAGAAAAAAAACTAACACTTATCGCTCGCAGGCTAACCCGTCAGGAGTTATTAATATTTCACATTCCAATGTTCTTCACATACAGGAATATGTTATTTGTATCTATACCTGTATATCGATTCCTATATATATATATATATATATATATATATATATACTGTATACATATATATATATTTTACATTAACATGGTGAGATACATATAGAAATATATATTTAATAAAATAAAAAAATCAATGTGAAGAACATAGGAATGCAAAAATATGCATATTGCATATTGTGTTCACCATAAAGGTCTAACACGTTGTCGAGTTAGCGCACATGAAAATCTAGTTAACTTAAGGAGCGTTATTATAATATTAAATATAATGTAATATATATATATATATATATATATATATATATATATACACAGTATATATCACACACTATGGATTATTTAGAATAAACCTGATATCACTTAATCTGAAAAGTTATCATGCCACTTATAATTTAGCCCTGTATTAGTACTGGCAAATATTTTTCCTGTTTAAAGAGGGTCACCTGAGAACATCTCAAAACTGCACTTTTCGTTGGCAAACCCACACTTGTAAAAAGTCAATATATCATGTACAATTTATGTATGAAAAGAAAATGTGCTATTCACTGCAATGTTAAATGAGGGGAAAATGTAGTCTACACTTCAAAGCAACCTGCTAAAAGTCATTATTATGAATTGCTGTTACCATAGCAACTGGTAGAAAATAAATGACACCAACTTGTTCTATTCTGGAAATTTCATAAGCTTGCTTTCTTTACCTTTTGCAAGACAATGTATATAAAAAAAAAATACACGTTCACATTATTGATAAAACCCACATAAACTCTTATGCTTTTTTCATGTTTTTTCCAAATGGATTGGATTAGGGACCATGGAGAGTTCCCGATTCCCTGTCATTGAAAGTATACTTTATTTGCATGTAAGAAGCATACATTGTTTTTGCAGCCTTGTTTAGACATTTCACAGTCTGAAGACCATTATAAAATACACAACAATTAAAGGTCAGCTGTCCATTACAGTGTGTACATTAGATCCTTTCCTATGTATAAACTGCATGTAAAGATAAAAATGTTCATCTACAGCACCTAAAAGTATAGCCAGTATAACTGCTCATGATTTGTTGATAATGAGCTTTATAATTACTCTATGTTTCAGGCTATAAGCAACACAGGTGTTACTTTTTTTCTTTTAGAGCATAGACCGAAATGAAAATGATACAAGGCCCTTTGCCAGTTTTGTGTTGTCTGGTCTCATTAATTCTGCATAGTTAGCCTTTGGTGCAAGAAATTATAAGCAGCTGCCAAATTCTTTACTCATGAATACGCATGACTGTCACACTGTTTGAAGCATAGAAAAAACTGGCAGTCCAAATTCAACCTATACCAATTTCTGATATTCTCATTTGTTGAGTTTGCTTGTGGCCCTCAGATTTAGCTTTCTCTCTGAACATAGTTTACTATCCCCCGTAGAAATAAACCATTATGTGAACTTGCTTTGGACATGCTTTTCAGCATTCTATTGCTAAAGGGACAGTATACACCAATTTTCAAATAACTACATGTAATAGACACTACTAAAAAGAATAATATGCACTGATACGGATCTAAAAATCTAGTATAAAACCATTTAAAACCTTACTTAGAAGCTTCCAGTTTAGCACTGTTAAATAGGTAGCTGGAACACCCACGGCAAGTGGAAAAAAGCAGATTGAAAATACTCTTTACACAGACAGGAGCAAGCTGGAGTAGGTATACGTCGGTATTCTCCTAAAACTTTGGGACTTGGTTAGGAGTCTGGAAATCAGAGCAATGTTATTTAAAAATAAGCAAAACTATACATTTTAAAAAAATAAAATAAAACCTGTATGGGTTATATAAATGGATCATCTACAAAACATTTATGCAAAGAAAAATCTAGTGTATAATGTCCCTTTAAACATGGAGGTGGGCTGTTATATAAAGCTTTCTTACAGATGAGGGACTCAGCTAGATTTTACTTTACATTTTTCTCTGCCTTCTATATTTGTATGTATGGTTATTTGCTGGAATAACTTTTAATTACTTGTGTATGTTTTGTATTTAGCTAGTGCTTTAAAAAAACAGAATCCAAATAATATTAAATCAAATTATATGGTTGAATATATTCAAATACTTATATAAAAAAGACATCCACTTACTAGTATAATAGTAAGCATATCAAACATAAGTTTACTGATTTTTTTAAAATAAGAGGTAGTTTTGTAAGAAATTATTAAAGGGTCAGTAACCACCTTGTAATTACAAAATATTTCTTTTGTGTTGCAAAAGAATAAGTTTTCAGCCAGATTACGAGTGGCTAGTTAACTGTTTCGTGCGGAAGGAGCATTCGTAGTTGAAAGTAAATGCGAATGATTACAGCAACCTCAGCTCTGGTTAACTGTTACGCGAGGCAAAAAAGTGTCAAAAAACACATAAAAAATAAATTTAAAGGGACATTATACACTAATTTTCTCTCTCTCTCTCTCTCTCTCTCTCTCTCGTTTTTTTGTTTGTTGGGAAGAAGGATGGGGGTCTAGGGCCTTGCATTGATTATAGAGAGCTTAATAAGATTACAGTAAAACAATAGTACCCCCTTCCATTGATTCCAGAATTATTTGACCATCTTCGGGGAGCCTGGATCTTTACTAAACTGGAATTGGCCCGTATTCATCCAGGACATGAGTGGAAGACAGCCTTTAACACCCGGGCTGGACATTATGAATATCTAGTTATGCCCTTCGGACTATGCAATGCCCCTGCTGTCTTTCAGGCTCTGGTGAATGATATTTTCTGAGACCTTCTCAACAAATATGTGCTAGTTTATTTGGATGATATCTTGATCTTCTCTTCCTCCATAAAAGAGCACAGCAGTCATGTGAAACAAGTCCTTTCTCATTTACGCAATAACCATCTTTATGCTAAATTGTCCAAATGTCCAAATGTGAGTTTGAAAGACAAGAGATCTCATTTTTTCGGCTAAGTCATATATAGAGACGGATTTGCCATGGATCCCAATAAATTACAGGCAATTGCTAATTAGCCTAAGCCCACTACAGTCAGGGGAATCCAGAGCTTCAATTGCTTTGCCAATTATTACCGGAAGTTTATTAAGGACTTTTCACAAATTACTGCCCCAATAATGGCTCTTACCTGAAAAGGGACTAAGTGCAAAATTTGACCCAAACCTACTCTCAAGGCCATTGAAATTTTAAAAATGCATTTTATGCTGCTCCCATTCTTGCTACCCCCTAGACGCTTATTTACCGTTTACCATGGAAGTGGATGCTTTGGATGTTGGTGCTGGGGCAGTACTTTGTCAATGTAATCCACAGACTGGAAAAAAATAATCCTGTAGCTTTCTTTTCCAAGAGATTATCTTCATCAGAGTCGCACTATAATGTGGGAGAGAAAAAGCTGCTGGCTATCAAGATGGCTCTCTCTGAATGGAGACATTTACTGGAGGGTGCCATATTACTTGTTGTTATCCTTACTGGCCATAAGAACTTGACATACCTTGAAACTGCTAAACAATTAAATGCACGACAGGCCCGCTGGGCTATGTTTTTTTCCCACTTCAACTACATTGTGTCTTACATTCCTGGGTCTCAGAACACTAAAGCTGATGCCTAATCTAGGCTGTTCGCTCCAGATACCTCACTATCTGAAGCCTCTCAATCTATTATTCCAGCGGAATGGATTATTGGACAACTTTCCACATCTCTTCTAAAGTGTTTGCAAGCAGCCCAATACAAGATTCCTGTTCCTCTTACAGTTCCACCACAGAAATAATTTGACTCTGGTTCTCTTCGCAAGAGACTATTATCTTGGGCTCATGATAATAAGAGTTCTGGCCATCCCAGAGTACACACTACTCAACAACTCCAGTCACATATATGGCTGCCATACCTTTAAAAAGATGTCAAAGAATATGTTTCCTCCTGTGCTACTTGTGCAGCAATGAAGGTACCAAGAATGCTGCCTTAAGGTTTCCTGCAACCTCTCACAGTGCCTAAACAACCTAGGACACATTTGTCTATGGACTTTATTGTGGACCTACCCCCATCTAATGGCTACACTGTGATTTTGGATTGTCACAGATCGCTTTTCCAAACAGACTCATTACATACCGCTCTCTAAATTACCTTCTGCCCCAGACATGGCTACATTTTTTATTGCTTACATTGTTAAACTGCACAGCTTGCCAGAAAACATTGTTCCTGATCATGGAACTCAGTTCATATCTGCTTTCTGGAGAGGTATTTGTAAACGCCTGGTTACTACTGTATCTTTATCTACCAGTCATCACCCACAGACTAATGGACAGACTGAAAGAACTAATCAGGAACTTGAATGCAATCTCTGCAATTATGTTAATTAACAACAGTCAAACTGGGCAGATCTTCTTCCATTAGCAGAGTTGGCTAAGAAATCCTTCTGTAACAGCCCCCTAATAACCACTCCATTTCTGACTGCTCTAGGGTATCAACCCAGAACCTTTCCTCTACACTCACTGCAAAATGGTGTACCTGTGGCTTACCGTCGTGTTCAAAATCTAGCAGCCCACTGGCGCAAGATCTGCATCAATGTTCTACTTTTTATTACAAGAAATACGCAGACAGATATAATTGGACTTTGACTACGCTTTGCTTTAACCCCTTGTATCTTGCTGGATTGTTTGCCTTATTGTTGCTGACCTGGATTGTCTTTGACTATGCTCAAGTCTGACCCCTAGTGACTGTTTCCTGTACTACCGGATTTTATCCTTTTGCAGTACTAGTTTTTCTTGCTCAGTATCTCCAGATTGGTCTAGTACTGTACAATCCAGACTGCATCCAGAGTTTCAGGCTGGTTGCTATTGCTATCTCCCCCTTAATCTCTGGGTTACTCTGTACTTTTTTAAATTAATTAATTTATTTTGTATTTTTATTTTTCTGTAGGTACTCCCTCACCCACCCTACCTCTCCATGTAACCGATCTTTCATTTCTGCAGTGTGGGGACCTCCCTGCCCCCTTTCAAGTATTACTTTATTCTGTAGTTTAGGGACCAACTGCTCCTTCCCTCCTCCTATTCTTTTTTTCTGTAGCATAGGGCACCACAGTGGGACCACAACCTGAGCCAGAGTGCATCACCATAGTTCTACAGTATGTGGTACATTGGCAAACATATGATGCAGAACTAATTGCTTTTCTATTTCCAAACTCTACCCACCAATTGCCTTATTTGGAGGAACCAATCCAGGCTTGAGTCTGCAGTCAACAAGACACAGTCATAATGTTAGTATACAGGGCATTGTTTGCAGTTGTTATCAGTTGTTATCAGTTAAAGCCAATTATAGAAAGATATGTAGCAGGGGTATAATTAAGAAGTCAGCAACTTTTTATATTCTGAAAAGGAGAAAATCCTTAATTTTCAGCGTTAAATGTCATGAAAAGGGAGAAAAATAGATAATGAAAGTACGTTGTAAAGTTGTTTTACTACACATTACTAGACAGTTTTATATACAATTCTCACAGTGTTTACTGTCCATTTAACCTTTATTCTCAATATATATCAGTTTACAGTAAGTTAAAGATTCCTATCCAGAGGAAGAAGGGAAAAGGAGGGCAATAAGAGGAGGATGAATGTTAAAGGGACAGTATACACCAATTTTTATATAATTGCATGAAATAGACACTACTAGAAAGAAGAATATGCACATATACTAATCTAAAAATCCAGTATAAAACCTCTAAAAAACTTACTTAGAAGCTCCCAGTTTAGCACTGTTGATGAGGTTAGGCTGGGACACCCAGTGAAAGGGACTGGAAAAGCAGAAAGAACAGAAAATCCCCCACCTTTCCTGCATATGGAAAGACCCATTACACAAGCAGGAGTCTGTAAATGCATGATACTTTGGGACTTGTTTAGTCTGAAAATTAGGACAATGTTATGAAAAAATAAGCAAAACCATACAAAAACACTCCCAGATGGACTATATAAATGGATCATCTACAAAACATTTATGCAAAGAAAAATCTGGTGTACAATGTCCCTTTAAGAAGTCTGTACTAATGAAAGCGTGAGACGTGACAAACAGTATTGCTGGACCACACTAACAATTGATATTACAAGTCCATGGTAAATCAGATTTACCTGGGAAGGTTAGTGCTGTCAACATCGCTCTAGTGCACCCACTACTTTCAATGGATTTTTGCGACTGTGCTAAAGAGCACTGGTGTATATATATGAATACATAAATACACATTCATGTTTATTTATATGTATATACACACATAGATACATATAAACACACACACATATATACCTGTATATATATATATATATATATATATATATATATATACTTTTGCGTTTTTCCCAGTCAAATACCTTCAACTATGCAATATCATTTTAAACAATTTTAATTTGTTTCAATGTGTTTTGAATAGAAATAAATTAAATTCTTATTTAATTCAACCTATCAATATATAAAAACAGCAATTATAATAACATCAATGCATCATAACGAAAATCAGGAAATTAAATAATTACTAGGCTTAGGATTGAGCTACTATTGACTTGCAGTCTGATATCTTTTAAATTTGTTTAAATATAATCTCAAAGTTATTGAACAATATAACAATTTGAAATTATAGATTTAATATACTTTGATTAAAAAGTTATAGTTACAAGTATATATAGTGGCATTGTTTGAGCTCCTTCTTTAAATGTCTCTCATATTATCTATACTATAATCGTGTTTGTAACGCTTCCGTCGCCGTCGCCATTTGTGCACACTTCCTCCAAGAAATTTGCATAAATAAAAAGAGAGAAGCGCTCAACCTGAGAACGAACAATAGCATAATAGCTTGTTCTATGGCTAGTTAAAACCCAAGAAGCAGCCTCTTTTTGCTCAACATGTGCCTTTCACATAAAAGAACTTTCCTGAAGCATATCAGTCTGTTCCTGACTTCACAGTACAGTCCAGCTCAGAAATACCAGGCAATCCCACTCTGAACGAGAGAAACAGCAAAACCCCAGATGTATGTTTGGGCCTATTGTGGGCCTCGTCAGTGAGGTGCAGCCATATCCCTCTAGGCACACTGAGTAACGGGTCCACGTCTGGATTCCCGCATCACACTTAGGGAGACTTCCCCAAGTGTCATAATTTGCATAAATAAAAAGAGAGAAGCGCTTAACTTGAGAACGAACAATAGCATAATAGCTTGTTCTATGGCTAGTTACCACCCAAGAAGCAGCCTCTTTTTGCTCAACATGTGCCTTTCACAGAGAAGAACTTTCCTGAAGCATATCAGTCTGATCCTGACTTTACAGTACAGTCCAGCCCCGAAATACCAGGCAATCCCACTCTGAACAAGAGAAACAGCAAAAACCCCAGACGTACGTTTCGGCCTATTGTGGGCCTCGTCAGTGAGGTGCCGCCATATCCCTCTATATCCCGTATCCAGACGAGCAACGGGTCCACGTCTGGATACCCGTATCACACTTGGGGAGACTTCCCCAAGTGTCATAGTTTGCATAAATAAAAAGAGAGAAGCGCTCAACCTGAGAACGAACAATAGCATAATAGCTTGTTCTATGGCTAGTTACCACCCAAGAAGCAGCCTCTTTTTGCTCAACATGTGCCTTTCACAGAGAAGAACTTTCCTGAAGCATATCAGTCTGATCCTGACTTCACAGTACAGTCCAGCCCCGAAATACCAAGCAATCCCACTCTGAACGAGAGAAACAGCAAAACCCCAGATGTACGTTTCGGCCTATTGTGGGCCTCGTCAGTGAGGTGCAGCCATATCCCTCTAGGCACACTGAGCAACGGGTCCTTGTCTGGATTCCTGCATCACACTTGGGGTGACTTCCCCAAGTGTCATCATTTGCATAAATAAACAGACTGATATGCTTCAGGAAAGTTCTTCTCTGTGAAAGGCACATGTTGAGGAAAAAGAGGCTGCTTCTTGGGTGGTAACTAGCCATAGAACAAGCTATTATGCTATTGTTCGTTCCCAGGTTTAGCGCTTCTCTCTTTTTATTTATGTTTCCTCAAATAACTGTTGGCTGCGCAAGGCAGTCAAAAGAATGCTTGGTGCATGAGCAGCCAAAAGAATGATTCCAAAAATGGCAGGGTGGTGAAGGATTCCACCTTCGGTGGATTCTTTTATCACCCTGCCATTTTCGGAATCCACCTGGATTCAGCATAGTCAAACAAAGCCTTAAAAAAAAAAACACACGCAACCACCCGCACGAAATAACGAAAAAACATGTAACCGCCCGCAAGAATTTTTTTTAACACATACTATAGAGTTTACTATAATTTCTTGATATTAATAAACTCATCTGGTCAACATATATACCCCATTTAATATGTATCTATAGATACTACTCATGAGTATTATAGTCATATCACAAAGTAATTCCTATACATTTAGCAACTTATTGTATGTATATCTCTTTCTGATTGCGTAAAACATATTATATGATTTATGGGATGCCCACACGTGTATTTGTTAAATGCCTGAAAATATAAAGAAATAGGTTATTAAAATTGGTCATTTTAAATCCTTAAAACATTCTATGTTTTAAAAAAACAACAACATAAGTTAAGACATGTTGAAATTTAGACTCTGAGGCCCCCAGCCTCCAATATTACCCTTCTTAGGCTTAGACAATCTCCCAGATTCATGTGTTTATATTTAATATGTTGTTTTTTATGTCATACAGAGACTTGCCATGCTAATTTGTCTGGGGCTGCATATTGGAAACTCCGCAGAGGATAATTCACACCCAGGTGATATGAGCCATCTCCTCAGCCAGAAACTGTTTTTTTCCTGAACCCAATCAAGCTTTAAACAAAATCCAGTGACCCATGGTGTTAAATTAAAACATGTCTGTTGGCATATGCTTCTCTTTGAAATTCTGTTAGCTTATCTGAAAATAGTGCAGAATTTCGTCTACAACAGAGGTTGGTGGTCTAACATTTGATCATTAAGTAAATGTTAATTATTACTTTCCTGAGTTTTAAAGCCATACTTCACTAACTGACCAAATGTATTGAACAAAAGGTACAATTTAGCATATTAAGTGGGGAGGGGAGGAAAGGTTTAAGCTGAATTCTGGTATGTAATTAGCAAGGCATCTCATGTCTGACTTAAGATTTGGAAAACACATAATGTATTCAGTGATAAGATGAGCATGCTCAAATTTACTATTTGAGAGATTTCATATTTATTCCATCTTATTATCTTATATATACATACACATATATATATTGTCCACTGACATCTACAGATGTCCTGACATAATTCCCCCTTCCAATTGTAAATAGATGTAGGACACATGTATTTGAATTGGCTTAAAGTCAGCTGTACTTGGTGAGTGTATTGACCGTATGCATTATAGACAGTCTTCTATGAAGAGAGTCCGTTATTGTTTAACCCTTGTGCTCACTAGCTAGGTATCTTTAAACTACAATATGTCTAGTGTATTTGGGGATATGACATTTCATTTTCCCTCTATGACTTGTAGTTGGGATCTAGGATGGCACACTCGCAACTGATTAATATTGACCCATTTATCCATAAAAGTATAATTTTTGGGTATCCTAATTTTATAGGCGACTGGAGATATTTTGTGACCCTTCCACGATAGAAGAAATTTCTTCTCCTTAGCCTGATCTCTTCCAAAATTATAAAGATAAACTTTATAATTTATTCCATATTCCTTTTAGGACGTTTTGAGATCATAATAGGTTTTAGTGGCAGTTGTGGTCTTCTCTAAGTTCCTTTGAACAAATGCAAAGGCATATTGCAGGTGCTTTCTTAGGTTCTCTACCTATTGATGCATATTGGCAGCGTTTATCAACTTCTGGTCTGATGTACGGTACAGTAGATGCTGAGGTAGAACCATTCTTCTACCAGTCATCAGTTCAAAAGGTGACATCTTGGTAGAACTACTTGGAGTCTCTTAATGCCATTAGGACTAGAGCTAGTTTTAAATCCCAGTCTTTACCCGTTTCACTCACAAACTTTTTGAGGATTTTCACAATGGATTGGTTGTAACGCACTACACCACCACTTGAGGCAGCTCTATATGCAATATGGATCTTTCTTTTAACCCCTAGTATTTTCCACATTTTGGTCATCACTTTGCAAGTGAAGTGGGTTCTCCGATAGGATTCGATTCTTTGGGGCAAACCAAATCTTGAAAATACGTGGTTGATGAGCAAAGCTGTGCATGTTTCAGCACTATTGTTAGGTGCACTGATGCACTCTACCCATTTAGTGAATAGGCATGTCACTGTCAACATGTATTTTTTACCTCTTGATGACCTAGTTACTGAACCAATAAAATCAATTTGTATATCTGACTATGGCGTTTCCATCCTCCTTTTCTGAAAAAGCGCCCTATGCATTGGTGCAGTGGGTTGGAACTGTGGACAGATTAAACAACCTTGACAGTAAGTTTGAACATCTTTTAGCATGTGTGGCCAGAAGGCATAATCACGCAATATTTATACATTAATTTGGTGCCATGATGGCCAGATGTGGGAGCATTGTGGGCATGTTGAAGCATGAGACCTTTGACAAAGCCTTTAGTGGCGAAACATGTCAGGGAAGCTGGAGACTATTCTCCTTTTTTAACTTAACCACTGTGTGAAATGGTAGCAGAATGTTTTATTAGAATTTAACTTAAATGGTATGCCTGTGTGTGAGTGAGACCTAGCTAACCGAGCCGCTTTAGATCTATGTAATCCTATCAATGAAGGTATTCCTTCTTTAATGCAATTACCGAACGGTGTCTAATAACAAACAGGCACCTTAGACACAAGCGGTGAGCCGACTCAGCCGAAACTACATTCGGTCTTTAAATATACAGTGCTTAACTTTATACGAAGCACTTAGACCAAAAAGCTGTGAGTCAAATTAAATTAAGCATCTAATATATAGAGACCCTGCTAAAAACCAATAACCGGTAACCTGGAATATAATTATGATAATACCGGAGAGTCATTTACAAACGGTGTAACGACTCCACTATAAATATATAAGCAACAAGTACCCTGGAGTTACAAATTTATTTCCAGATTTATATAGTGCACCAAACACACTGATCAGATACGAATCTACTGTTTATCAGAATTGCTCTAATATTGCATATTCAAGTGAACCACATTGAACATAATGTACAAATAGCGGTTTTATACAACCGGCAGTATTAAAACAGGGGTTTCCCCCAGGCTTAATACATTTAACATAACCTCATACCGCATTTTGTAATTTTATAAATAGACCTTCACTGGTACATATGATAACGCGGTATCCACCTAAGATCATCAATACAGAAAAATCAAGCACAAATATAGTGTAATATTAAAACGTAACTAGGACTCTATAAAATTGAATCACCTATAGAGTATTCTGTAGCAACTCGCAACACCTATTAGAAAACCTCAATTAAGATATCTGTTGCACTCTCACTGAGTGTTAACAGACTTGGATCCACTGGTGGTATTATTATAAGTTAGAACAGCCTACAGGACACCACTATTTGTGTCCTTTCAATAGTAAAGAATCATAAACATAGTGCCCAGCATTGGGGGTTACACACCTGAGCAATTTCAGTTTATTCTCTATTTTTGAATTTAATACCTATTGTGGTGCATGGTGACTATTGCATGATATTTTAAAGTACAAATATCAATAATTGTGACTCCTATATTAGTATATTCCATTGGAAATTAAAAGTGGGGGTTCTCTATCTAGTAGTCTCACTCACCCCTTTTATTTGTGAGGAATCTACCCACAAGAGGGAGGTAGCAACAAGGAAGAAATACAATTCTATAATTTTGGGAATTATTATATGTGGAATTATCTCCTCCTCCCCCCAAGTAGACACAACCTGGAGAGCATATCGCTTATTTGTCAGATTATTCTCCTCAGGAGTTACATTCTCCCATTTCTACATCAGTTGGAATTTTAATATCCTTTTTCTTTTTTATTATAAGACTAATAAAAGTTAAGTTTTAAATCGTCCTGTCTGGGGCCGAGTACCTAGGCATATCAGGCCAATTCACCAGTGTTTTGCTGTTGAGTGCTACCAGTACACTCTTTCAATTGCAGAAAGCAATTGATTTTTCTAGTTTGCCTCTCTCAGTGTACAGCACCTAAGTCCCCGCATATATTGCCTTTTTGTTATCTCTCAAATTCCAGGAGAATACAACACATTGAGGGACACAGCTATTGTAGTGCCGTTGTTGTTTTTCTTTTTTGTTCTCTCAATATGTCTAGTGTATTTGGGGATATGACATTTCATTTTCCCTCTATGACTTGTAGTTGGGATCTAGGATGGCACGCTCGCAACTGATTAATATTGACCCATTTATCCATAAAAGTATAATTTTTGGGTATCCTAATTTTATAGGCGACTGGAGATATTTTGTGACCCTTCCACGATAGAAGAAATTTCTTCTCCTTAGCCTGATCTCTTCCAAAATTATAAAGATAAACTTTATAATTTATTCCATATTCCTTTTAGGACGTTTTGAGATCATAATAGGTTTTAGTGGCAGTTGTGGTCTTCTCTAAGTTCCTTTGAACAAATGCAAAGGCATATTGCAGGTGCTTTCTTAGGTTCTCTACATATTGATGCATATTGGCAGCGTTTATCAACTTCTGGTCTGATGTACGGTACAGTAGATGCTGAGGTAGAACCATTCTTCTACCAGTCATCAGTTCAAAAGGTGACATCTTGGTAGAACTACTTGGAGTCTCTTAATGCCATTAGGACTAGAGCTAGTTTTAAATCCCAGTCTTTACCCGTTTCACTCACAAACTTTTTGAGGATTTTCACAATGGATTGGTTGTAACGCACTACACCACCACTTGAGGCAGCTCTATATGCAATATAGATCTTTCTTTTAACCCCTAGTATTTTCCACATTTTGGTCATCACTTTGCAAGTGAAGTGGGTTCTCCGATAGGATTCGATTCTTTGGGGCAAACCAAATCTTGAAAATACGTGGTTGATGAGCAAAGCTGTGCATGTTTCAGCACTATTGTTAGGTGCACTGATGCACTCTACCCATTTAGTGAATAGGCATGTCACTGTCAACATGTATTTTTTACCTCTTGATGACCTAGTTACTGAACCAATAAAATCAATTTGTATATCTGACTATGGCGTTTCCATCCTCCTTTTCTGAAAAAGCGCCCTATGCATTGGTGCAGTGGGCTGGAACTGTGGACAGATTAAACAACCTTGACAGTAAGTTTGAACATCTTTTAGCATGTGTGGCCAGAAGGCATAATCACGCAATATTTATACATTCATTTGGTGCCATGATGGCCAGATGTGGGAGCATTGTGGGCATGTTGAAGCATGAGACCTCTGAACTTGATGTGTACTACCCATTGCTGGATGCCAGTTTTGGAGGCTCTAATTAACAAACCATCCTATAACTTGAATTGTGATCTGGATTTCATTAGGATTCTAAGATCTTCCTTGCCAATGCAAGCATCTTTTGAGATGGGGTTGCTTTCAGGATCTTCTATGTGTTTATAGAAGATGCCAACAATGGGCTTCTTTTTGAGTAGTGATCAGGTCCTCACTAGGAGAATCCTGACTCCATTGTACCAGGTTAGGCTCACTCTGTTGTTTAGCCTGGTTTCTGGTAATGGCTTCTACCTGAATTGCACCCATTAAGTGGTCGATATTAAGGAGTTCTCCAGTTATGGCTCCTTGTTTGGTTAATGAATCTGCAAGATCATTGCCTTCCTTATCAGGACCTAGAAACCTGGAATGACCCTTGGTCTTTTTCCAGTGTATGGTTAAATCATTGGACACCACCAGATTATCAATCTCGCAGAACAACTTGCCATGCTTGACTGGTTTGTTGTTACATTTCTGCATGCCATTTCTTTTCCAAGTTGTCAGGTATTCAACAAAACTGTTGCGCACATAATTTAAGTCAGTAATGATCACAAATTCATGAATACCCTGTTCAATAGCCATTTCAATAGTTTTTAGAACAGCAGTTAGTTCTGCAACTTGAATGGATCTTGGTCAAATGTTGAAACCTACAGAAAAATTTGGGAATCCATTTGCCCAAGTTATACCAATGCCAGCGACTAATCTGCAATCATTTTCAATAGTGGCATGGTAAGAACAACCATCAACATATACCCAAGGTAATATTTGACAATGGTCCTCATTGTACATTTTATATGGGGAAAGCAATTGTTCTTCCAGGAAATCATTTCTGATAATTCTTCCCAAGGATCCTTAGCAGTACAGTCGTGGAGCTCAGCAAGCCCCTGTGCAACTGGACTCTTTTTGTTCTGCTTGTAGCGAATTTCTAAAGGCCAGCCTTGTAAGGAAAGAATCCAAGCGGTTATGTGGCTATTAGACAGGTTCCCCTCTCTTATTCTCTCACTTTGCAAATATAGCAAAGGCTGGTGAGCCATTTCTACAATAATTTTCTCGCCCTGTATATAGCTGCAGAAATTTTGCAGAGCCCATACAGTAGATAAGAGGGCTTTTTCATAATCGCTAAATTTTATTTCTACTGGGGATAGAGTTTTGCTCGCATAAGCAATAACTTTGCTTAAATTATCATGCTTTTGGTATAAAACAGCACTCATGCTTATATCTGTGTAACCTGTCTCTAAGAAGAAAGGTTTACCACCTTCGGGGTACACTAAGCAAGGTGCTTGAGTGAGTTCTCTCTTCAGCTCTCTGATGGCTGTCTCTTGAGTCTCACTCCAGTGCCATTTCACTTCCTTCTTTAGGAGAAGTAGTAGTGGTTTAGCTAATTTTGCATAATTATCATTGAATTTGCGAGAATAATTTGTCATACCCAGTAATGATCTCAATTGCTTTAAGTTACTTGGGTTTTTAGAATTTATTATAGCTTCCACTTTTTTCTTCTGAGGATTTAACCCTTCAGAAGTAACTTCATGTCCTAAGAAGTTTACATGAGTGCGGCACCATTGAGCTTTTTGTAGGGATAATTTGACACCTGCCCTTTTAAGTTGACTAAGGACGTGTTTAAGTTCTGTGATGTGTTTTTCAAAGTCTGTGCTTTTGATTAAAACATCATCAACATAAGATAAGGTCCCCCTTTCAAGTGCATTAGGCATAGCCTTATGCATGAATACAGCAAATTCATGTCCAGAATTTATGTATCCAAATGGAAGTCTCTGGATTGCATACTGGACCTTTTGGAATGAGAATGCCAGCTTATACTGGTACTCCTCATGTACCTTTATGGTCCAATATCCCTGTGCAATGGCAGTGAATATTTTAGATCCCTGCATCTGTGCTAGGCACTGGTCAATATATGGCACAGGCCAGCCAGACATGTACACTCGTTTATTTAGCTGTCTTAAGTCAGCACACAAATGCCATAGTCCATTAGGCTTAAGAACACCTAGAATAGGATTGTTAAAAGAGCTGTGCACCTGTCAGATAATATCTCTTTCTTCCAGGTTCCTTATGATTTCTGCGAGAGAATCATATGATGCTAAAGGAAGTCTGTATTGTTTAACAAAGACAGGTGGTGCATTGGGATCTGTTTGGATTCTTGCAATGTGTAAGTCTGTAGTCCCACAGTCATAAGAATCCCTAGCAAAAATATCCTTGTACTCCATCAGTTCTTGTAGCTGTTGGCGTTCATCATCACTAGAACAGCCATTAGCTAAAGATATTTGCTCTTAGACTATTTGCTGAATTCCTGGAAAGATTTCAGGCTGTCCTATTTCATAGGCTTATTCTAACCTAGGGGCGAGGTCCCCTTGATTATAATTTACATTGCCCCCATGACTCTGGGTATTGGGGTATTCTTGCACTTTGATCGGCTGATCAAATACTAGAGAGGCTTCTTCAATTTTACAGATGTCTTCCTCTGAGCTGAGGGGATAAATAGATTGAATTGTAAATAGTCCCTCTGGCATAGATGCAAAGGATCGTTCTATTAATTGTTCTTCAGTTAAGTATCCTTCAGGTATTAGCCCAATTATATTATTCTGCAATCCAAAAGTGTAATAACTTGATTCCAGCGCATATCCTATGGTAGTTCCCTTGGATAAGGTGATATCCTGTGGGATCATGTTATGCACAATAAGTTGTATTGGAATAGTTCCAATATTTACCAAAGGAGTATGGGTCATTGTTATACCCAGATTTTGCATTCTATGGTAGAGGCAAATTAGTGTTTCAGAAGTTTTTAATTTCTAACCTCTTTTTACCTGTAAGGGTAAGAGGAATTTATCAGCCCCAGCAGGGATTATAACATCGTTAGACACCTACATATTCACAGCATATGGCATTTGCTGGTTTGATTTCAGGGCTGTGTTTTCATCCTGAAATATTTCAGGGTCCCCCTTTAACCTGCTCCAGAGGCAAGTGTTAATCAAATCTATTTGTATGGCATATCTATGTATGAGATTATTGCCAATGTATATTTGACTATTGGGAGTATTTAAAACTAAAAACAGGTGCTTCACTGATTTATTACCTATAATAATAAGCACTTAGCTATGATGTTATAGCTTTCAAACCTGTCATCCAGACTGTGGACACAGTGGTCTTGGGGAGAAAGATATTTAATCACCTTAGGTTCAGCGATCTGCATTAATAAGCCTTCACTTATATAACTAGCTTCCTGTTTTAAGTTCAATTTAGCATATTTGGTTTTACCAAGGTCATGCACTTGCATAGGAATAAATAGATCCTCTTTAACTCTCTCAATTCCAGAGAGGTATTGAGCGTGGCCTCCCCCCTTAGGGGATTTAGGGTCCCCCTTGTGGAGAGATATGGATAATACATCACCGTCTAAGGAGATATTTGCTATCTTTCCAGGCAAAATTTTAAAAGTATTACCATCAGAGCCACTTAAAGGAGTCTGATCATCTATTTGTAAGATAGTGATTGCAGGTACAGAGTTATTCCTGAAATGAATCTCCACAGCATCTGGCTTCTCTTCCACCACGTGACAGTTATGTCGGGTGTGAGATATACCAGATTGCTTATAATTAATTGGCCTTTTTACTTGTGACCAAATTACATTATTTATGCAATCAATTATGATGCTTAATCGCTTCAGGAGATCCACTATAATGACAGGGTGTCTTATCATCCTATTCCCCAGCCTCACTTTTAACCATTCAGTACGGTAGACATTTAGAGAGTCACCCCCAACACCTTTTAGTGAACCATCAAATTCTTTTATTTTAGGTTTGTGGGGTGTTAGCTCATTTAGCTGTGTGTAGTACCTGTGGTATAAAATATTTGCCTGAGAATCAGTATCAATTAATCCCATGATAGGGTTGGAGACTGAATCCTGGAGCTCAGCTAATACATAACATCTCCCTGCAGTTTCTACTATTTCATACATAAAATTGGCATGATTACACAATTGTGGGCTTCGCCACGTGTTACCTGAATCTGCTGTGTTACCTGATGCAGGAGAATTTTCATGCTCACCATTCATGTCCTCTATAATAGGGTTGACTGGGTTTTTATGTACTGCATCTGTGAAAATAAGGTTAAGAGAATGCTGCAAAGGAAGAAATTTGTCAAAGTTTCCCGGCTGAGGTTGCTCGTTATCACAGCTAAAACGTCTGTTTCCGGTCTGTAGGGAGAGAATATGATTAGTACCATTATTGACATCCTAATCCTAAAAAAGGATTATTAGGTTGCTTTGCCATAAAAACTTGACTCATATTAGTAAATAGTGTACATAATTTACTAACTTGTGTGCTGAGTTGACCCACTTAAATGGACAAGCTATCTTTACCCATGGACTGATTTTTTGATATCCCAGGGTATTGTTTCCTGGATCCTTGAGATCCCTCAGAATCATAGCTATTTCTATTTTTACGTGGTTGTCTTTGGGGTTCAACTTGTTCAGCGTTAGTATCTTGGGGAGCACTATTTACTTTGGGTGTCTGATTACCCTGAAAGTATTTTGCCACTTTTGGTGTCTATTTTTACGGGGATACCAATTATTTTGTGGGCGTTCATCTCTTTGGGAATAATTATTTACCTGGGTATGCCCCCCATTTTGGGTATAGTCTCTCTGTGCCTCAGCCCGTGTTGGGGGAGGGGCAGAGTTAAACTTTGTGGGGATGGCCTGTTTTCTTGGGCCACCTCCGCATAGGTTTTCTTTTTAGACTCCAGATTGAGGGGGCTAGGTGACACCCTAGTTTCTGCCACAATTTTGGGACTGGGTTTTGATTCCTTTTTATCCCCCTGTTCACCAGACTGCTGAATAGAGTATATCTTGTACTCTCTTTGATCAGCCAGTCCAATGAGCAGTGCTCATCAAAATCTCTAGCTAAATTAAGTTTGATGGGCGTGGGCAATGCTTTGAAAAATAAATTCACATATTCGGAGCATTCAAATATGGGATTATCTTCAGCCATACTGTACGCACTTTTAAGTACAGAAAGGAATTCTATAGGGCTTTGATTTGCACTACATTTTAAACCGTATACAGCTATTTTCGCTTCAGTTTTAGTGCGATATTGTCCGAATTATTTCGTTTTGTCTCATTCCAGGAATGAATATTCATATCCTTTAGTGAAGCAAAGAATTTGTGATATTTACCTTCAAATAGCCAGGGCAGAAATTTAATTTTTAACTGCTCACTTGTAACATTCATAATGGATAAAGCATTTTCATAAGTCGCTAAGTGGTCAATTATAGAATTGGTTCCCTTGTTGGAGAATTTAGGTACTGCCTTATTTTTGGGGCTGGAGCGTTCCCTATCTTCCCTTTTGCTATGGGGAGAACCCTTACGCATATTAGTATTATGGGGGCTATTTGGGTAGCTAGCTCCGCCCTCTGACTCACTACTAGAGCTTCCCTCCCCCTCCTCAGCTGAGTTATAGCAACTCCCTGAATTTATTTCATGAGGTGACTATTTGAGAAATTTACTTCTGACCCAATATGGGTTCTTTGTCTAAATACTTCTCTAAATTTCTGCATTTCATCCCTGATGCATTCTTTAAGAAAATTAGAATTATCTGTATTATTCTCACTGCTAATAGAGAGGTTTTCATTATAACGATACAACCTTTTTAAACCACTTAATTCTCTCTGGCTTTGTGCGAGTTCTTTATGCAAATCTTCTATCTGGGCAACTAAATTCTGGTTATATTTTTGTAAAGTGGCCATGTTTTGGGCAAACTCATAAATTTTATTTTCGGCTATATTTAAATTCTCTTTGCATCTACATGAAGAGCGAATACTATCTTCTAGCCCCTGTATTTACAATTCTTTCTCTATGAGGTATAGTGACATTTCGTCAACAATGCATATTACAAGGGGCCAAGATTTTAGTATTAGTTTGTCTCACTTCTTAGAGTTTTTGCATTGATTCTTTTTTAATAATTCCTGGAATAATTCACTTTTTTCATTCCACCTTCCATCATCAATAGCAATATTTTTAGCCTTAATTTCAAGCATATCCATATAATCATTTATTTCACCCGCAATATTACACCTCTTTTAAATGTGGCCTATAATGTTCATCTTAAGAACATCACCCTGAGTTAGGGGTAATTTCGGGGAACAAATTTCAACACTATGTACAGATTCAAATGATTCACCTCTGGTTACAGACATTATTATATTGGCTTAGTATTTAGTTAAATTAAAACGCTAATACAAGTTTGGCCAATAAGAGAAAAAAAAATTATATTTTAAAAAATATTAATATTAATTTTGAAATATGAAAAATAAATATTTAAATTTAAAAAATAAATAAATCATATATTCCCCCCCCCAATAATAATTTCTATTTACTACAAATATATCATATCAATATGATAAATATTAATAATATCTAAAGCAGTGCCTCCAAATAATAATTCAGTATATGGCCGGGTTTTAATACAATATATTTAATAATTATCCCTTAAAATAAACCCCCAATAAAAATGCATATACAAAACAATAAAATTCATGTAAATTCCTAAATTCTTTATATTAGTTAAAATTTATAGACACATTGAAATATATTAATAGAAAACCAAATATGAATCAAACTATACACGTGTAAACTGTTATAATATGCTATGCAAAGATCACAAAAATTACCTTATTCACAATGCATTTAAATATCACAATAAGATACCAGGGTAGGATTCACTAACTTTAACAATGCTTAGTTAGACAATAGAACAATATACTTTAACAGTCAATTTCTATGCCAAGTTATCCGAGATTAAATAAATTCTTTAGCAGCAATAAAGTAAATTCTAAAATATACATATATATATATATATATATATATATATATATATATATATATATATATATACACAGTGGGGCAAAAAAGTATTTAGTCAGCCACCAATTGTGCAAGTTCTCCCACTTAAGAAGATGAGAGAGGCCTGTAATTTTCATCATAGGTATACCTCAACTATGAGAGACAAAATGTGGAAACAAATCCAGACAATCACATTGTCTGATTTAGAAAGAATTTATTTGCAAATTATGGTGGAAAATAAGTATTTGGCCAATATCAAAAGTTCATATCAATACTTTGTTATATATCCTTTGTTGGCAATGACAGAGGTCAAACGTTTTCTATGGCCTAGATTTAGAGTTTGGCGGTAGCCGTCAAAACCAGCGTTAGAGGCTCCTAACGCTGGTTTTTACCGCCCGCTGGTATTTGGAGTCAGTCAGGAAAGGGTCTAACGCTCACTTTGCAGCCGCGACTTTTCCATACCGCAGATCCCCCTACGCCATTTGCGTATCCTATCTTTTCAATGGGATCTTTCTAACGCCGGTATTTTAGTCCGGTATAGGAGTCTTGGCTGAAGTGAGCGTTAGAAATCTAACGACAAAACTCCAGCCGCAGAAAAAAGTCAGGAGTTAAGAGCTTTCTGGGCTAACGCCAGTTTATAAAGCTCTTAACTACTGTGCTCTAAAGTACACTAACACCCATAAACTACCTATGTACCCCTAAACCGAGGTCCCCCCACATCGCCGCCACTCTATTAAAATTTTTTAACCCCTAATCTGCCGCTCCGTACACCGCCGCCACTTACGTTATCCCTATGTACCCTTAATCTGCTGCCCCTAATACCGCCGACCCCTACATAATATTAATTAACCCCTAATCTGTCGCCCCCACTATCGCTGACACCTGCATATTTTTTTATCCCCTAATCTGCCGCTCCGTACACCGCCGCAACCTACATTATACCTATGTACCCCTAATCTGCTGCCCCTAACACAGCCGACCACTATATTATATTTATTAACCCCTAATCTGCCGCCCCCAATGTTGCCTCCACCTACCTACAATTATTAACCCCTAATCTGCCGACCGGACCACACCGCTACTATAATAAATGTATTAACCCCTAAAGCTAAGTCTAACCCTAACACTAACACCCCCCTAAGTTAAATATAATTTAAATCTAACGAAATAAATTAACTCTTATTAAATAAATTATTCCTATTTAAAGCTAAATACTTACCTGTAAAATAAACCCTAATATAGCTACAATATAAATTATAATTACATTGTAGCTATTTTAGGATTAATATTTATTTTACAGGCAACTTTGTAATTATTTTAACCAGGTACAATAGCTATTAAATAGTTAAGAACTATTTAATAGCTAAAATAGTTAAAATAATTACAAAATTTCCTGTAAAATAAATCCTAACCTAAGTTACAATTAAACCTAACACTACACTATCAATAAATTAATTAAATACAATACCTACAAATAACTACAATTAAATAAACTAACTAAAGTACAAAAAATAAAAAAGAACTAAGTTACAAAAAATAAAAAAATATTTACAAACATTAGAAAAATATTACAACAATTTTAAACTAATTACACCTACTCTAAGCCCCCTAATAAAATAACAAAGACCCCCAAAATAAAAAAATGCCCTACCCTATTCTAAATTAAAAAGTTCAAAGCTCTTTTACCTTACCAGCCCTGAAAAGGGCCATTTGCGGGGCATGCCCCAAATAATTCAGCTCTTTTGCCTGTAAAAAAACCCATACAATACCCCCCCCCAACATTACAACCCACCACCCACATACCCCTAATCTAACCCAAACCCCCCTTAAATAAACCTAACACTAAGCCCCTGAAGATCTTCATACCTTATCTTCACCATGCCAGGTTCACCGATCCGTCCTCCGAAGTCTTGATCCAAGCCCAAGCGGGGGCTGGCGATCCATAATCCGGCTGAAGTCTTCTATCAAGCCGCGGCTGAAGAGGTCCAGAAGAGGCTCCAAAGTCTTCATCCTATCTGGGAAGAAGAGGAGATCCGGACCGGCAACCATCTTGATCCAAGCGGCATCTTCTATCTTCATCCGATGACGAACGGCTCCATCTTGAAGACCTCCAGTGCGGATTCATCTTCTTCTTCCGACGTCCAACTGAAGAATGAAGGTTCCTTTAAGGGACGTCATCCAAGATGGCGTCCCTCGAATTCCGATTGGCTGATAGGATTCTATCAGCCAATCGGAATTAAGGTAGGAAAATTCTGATTGGCTGATGGAATCAGCCAATCAGATTCAAGTTCAATCCGATTGGCTGATTGGATCAGCCAATCAGATTGAGCTCGCATTCTATTGGCTGTTCCGATCAGAATAGGGTAGGGCATTTTTTTATTTTGGGGGTCTTTGTTATTTTATTAGGGGGCTTAGAGTAGGTGTAATTAGTTTAAAATTGTTATAATAATTTTCTAATGTTTGTAAATATTTTTTTATTTTTTGTAACTTAGTTCTTTCTTATTTTTTGTACTTTAGTTAGTTTATTTCATTGTAGTTATTTGTAGGTATTGTATTTAGTTAATTTATTGATAGTGTAGTGTTAGGTTTAATTGTAGGTAATTGTAGGTAGTTTATTTAATTTATTTATTGATAGTGTAGTGTTAGGTTTAATTGTAACTTAGGTTAGGATTTATTTTACAGGTAATTTTGTAATTATTTTAACTATTTAAGCTATTAAATAGTTATTAACTATTTAATAGCTATTGTACCTGGTTAAAATAATTACAAAGTTGCCTGTAAAATAAATATTAATCCTAAAATAGCTACAATATAATTATTATTTATATTGTAGCTATATTAGGGTTTATTTTACAGGTAAGTATTTAGCTTTAAATAGTAATAATTTATATAATAAGAGTTAATTTATTTTGTTAGATTTAAATTATATTTAACTTAGGGGGGTGTTAGTGTTAGAGTTAGACTTAGCTTTAGGGGTTAATCCATTTATTAGAGTAGCGGCGAGATCCGGTCGGCAGATTAGGGGTTAATTATTGTAGGTAGCTGGCGGCGACGTTGTGGGGGGCAGATTAGGGGTTAATAAATATAATATAGGGGTTGGCGATGTTAGGGGCAGCAGATTAGGGGTACATAGGGATAACGTAGGTTGCGGCGGTGTAGGGAGCGGCAGATTAGGGGTTAATAATAATATGCAGGGGTCAGCGATAGCAGGGGTGGCAGATTAGGGGTTAATACATATAATATAGTGGTTGGCGGTGTTAGGGGCAGCAGATTAGGGGTACATAGGTATAATGTAGGCTGCGGCGGTGTACGGAGCGGCAGATTAGGGGTTAAAAAAATATGCAGGTGTCAGCGATAGTGGGGGCGGCAGATTAGGGGTTAATAAATGTAAGGTTAGGGGTGTTTAGACTCGGGGTACATGTTAGAGTGTTAGGTGCAGACGTAGGAAGTGTTTCCCCCATAGAAAACAATGGGGCTGCGTTAGGAGCTGAACGCTGCTTTTTTGCAGGTGTTAGGTTTTTTTTCAACTCAAATGGCCCCATTGTTTTCTATGGGGGAATCGTGCACGAGCACGTTTTTAAAGCTGGCCGCGTCCGTAAGCAACGCTGGTATTTAGAGTTGCAGTGGCGGTAAATATGCTCTACGCTCCCTTTTTGGAGCCTAACGCAGCCCTTCTGTGAACTCTAAATACCAGCAGTATTTAAAAGGTGCGGGGGAAAAAAGCACGCGTAGCTAACGCACCCCTTTGGCCGCAGAACTCTAAATCTAGCCGTATAAGTCTTCACAAGGTTGTCACATTCCTGCATGCAGATCTCCACTAGACCAGTGATGTTTTGGGGCTGTCACTGGGCAACACAGACTTTCAACTCCCTCCAAAGGTTTTCTATGGGCTTGAGATCTGCAGACTGGCTAGGCCACTCCAGGACCTTGAAATGCTTCTTACGAAGCCACTCCTTCATTGCCCGGGTGGTGTGTTTGGGATCATTGTCATGCTGAAAGACCCAGCCACGTTTCATCTTCATTGCCCTTGCTGATGGAAGGAGGTTTGCACTCAAAATCTCACAATACATGGCCCCATTCATTCTTTCATGTACACGGATCAGTCGTCCTGTTTCCTTTGCAGAGAAACAGCCCCAAAGCATGATGTTGCCACCCCCTTGTTTCACATTAGGTATGGTGTTCTTTGGTTGCAACTCAGCATTCTCACTCCTCCAAACATGACGAGTTGTGTTTCTACCAAACAGTTCTACTTTGGTTTCATCTGACCATATGACATTCTCCCAATCCGCTTCTGGATCATCCAAATGCTCTCTAGCATACTTCAGATGGGCCCGGACATGTACTGGCTTAAGCAGGGGGACATGTCTGGCACTGCAGGATCTGAGTCCCTGGCGGTGTAGTGTGTTACTGATGGTAGCCTTTGTTACTTTGGTCCCAGCTCTCTGCAGGTCATTCACTAGGTCCCCCGTGTGGTTCTGGGATGTTTGCTCACCGTTCTTGTGATAATTTTGACCCCACGGGGTGAGATCTTGCATGGAGCCCCAGATTGAGGGAGATTATCAGTGGTCTTGTATGTCTTCCATTTTCTAATTATTGCTCCCACAGTTGATTTCTTCACACCAAGCTGCTTGCCTATTGCAGATTCAGTCTTCCCAGCCTGGTGCAGGTCTACAATTTTGTTTCTAGTGTCCTTCGACAGCTCTTTGATCTTCACCATAGTGGAGTTTGGAGTGTGACTGTTTGAGCTTGTGGACAGGTGACTTTTATACTGATAACAAGTTCAAACAGGTGCAATTGATACAGGTAATGAGTGGAGGACAGAGGAGCCTCTTAAAGAAGAAGATGATGGTCTGTGAGAGCCAGAAATCTTGCTTGTTTGTAGGTGACCAAATACTTATTTTCCACCATAATATGCAAATAAATTCTTTCCAAATCAGACAATGTGATTGTCTGCATTTGTTTCCACATTTTGTCTCTCATAGTTGAGGTATACCTATGATGAAAATTACAGGCCTCTCTCATCTTCTTAAGTGGGGGAACTTGCTCAATTGGTGGCTGACTAAATACTTTTTTGCCCCACTGTATATTTGCAAAAATAAATTACTTAGCATTAATGATTAGTTTTAAAATACACAGGCTATGAAACACAAGGTTAAAATACAAATTGTCCTTTTAAAATTACTAACTGCAATTTGACTATAGTCTTAGAATACCTTTGATTTAAATATTTAAGATAAACAGTCATACATCACACGGCAGCAGATTTGTCAGTCCAAAATTCAGCAGCAGAGTCCTCTTTTTCTCTCTTGCATGGGATTATATTTTGCAATATAGTCCCACCCCTTTTTATTCTAATCATCGTGAAATTGGAAACACACAACGGAAGCTTAGCATGGATTGGCCCTTTGATTCTAAACATTTGATTGGCTACTTGGATTTGCCATTTTAACAGCCAAATGTCTTTTGGTTGTAATTCTGGATTTAGGCCATTGGGGGCAGCAGACAAGACAAACAGTTTAATTTTTTTTAACACATACTATATAGTTTACTATAATTTCTTGATATTAATAAACTCATCTGGTTAACATATATACCCCATTTACCATGTATCTATAGATACTACTTATGAGTATTATAGTCATATCACAAAGTAATTCCTATACATTTAGCAACTTATTGTATGTATATCACTTACATGAAGATTAGGCACAATTCCTTTTGCAAGATTCATTCTTTTTTTATGTCATACAGAAACTTGCCATGCTAATTTGTCTGGTGCCGCATATTGGAAACTCTGCAGGGGACAATTCACACCCAGTAGATATGAGCCATCTCCTCAGCTAGAAACTGATTTTTCCTGAACCCAATCAAGCTTCAAACAAAATCCAGTGACCCATGGTGTTAAATTATCACATGTCTGTTGGCACATGCTTCTCTTTGAAATTATGTTATCTTATCTGAAAATAGTACAGAATTTCGTCTACAACAGAGGTTGGTAGTCTAACATTTGATCATCAAGTAAATTTTAATTATTACTTTCCTGAGTTTTAAAGCCATTCTTTACTAACTGACCAAATGTATTGAACAAAAGGTACAATTTAGCATATAAAGTGAGGAGGGGAGGAAAGATTTAAGATGAATCCTGGTATGTAATTAGCAAGGCATCTAATGTCTGATTTAAGATTTGGAATACACACACATAATGTATTCAGTGATAAGATGAGCATGCTAAAATTTACTATTTGAGAGATTTCATACTTATTCCATCTTATTATATATACACATATATATATTGTCCACTGACATCTACAGATATCCTGACACTCTTAACCCGCCAACCTCCCCAACGCAAATAAGTAATTTAATTACTAAGCCCCATAACCTAACACCCCCTAAATTAACTCCAATACTAAGTTACAATTAAAATAAAAAATCCTAACATTAATTTAAAAATAAAACCTAACATTAAATTGCAAAAAATTCAAAAATTACAAAATATAAAAAAGTCTAAAATTACAGAAAAAAATAAAAAAATAATTAAAAATAAAAGAAATTAAACCTAATCCCTATGAAAATAACAAAGCCCCCTCCAAAATAAAAACACCCCCTAATCTAAACTAAACTACCAATAGTCCTTAAAAGGGCCTTTTGTAGGGCATTGTCCTAAGTTAAACAGCTCTTTTACATGTAAAAAATACTAATTCCCCCCGTAATAGTAAAAAAACCCCACCCAACCAATCCCCCCAAAATAAAAAAGCCTAACACTAAAAAAACCTAAACTACCCTTTGCCCCTAAAGGGGCATTTGTATGGACATTGCCCTTAAAAGAGCAATCCACTCATTTTCTGCCCAAAAAAACATAATGTAAAAAAAAGCCACCCCCTAAAAAAAACAAAAACCTAAGACTAAGCTGCAAATAGGTACTCAACTTTCCTGAAATCCGTCGGAGAAGGTCTTCTTGAAGGCGGCTCCATCATCTTCTATCTTCATCCGGAGTAAAGGCGGCACAGAGCAAAGGTGCAGAACTGGCTTCCCCGATGCATGGATCCTCAGCGGTAGCTTAGGTTTTTTAGACTTACTTGGGGGAGTTGGTTGGGTGGGGGGGGGGTTTACTGTTAAGGGGGTACTTTGTAATTTTTGTATGTAAAATAGCTGATTTCTTTAGGGCAATGCCCTACAAAAGGTCCTTTTAAGGGCTGTTGGTAGTTTATTGATAGATTAGCGGGTGTTTTTATTTTAGGGGGGATTTTTTATTTTTATATGGGTATTAGTTTAGGTTTAATTTTTTTATTTTGGATAGCTTTGTTTATTTTTTTCTGTAATGTTACATTTTTTATTTTTTATAATATTAGCTTTGGGGTTTGTAGTTCTTAAAAATTAGACTGCCCTCTGGGCAGGCTTATCACCTAGTTTACTATAAATGAATGTTTTTCATTTCTATAAGTCCTCCCATATATTTGCCCATTGCATATATAGTGATATTATACTAATAAGAATTTTCCCTGATACATTTACTTGACTGGATGTCAGACAATATTTTATAATGTTTGTACCTTTCTTCTAAAATTTCAATACAAATTATTAAAATATTCATATGCAGTACCAATGCATAAATGTATGTTCCAGTTTTC
The DNA here is from genome assembly GCF_027579735.1 of Bombina bombina. Classification (NCBI taxonomy): domain Eukaryota; kingdom Metazoa; phylum Chordata; class Amphibia; order Anura; family Bombinatoridae; genus Bombina; species Bombina bombina. Next base: position 571,607,760 of record NC_069502.1, read on the forward strand.
TTTTTTCCCCACTTGACAACAAATCTTCATGTTTATATGATTGATCCCAGTGTTGAGTTGGTTGGAATATATATGTAAATATAATTATTTTCTCTTTTACTTTGATGATACAAAGAGATGAATGACCCAGATTCATCCTTGGTATGAATAATCTTATTAAGTCAATTAATGTAAAAAGCTTCTAAAATATGCTCAGTTCATATTCAGTTCCATTTCAATCCATTAAGGCTATGTTATGTGTTAATCAAAGATTGTTGACTAAGATGAACAATGTGCACCAATTTGTAAGCATTAAGCTCTGTTGTACATTCTGTCCTGATGATCAACAGGACTAGTACACGCTTGGATGGTTCTTTTCAGTGATACTTAAGCTGCTGGGTAGTGGCAGAAGGCTAACATTATCATACACATAGTTAACAAAGAATATTTACTGTTGGCAAAGGAAATTAAATCAGGTTTTAAGAGCACATGAAAATAGTGGATAAGCAGCAGATATAGCTCAGTGGCCTAATCTGAACATACTGTAAATAAAAGTCCATAAATTAGAATAACAGTACAATTAAAATTAATCAACAGAAGGACATTTCTTACATTATTACAGTATTTGATTCCATCAATATTTGGATGCTATGTAATTTTGTTACTTTATACAGAGGAATTGTTCTCAGAAATGATTTCTTCATAAAATGTTTAATTATGCATTGTGAAACAACTTTGGGGTGCACTTTTATTTTAAAGAAACAATATTGTCAAAATTAAACTTTCATGATTCAGATAGACCATGCACTTTTATAAAATTGTGCACATTTTTTTTATATGTGCACTCTACTGAGCGTGAGCAAGAGTTTAGCGTAAACGTATATGAATCTATGATTGACTGATAGCCATCACATGATACAGGACCAGCAAATTTAAATCCATTTTTGCAGTGTGGCAGGGTGCATTATCCTACCGAAAGAGGCCACTGCCATCAGGGAACAACATTGCCATGAAGGGGTGTACCTGGTCTACAACAATATCTAGGTAGGAGGTACTTGTCAAAGCAACATCCACAGGAATGCCAGAACCCAAGGTTTCCCAGCAGAACATTGCCCAGAGCATAACGCTGCCTCCACCGACCTGCCTTCTTATCATAGTGCATCCTAGTGCCATCTCTTCCCCAGGTAAACAATGCACATGCACCAGGCCATCCACTTCATCTAAAAGAAAATGTGATTCATCAGCCCAACCTTCTTCCATTGCTCCATGATCCAGTTCTGATGCTCACTTCCTCATTGAAGGCTCTTTCAGTGGTGGACAAGGGTCATCATGGGCATACTGACAAGTCAGCGGCTATGTAGCCCCAAAGACAGCAAATTGCAATGCACTGTGTGTTCTGACACCTTTCTATCATGGCCAGCATTAATTTTTTTAAGGAATTTCAGTAGCTCTTCTGGGTGATCAGACAAGAAGTGCTAGCCTTCATTCACCACATGCATCAATGAGCCTTGGGCGGCCATGACCCTGGCACCAGTTCACCAGTTGTCCTTCCTTGCACCACTTTTGGTAGATACAAACCACTACAAAATGAGAACACCCCACAAGACTTGTTATTTTGGAGATGCTCTTGTCCAGTCATCTAGCCATCACTATTTGACAAAGTCACTAAGATCTTTTTGCTGGCCCATTTTTCCTGCTTCCAACACAGGAAATTCAAGAACTGACTGTTCACTTGCTGCCTTGTGTTTTCCACCCCCTGACAGGTGCCTTTGAGACAATATAATCAATGTTATTAACTTCACCTGTCAGTGGTTTTAACATTGTGGCTGATCAATGTATATGAATCTGTGATTGAATGATGGTTGTCACATGATACAGAGCAGGCAAATTTAAATATGTTTTTACATTTGCAAAAAACCCCTGCCCATTTAAAATTAATTGCATTGTCTTTCTATTATGCACAGAGCTGTCTCCATGAACCATATGAAGGAGGGGCAAGCATAGTTCCCCATTCCAAAGTAGTATTTTATATATATACTAGTCCTAAAGCCCGTTGACACGGGCCGTGTCTCTCTCTCTCTCTCTCTCTCTCTCTCTCTCTCTCTCTCTCTGTAGGTTTACAGCAAAGTTAAACATAACCGTGAGTTAAGTCTTAAATATCAAAATAATCCTCAGTTACACCCCTATATTTCAACAAAGAGGTTACTTTTGAACCTCTTAAGTACTAAGATTTTAAGTATCACAGGGATCTTTAAACGGAGAATCACTCATGGACCCTCTGCTAATTGAAACATAAAATATATTAAATATAAAAATGATCTAGAAACATACAAAAAATAATAATGCCAACTCCATGCCTGCAATAAACCAAATTTTCCAGGCAGAATCTCTTAAAAAAAAAAAAGAAAGCATATCACATTATGCTAGTAAGGGAGAATGAATAAAAACAATAAGGTATACAAAACCCCCAACTTAAATGGACAGTCTACTCCAGAATTGTTATATTGTTTAAAAAGATAGGTAATCCCTTTATTACCCATTCCCCAGTTTTGCATAACCAACACTATTATATTAATCTATTTTTTTCCTCTGTGATTACCTTGTATCTAAGCCTCTGTAGACTGGCACCTAATCTCAGTTCTTTTGATAGACTTGCATTTTTGCCAATCAATGCTGGCTCAAACAAAACTCAATGAGGTTGAATTATCAAATGTCTGAAGACTCGCCAGAAACACAAGTTATGGAGCAGTGGTCTAAAGACTGCTGCTCCATAACCCTGTCTGTCTGCTCTGAGCAGGTGGACAGGAATCGCCGGAAATCAAACCGATCGAGTCTTGTGAGCTGCTGGTGCAATGCTGAATACGGAGAGCGTATTGCTCTCCGCATTCAGCGATGTCTGTCGGACCTGATCTGCAGTGTCGGATCAGGTCTGACAGACATATGATAAATAGGCCCCTAAGTCATCATTTATAGACCAATAGTAAATATAATCTTAGGTAAAAGGTTAGAAATGATAGATAGAATACAATCTTATAGAACACTTAAATACTAACAGTGAAAATAATTTTGTATTGAAGCTATCAATTATAGATATCAAGCAGTTATTAGCCCAGCCCACTCTGGTCAGGATAATTCCCACTGCAAGTGTTTGGGAGTCTATACAAGTCATGTGATGACATAGGGAAGGCATATTAAAAAGTTCCATATGTGGCACAGAGCATTGTAGATCTTGGTAACACAATTGCTGACCCTGTAGGGAGTTTGGGACTTTCTAGTAATGCAGTCAAGAATAAATAGTTGTTTTTTTTTTAACAGCGGGTTATAAATATGCTCACGGTCCATTACAATTTCCTGAGTGTCCAGGTTAGCAAGAGCCCAATTTATAAGATTTAGTTTGAGGGTAGTTGGTGAGTTCTCTTCCACAGCAAAGAGCTTAGATGTCTTTGTTGAGAATCCTCTAGATTGTGGTGAACATTGGCTTGATTAAAGGTTTTACTGCAGACCATGCAATATCATAAGCGCCATAAGGTTTTAGAATATCCCCTGTTGAGACTTGCAATGCATCTCTATTAAATGCTTTTAATAGTGAAGTAGGTATGCCTGTGATGAAGCCACTCAGTGAGATCCATATGTTTTAAGTAATGGTTTCTTTATCTTTTGGATATGACCAACCATTAATTATAATAGAAGGTATATCCTTGCTAAGTGGAAAAAGATGAACAAACAGAGCACACACACAAGGCACGATTCAAGTGTATTTAATTATCATATAAACATGCAACACATATTATTGCACTTACTCAATAAGAGTTAAAAACAAGCAGGGAGTGCAGATGACTAATCCTCCCTGTGACCGTTATGGCCTCGGCGTCTCTGGAAAACTCTCTGAGTTTGCTATCACGTGATAGTCAAGAGTGGTGTACAGTCTGGATGATATGGTGAGTGAATATTACCCCTACGCATTTCTCCTGGTCAGTGGCTGGGCTTTTTCAAGCAGACAATAGCGGAGACACTTGCTAAGTGTCTGGTTCAAAGTAGTATTACACGAGATGTCACTCGGTTCTGAGTTTTACAGATAAAATAAAGCAGAAGAAGGCACCACAATAGTGCACATCAGTGTGACTAAGTCTCCACACACGCAAACAATAATCATACTTACAATATAAAAAGCACTTGATAAGTGCCACAAAAGTCTCTTGGACCTTTAACAGCTGTCCAGATAGCTGCCCTCATGCTGAACAGCAAGGCTCCCACAGATCCGTATTGTCTGGACTCAAGTGGTAGCTCATCTTTTAACTGCTTGATTCACTTGTAGAGTATGGGATACCTGTATCCTTATAGTCAGCTATGAAACTAAAACTATAGATAAAGGGCAGCTCCGCAAGTAACCTCCTGCGAGATTAGCCAGAATTTAAAAAAAGCTGTGAAGTCAATAGACTAAAAGTATTATTGGCTTTATTAAAAACAAATAAAATACAGCATACACAACGCGTTTCCCGGTCACACTGATATACACCTGATGAAGCGGTCAGTCTATTGACTTCACAGCTTTTTTTAAATTCTGGCTAATCTCGCTGGAGATTACTTGCGGAGCTGCCCTTTATCTATAGTTTCAGTTTCACACCTTTTTACTTCAAGTCTGCTTTTCAGCAGATCCCCTTAACGCCAAAGCATCGCTGTTCACACAGCTTATAAGCTTAGCTAGGGTTAGTGCAATGATTCATAACCATCCCAGGACAGACTGTTTCGTAGTTATTGCTACTCATCAGCTGGGAGAAGGTTTGAATCACTGCTGGGTGAAGTTGATTCTGGGCAAAATACAACAACATTTAAAATTAGGGGGAGGTAAAAGGTGAGTTTAAAATCCTCCACTACGCACAAAATATAGAGAAAATAACTCATTGTGTAGTTCATTAACAAATCTAGACAGACCAGAAAGCTTGTTTTTCTCACAGAAAACCTCTGGAATACATTGTTTCCAATGCAGCAAAGGATTCTGGGTAAGATATGCAAAATAAGTTCAAAATGACACACTTTTTTACTTCAAGTCTGCTTTTCAGCAGATTGCCTTAATGCCAAAACATCGCTGTTCACACAGCTTATAAGCTTAGCTAGGGTTAGTGCAGTGATTCATAACCATCCCAGGACAGACTGTTTCGAAGTTATTGCTACTCATCAGCTGGGAGAAGGTTTGAATCACTGCTGGGTGAAGTTGATTCCGGGCAAAATACAACAACATTTAAAATTAGGGGGAGGTAAAAGGTGAGTTTAAAATCCTCCACTACGCACAAAATATAGAGAAAATAACTCATTGTGTAGTTCATTAACAGCAAAGGAGCAGCAAAGGATTCTGGGTAATATATGCAAATTAAGTACACAATGACACACATTTTTACTTCAATTCTGCTTTTCAGCAGATTCCCTTAACGCCAAAGCATCGCTGTTCACACAGCTTATAAGCTTAGCTAAGATTAGCTTATGTGCTTATGTGCTCCATAAATCAATGAATTAAAATGTATGGACCTACTGTGTGGTATAGGGCAAGTCAACCTAGGTCCAACTTGTAAGACAGTCTGATATATATGCTTGCTCTACAACTTGAAATGTTCCCTGTTTATTCAGTATCAAAGTTTGTAAGCTCTATAGAAGCCAATTGAATTGCTTTGGTGTGTGTATTAAAGGGAGGAAGAAGTGCCGGAGAAGGAAGGGGAGAGTAACATCAGCCTAAGGGAAGGAAGCAGAGGCTGCAAGCAGCTTCACCAGTTGCTAAAGTGAGGGTACAAAATAAAGATTTGTGAAAGATCCAACCCATTACTTTGCTTTGCTCCTTGACATCTAGGAACCTCCAGAGACACATGGTATAAGTTGAGAAAAACAGTCAATTCAACTCAGCAGTGACACACACTCACCATTTGTGACCACAGATGTGTGAGAGTGGAAATCCGATGGCTAGGCATTGTAGTCACAGTCAAGGAGCAGGCAGCCAATAGGCTGGAGATTAATATAATCAGACTCATCCACCTGCAGCTCAGGGGCAGGTTGCTGTTCTACTTTAACAAGCTGTCTCAGCAAGTCACATTTCCTGCATGTGCTTGTCAGTGATACTGCCTATCATTATGACAGAGCACACATTACAGCATCACATGCTGAGAATTATGGGGGCACAAGGGGGGGGGGGGGGCAACATTTTATGCAGGTGAAGCTATTGCTCCCCCTGCCCCGCCTTAGCAATGCAATTGGATATGCACTTGATGATTTTGCAATACTACCGTAATGATCCTTTAAATTTGAGAAAAAAATAGTTTTTCCACTGTCCCCAGAGAGGCTGGAGTACATTCTGTTTACTGCACAATGATCATTTGATATGTTCAAGGGCTCATTAATTGACTGTCACCTAGATTACGAGTTTTGCGCTAAACAGGGTGCAAAACTAACGCCAAGAAAGTTGCGTTATTTCACCCTCCATAGCGCTGCCATTACGAGTTACTGAAAAGCCTCCTTGTGCGTGCGATATGGTGGCGTTAAGCTCCATACCGCACAAAGCCAAGGGCTCCTTTGACGTGCTTGTGCATGCTTTCCCCCATAGACATCAATGGGAAGAGAGTGTTAGAAAAAACACCTGCGATCGAGGAATGAGAATTCTCCGTAACGCAACCCCATTGATGTCTATGGGGTTTGAACAGCCAATAGGATTTCAGTAGCTCTCATCCTATTGGCTGTTTTGAACAGCCAGTAGGATTTTAGAAGCTATTGTCCTATTGGTTGATTTAAATTTAAAGAATCAAATTTACTCCTATTATCAATTTTTCTTTGTTCTCTTGGTATCTTTATTTGAAATGCAAGAATGAAATGCAAGAATGTAAGTTTAGATGCCGGCCCATTTTTGGTGAAAAACCTGGGTTGTTGTTGCTGATTGGTGGATAAATTCATCCACCAATAAAAAAGTGCTGTCCAGAGTTCTGAACCCAAAAAAGCTTAGATATACTCTTTTTCAAATAAAGATAGCAAGAGAACAAAGAAAATTTGATAATAGGAGTAAATTAGAAAGTTGCTTAAAATGTTATGCTCTATCTGAATCACGAAAGAAAAAAATTGGGTTCAGTTTCCCTTTAAGGCCAGATTACAAGTGGAGCAGTATTTAATGCTCCTGCTTAAATTCTAACTCCGCTAGAAGTAAGCTTTTTGCTACTCACGTGCAAACCTGATCACATATTCTCGAGTGTGCTAACCTGACATGAAAATATTAATATTTAACATTCTAATGTTCTTCACATAGCAGAATATGTTCTATGTATTCATAAATACATAGTTCTATATATATCTGATGGTATTTTGGTACAATATATATCTATACCTATATATCTATATATGTATATATATATATATATATGTATATATATATATATATATAATTCTATATATAACACAATTTATTAAATATGAATATTGCTTAAATATGTTTTTGCTTAACTGCAAAGGGCTCCAATGCACTTCTATATTTGTCTATATATGTGTACATATGTATTTATGTGTCTATATGTGTATATATGTCTATAAATTCATATATATATATATATATATATATATATATATATATATATATATACACAAATAGATACATAAATACATATGTACACACATATAGATATATATCTATACATACATATTTATATTTAGACATGTAGATGTATGTATCTCAATGTTAAAGCCCTTTGTCTGCCTTTCTTTTCTCTAACACCTGAGACCTCATATCTTTGAGCGCTTATAACTTTTTTTGTGCAATACTTTTTAAAAAATATGAATGAGCAAGGAAGTCACGCTGGAAACTGCTGAAGTCAAACAGGTCATATGTTTATTGAGGAAAGCCCTTCATTACAAATATATCAAGGCACAGTCATGAATGAACGCCTGATGCGTTTCGCACATGCGTACATGCGCTTCTTTTGCAGGCTTTTTAAAAAAATGATCTAGATAGTGTTATTATGAGTGTAACTGTACTTTTAAATGTATTTTTGATGTGTTTGTGACATTTTTTTTCTTGCGTAACAATTAACCAGAACTCTAAGGTTGCAATAATCATTCTAGTGTAAATCGCGAATGTGCTCAAACGACATTTAATTTAAACTTGTAATACGAGTGCTTCTTATGATGCACAAACAACCACAATAAAACCGATATCACTCGCACAAAACAGCTCACCACTCATAATCTTAGTCTTAGCTAAAATGTTATTCTTTTGCAACACAACAGAAATGTTTTGTAATTACGAGGTGGTTACTGACCCTATTATACAAGTGATGTCTTTTTTGTTTTGCAAAACAGTTAACCAGAGCTCTGAGGACACGGTAATCATTATAGTGTAATTCTTGATTGCGCTCAAAAGGTCGCTTTTATTTTCAACTTGTAATACGAGCGGTAAACCCGACGCGTGCAGACACCTGCAATAAACCGATTTTGGCTCGTGTGTAACTATTAATGAGCCACTCATAATCTGGCCCTTAATACCCTTATTGAAAAAGCACATGCACATAAAAATTGAGGCAATTTTCGGATTCCATACACACAAAGCAGTAATGTGTTTATCTTTTGATTCAGGATTTCATTTTTAAAGTGCACCCTCTGCGCTCTGCTAACTTCGCCCTATACAGCAAAGTTTCCCTTTGCAACAAGCTCCTTTACTTTATATGGAGAGATCTCACCATCATAGTGTAATTAAAACTCCACATATATATATTTAAAAAAAAGGTAAAATGGAGCTAAACCTGTGTACACTTGCTTACACTATCTTTAGTATGTAACAGAAATCCAAATGACTCTTACAATTTAATAATAACGTGTGTGGCATAAAATTGCTGTATTGCAATGGCAAGATTGATGTAGTGTGGGGAAACTTCCAGCAGGCGACCATGACAGGTCTCAGCTTTGATTGTTGCTCCAGCTTAGAAGATTTGGCTTTCAAAAATCTTTTTTTTGAGAAACCATCCTGAAATATATATATTTTGAGTCAGCTAATGATGCTCTAACTGATGAACCTACTATTGTGAAGATTGTTGCTTACAAAGAGGTCCTGGGCTATTTCACAGGCTGTAGCTTTCAACTAACCCCTGGCAGAGTACCCTCAGGCCTCTGCCGTTTCTCATTGCCAAGCGTACGTTGTATATATACAGTGCTAGCTAAGCTCTATAGGGACCCCTCCTTTATAATTTCTATAAGCTGATATAAAGCTTGACATGACATTGTGTACAAGAGGCTGTGCATCAGTTGATAGAGGATCATATCCAGAAACTCAGCTTGCTTTTTGAAAAATTGGTTCTGGATAACTTACATGCAAGGAAATGAGAAGGAGTCATCTTGTTTTGAGGAGAAGTTGAAGCCAGACCACCATCTCATGGTTCCTGAGAACATGGGAGTTGTGTTGCAGACCTCTGTAACAGAGTCTCATCTCTTAGCAGCAGGGTTTGAGACACCTCAGTCTAGTGCTGTGTGGGAGAGATCAGGTGGAGAAGCCGGGAGAAGAAAATGCCAAGGAGCGATGGATTGACAGCTTTTTATGTGTTTTTAGTCACTTACCCAAAAGAGATGGAAGTGATGAGCTTGAAGTGGCTGTGCAAGCATATTTCCCCAGGAGTCATTTAACATGGAAAGCTGTAGCTAGGGGGCCGAGTATAGGAATTATCTGAAAGAAGAGCTCTCTGAGCTGCTATATGAAGAGTGTCTGTAACTGAAAGACATTGAGATTGAAGGCTAATAAAATCTCAAGTAGGCCTGCTGTGCAGTAAAAGAACTGTGCTACTCTGCTGCCACATACAAATAATGCTGTGAGTAGAAATGGTTTGATGGCTGGCGCTGTGCAAATTGACAAGATCACACAGACCTCTGGTTAATTAAAAAATATGCCCCAATTGCTCCCCAAATAAAGTGGACATTAGTTCAATAAGAATTAAAAACATGAGCATCTTTATTCATTTTTTAAACTGCACAAAGCACCTTTACATTGCGGTCTATGAGGATTATTTAATTGTAAATATATATGTATATGCTTATATACATATATATTTATGTGTTAATATGTGTATATGCACATATAAACATGTAAATATATATGTATATATTCATCCCTACTGGAGAGAAAAGCCCTCAAGGAATTAAGTAATAATAAGGAAATCATTTTCTGTGAAGCGGATAAAGGGGGAGCCGTGGTGCTTCTAGATTATGAATATTACCAACAAGAAGTGTTGTCCCAGCTACACAATAATACCACCTATAGACAACTCCCAGGGGATCCTATATGGACCTTTAAAAAAGAGGTGGATATATCTCTACAGAATGCACTGTTGGAAGGTCAGATCGATGCACAATTGTTAACATTTCTAACAGTACAGTTTCCCAGAACACCAGTTTTTTATACACTGCCCAAGGTGCACAAACATGCCACACGGCTGCCTGGGAGGCCGATAGTATCGGCCATTGGGTCTCTTTTACAACTCATTGCTGTGTACTTGGATTCCATATTTCAACCTATTGTACGGAACATGCCGTCCTTCCTATTAGATTCGATGTCCCTTATAAAATAATTGAATAACCTTAATGGACTAAAAGGAAAAGAATGGCTAGTCACTTTAGATGTAGTTAGCCTTTATACTGTGATTCCACACAACCAAGGCTTGGAAGCTATATGCAACCATCTATGTAGATATCCCTATGTGGGGCCTGATATGGAATGGATTCTGGAACTCCTTCAGTTTTGCCTAACGATGAATTACTTTCGGTTTGATACTTTCTTTTATCTACAATTACTTGGGACGGCGATGGGGTCGAGTATGGCCCTATCGTATGCCAACATCTATATGGCAGAATTTGAGCAGTATCATACCCAGCTTTTCCAACACCCAAGCATCTCATTTTTTCATAGTTATATAGATGATTTGTTTATCATATGGGATGGGGCGCTAACAGAGTTACTGTTATGGTTTCAACAACTGAACCAGGTCTTCCCTAACTTACAATTCAAAATGCAGTACAGTGAAGTAACGGTCGATTTCTTAGACCTGAGAATTTACAAGCAAGAGAACACGCTATGTACAACCCTTTTTCGTAAAGAAACCAACGGGAATTCACTGTTACAAGCCACTAGTTGCAATCCACCAGCCCTTAAGAAGACACTACTCGTTTCTCAATTCAAGCAGGTAGTTCGCAATAATAGTGATGCTACACAGGCCAAGAAACAATTGTTGGAGATGAAGAAGAGGTTCCTCCAACGAGGTTATCAGGAAGGACATATTGACAACCATCTGAAGAAGTTCTGGGAACAACGGCCACTGGAAAATAGAATGTCCTACCTTACAATGTACACTGTGGACAAGAAGGACATCTCAACAACCATAAGGAGGAACTGGAACATTGTCAATACAGATACCACTCTCCCATTTACCAAGATGGGACCACCTAGAGTGGGATATAGGAGATCCAGATCCATTAGGGACACTTTGGTTAAGGTGGATCCGATTGAGAGCTATAAGAAAAGAGCTATAAGAAGAGTACATGGATTAGCCCCCCCAAATTGGGTTGTTACAGGTGTCTTGGTTGCACTACATGCAACGGAATGAGGAACACCAAGACATTTGTACAACCCATTCTAACAAAAGTACATAATTAGACACAGGGTGACATGTACCATGGAATTTATTGTATATTTGCTGCACTGCCCCTGTGGTCTATTTTATGTAGGAAAGACGGTTGATACTCTGCGCACCCGTATGGCCAATCATCAAGCTTCTATTAGGCTGGCGATTCGCAAAAAAGAATCGGACCAGCTGGTTGCGAGGCATTTTGCGTTGACTGGCCATACGGCTGCGGATCTCAGATTTATCTTCATAGATCATGTCCCTAAATTAAATAGAAGGGGGGACAGGGCCAAACTACTTTTACAGAAAGAATCAAAGTGGATATTCATTTGAATACACTGGCTCCAAAGGGTTTAAATACCTATTTAGATTGGCAGTGTTTCCTCTAATAATAAACGATTTGATATCCACATAGTTCAGATGTTTGCTAAAATTAGAGGGTGTGTAATAGGAACCTATGATTCTGGGCAGTTTCTTAGCTAGAGGGGACCCCCTTATTAATATAATGGTTTAGTTGCCAGATAATAAGGAAGACAGTTTCTTATTCCCATAAGGCCCGTAAATATCTGTAGGCCAGTACTATGAATGTAAATAATTTTACTAACATATATGTGATAACGGTCTAACATATATTAATGTTGTTTCTGTTTTGCTGACAGGATCGCGAGTTCTGATTGCCATGACAACCGGCAGACCTGCGCAGTGGTACGTGCAGGACGCCAGGGGCATTTCTGGTTGCTCGCGGGTGATGGTGGTGGGTAATGTATATACTGCAATAAGTTTGTTTTGTTTTGTAAAGGTCTGAGGACGGGGCTAACTACCCCGCAACGTCACCTCTCGATGTATTATTAAATATCATGCACATAAGACCCGGCGAGTGCGTTCCTTTTTTTCTGATATATATTCATATACATATATATTTTGAATCTGCTGCCCAACGCTGCGTGACTTACCCCCGCACTGCGCTAGGTGCTTTGCCGTGTCTCATGGCATGAGAATGAGGCTCCCATTGGAGCCTATAAAAGAATGTTCTTGTGAGCGCAAGGCTTCCAGGCAATGCGAATGCGAGGCCACATTCGAATTGCACATAACTTGTACTAACAGTGCAATTTATGTGCGCTGGTATTACTGAGTGGAGTGCAAATATTACTCGTAATCTAAGCCAATATTTAATTTGAAAAAGTTACACAGAAACTGTAAAAACATAATCAGAATTTGTAAAATCACAACCCTAAATACACTGCTGTATACAAAATAAAATACAAAATAGAAAGTGAAAAGTTTAAAAGTAATAAAAAGTGTAAAGTGATATCAAATACAAAGCATAATGCGTAAATGCAGCAGAACTCTCATGTCATGCAATGCTATATTGCACTGGGCTTATCTCTCCTTTACATACAGAAATGCAGGGAACACCCCTTGGAGAAGTAAAGCAAAATCTGCCTTTTGAAAAGTTTACTAGGGATCTCGCAGTGCTGGAGGATTATTTTAGCATATCTCACCTGAGCTGAGAGGTTTTGAATATCAGGCCCTTAGTCTGAACTTCAAATGAGAAGTAGATTTTTTTTCTCTCAAATTTCAAAGCTATGTCTATTTCCACTCCTACTATATCATGTGACAGCCAATCACAAATGCACATACGTATATTCTGTGAATTCTTGCACCTGCTTAGTAGTAGCTGATGACTCAAAAAGTGTAAATATAAAAAAAACTGTGCACATTTTGTTAATGGAAATAAATTGGAAAGTTTTTTAAAATTGCATGCTCTTTCTCAATCATTAAAGTTTGTGGCTTTTGGTGGGCGGGCTGAGGGAGAAGCTCCTCATCACAACACTGCATTAGCAGACCCTAGGCTCATACAAGCTGGGACAAACCACACTGCCTGCCTCCCCTAAACTAAGGAAGACGAAGGCAGGATTGGGAGATCAGTGCACGCGCCACTGACAAAAGTGCTAAGGAAGCGCTTTGAAAGCAAGCAGCAAGATGGAGACACCAGATTGAGAGTGAGTCTCTCCCCGGAAGCCCAAAATTGTATTGAAATAGGCTTCGTAGCGGATGCCCCGTTCTCTGTTCCATATCACGGTGTTTGTCTAATTCTGTTCTGCCGTGGAAAGGAAAAACACTTCAAGCTGTCATAGCTGCTTAAAGAGATCTGAAAGATACAAGGAAAAGATAAGTGTGCTGTTTTTCTTTTTTTCCTCTTCATTGTGAAAGACTGGTAGAGGGCTTTTGCCCCATAAATGTAATGGCATGCAAGTCTGGGTTAGGGTGTTTATGGCTATATACTGTTTCTAATTATTCTGGCCTAAGCATTAGCCCAGTTAAGATGCCTGCAATTCTACCTGCTTAAAGCCTCCGTAAATGCTGAATAAGCGAGTTACTTATTGATTTAAACCTTCAGAAAGTGGAAAAAATGGCATAATGATTTGATTGTCTACAGGAAAAGAGAGTATGTTTGAATTAATGAATGTGAATTTGTTGCATGGCCTTTAAGCCTGGGGCAAGGATTAATGGCCGCCCCAAGTGGATGGAATAGCGCCCCAGTGAAGATGACTGCAATAATGTGATAAGATGCCCTCTTTCCTGAATTCCTCATAGGATAAGAATTCATATAAAGTCACTTGGAAGCTATAGACTGAGATTCATCTGGTTTGGTGCAAAACATTGGGAGTTTTAAAATTGTAAGGCCTGCAAAATTAAGAGAATTCTTCACTGGTACTAAAGACGGAGGGATGCTAACAGAAGTTTATCTTGAGGAAGGAACCTGCAATCTCTCAGCTAACAGGAGCTGGATAAGAGAGCCTATATAAGTAATTGGAACTGATATAACTAAGTTAACAAAAAGCTGGAACTTTATATGTTTGAATGACTATATATCTAAGTGCCCACTAGTCTAATCAAGCACTTATGATACAAAAGAGGCAAGAGTCTAGATGTTCTCATGGGATCTATAGGCTTCTGGTAATTTCTTCCTGAGATGTATTAGAGACTAAAGGTGTCAGTCCGCAGGGGCTGGAAAAGTCCTAGCAACTTTACGATTGAAACTGCCAGAATCAAGTTAATAATAAGCTAGAAATTCCGGCGTGTGAATTTTCTATGCCAGAATAAGGTTTATTAGCTGACAGCCTTGATAAATGGTGAACTTGTGTGTGAGAATTTCCTGTCTGGGATATCTAGATTGATATGTTTTCACACTAAAAATCCTTTAGTTAAGAGACATTCAGCCTCTGTGTTTGATAACGTAAGATTAAGAGCTAAAAGTTTCTAAAAATGATAACAATTTGTAATTTGTTAGTGAAGCTATTAATAGTCTGTAATATCCCCCTGGAAACTGTATGTGATATGGTATTTAATATCTGCTATTTATGTGTTATTTTTTTCAGCTGATTTAAATACCCTTTCAGGGGAAGCAATAGGGATTGTCTATAACTAAAGTGTTCACATTTACACAACTATCTTTAGTTTTTTTTGTCCTCCCTCACTAGGAGATTTCTCCATTATACACGTCCAATTTTGCCTCACCTCATTATTCTTTACCTGCTGAAGTAATTCCGATTATCCTAGCTTAGTGAAGGTATAATCTAGATTTTATTAAAGACACAGAGATGAATATTTGCATTATCTTTCTTTACTACTCAAGTGCAGCTTTTTAAAGTACATAAAAACACATAAACATTTAAAATAAAACAGAAAAAATAGAGTCTATATAACTAGCCAATGAGAATGCTAGGTTAGAGACAAAAGAGAAAATGGACCAATCAGATGACCCATATTGGCCATAAACAGACCAGTGAGCACCCCATCTTCCTCTTTCTTGTTTGATGCTCATAACCAGGAAACTTTTGAAGAAATTAAACAGTCCCAACATTCCAAGGAAAAAACAAATCAGTAAACAAAACCACAGGAATTTAAGAGTCTTCATGGAGTTTTGACTCGAGGGTTGATGAGATGAATGAGAGGATTTGAAGATCCATCTGTTCTTCCATGAAGAGACAGGAGTCTTGATTGTAGGAGCAAATCCTGATTTAACTAGGGACATTTGGGAAGTTGGTAACTAAAATAAAATATAAAAACGTTAGTATATTTATAAATAGATAACTGTATGGGTGGGATAAGATAGTAGAGAGGTGGGAAATATTCGTCTCTGTGTCTTTAATAAAATCTAGATTATACCTTCACTAAGCTAGGATAATCGGAATTTTATTACAATACTAGAGACTTCATATTTGCATGTTTAAAGCAATTATTGAAAAAGGTTAAGTGATGCATGTTGGATAGGTTTAAAGTAAAAATGTTTGAAAGTGGAGTCGGAAGACCAGTCCGCAGCCTTCAATATGTCTTGCAATGGGGCAGACTTCAGAAGGGCTTTAGAAGCGGCCGATCCTCTAACTGAATGAGCGGAAAAAGAAAGGTCAATTCCAGCCTCGGACATGACCCACTTTATCCATCTAGCAATAGAGGTAGTAGTGACAGGAGCATGAGGAGGAACAAAAAGATAACAAGAGTTGGTTGTTAGAAGAATCTCTGAAAGATGCAGTTTTAGATTCATAAGATTTGAGACAAGAAACAACACAGAGGGAAGGTTCAGAGGGAAAATAGGGGTAGAAAATAGAAGAGGATAAGGTCTTAGTTCTACGAGAAATGAGGAAAGTGACACCTTCAGGAGAAAAAGATTTAGAATTGAAATCTAGAGCCCAGACATCAGAAACCCTGCGAAAAGAGATCAGGCAAAGAAGGGTAGCAAGTTTAGCAGAAATTTGTTTTAAAGAGAGAAGGTCATTGGAAGGCCAAGATTTAAAGAGAGGGAAAATTAAATCTACATCCCAGAAGAAATTATGTTTTGGAGTAGGAGGTCTTTTTAGTCTAATAGCTTTGAGAAGACGACATACTAAAGGATGTTTTCCGATAGGGAGATTGTTAATGAAATCATGTCTAGCAGAGATAGCAGATCTGGAAAGATTGATGGTCCTGTATGCAAGGCCTAGATCAAAGAGATGAGACAGGAAATTTAAGATTTGAGTTAGATGTGATGAAAAGGGACCCAGACTCCTAAGCATGCACCCGCTAGACCATCTGGACCATGCGGAAAAATAAGATTTGTGGGTTCCTGGGGCCCATGAATCTCGCATGAGAGATTTAGTTGAGTCCGAAAGGTCGAGGAGATTTCTGAGTTCCCCGTAATCGACCATGCTATTAGTCTGAGAGAGTGACTGAGAATTAGAAAATGAGGATTGTCCTCTGGATCTAAGAGGAGATCCGGAAGAACAGGGAGGAGAATTGGGGGTTTGAAAGACATCTCCAGAAGAGAGGGATACCAAGCTTGAGTTGGCCACATGGGAGTTATGAGGGTTAGAGATAGAAGGTTCCTGCGAACTACAGAAATTGTCCGGGCAATCAGGGAAAAGGGGGGAAAAGCATAAGCTCCTTGATTCAGCCAGGTTTGAAGAAAAGCGTCTATTGCCAAGGCTTCTGGATCTGGACGCCAGCTGAAATAGAGAGGAAGTTGACGGTTGAGACGAGAAGCGAAGATGTCTAAAGAGAAAGGACCCAGAAGGGTTTGGATGGATAGGAAAATGTTTCTGTGAATTTTCCAATCGCTGGAGTCCCTGAGGAAACGAGAACCCCAATCTGCAGCTGAATTCGAAAGACCTGGAATATATTCTGCCTTGATAGAGATATTCTTTTCTAAACAGAGATGAATAAAATCCTTGGTAATATTTGACAGATTTCTGGACTTTGTGCCACCTAATCGTTTGAGATATCTCACGGCTGAGATGTTGTCCATCCGAAGAAGGATAGAGGCAGGGGCTAGAGATTTTACAAAACTTTTTACAGCAAAGGACCCGGCTAAAAGTTCCAGACAATTTATATGAAGGCCTTTTTCTTCTGCGGACCATTTCCCTCCGGTAATAGATGGACAGCAGCGGGCACCCCAACCCGACAGGCTGGCATCGGATTCTATGATTAAATCTGGGGATTTCCCAAAAATAGCTCTCCCATTCCAAGCTTCCATTTGAGAAAGCCACCATGAAAGCTCCTCTTTGGCTTCCAAGGATAATGGAATGAGGTGAGAATAAGAGAAACCTTTCTGAAGGTAAGAAATCTTTAATCTCTGGAGCTCTCGATAATGAAGGGGGGCCGGAAAGATAGCCTGAATAGAGGATGAAAGTAACCCAACAATCCTGGCTATCTGTCTGACCGAGACAAATTGTTTGTTGAGAGTCTTTGAAATTTCCTTCTTGATGTTCTTTATCTTTGAGAGGGGTAAGCTTAAAGTGGCTTTCGCCGTATCTATAAGAAAACCAAGAAAAATTAGAGATTTGGAAGGAAGAAGGATTGATTTTTCTTTGTTTACTAGAAAACCTAAATTTTCTAAGAGGTTTATTGTCATGGATAACTGAGATTGAAGAGAAGCAAAATCTTGATTCATCAGCAGGATATCGTCCAGATAAATGATCAGACGAATTCCTCTGAGTCTCAGAAAAGATACTACTGGTTTGAGGAGTTTTGTAAATATCCATGGAGCGGATGAAAGTCCGAAAGGGAGACAAGTGAAACTCCAAACTTTTCCCTCCCAAGAGAAAGTCAGGTACAGGTATACCTCACTTTACAGCGCTTCACTTTACAGCGCTTCGCTAATACAGCGCTCTGTGGAGCTGAAGTTCAACCTCCAAGAATTTTGAAACAGTGCTGTAATCATTGTGAGATTGCGAGAAAGGTGACTGGCTCCATTTTGTTATGCTAAGTTCACTCTGTTTACAGCTTTACAGTGCAATCTGTGCCTGTGTTATACTCTGGCAAATTGTACTACAGTAATTGTCACTATTTTACAGGTACAGTATTTATTGAATACTGTGCTGTGCTAGTGTTAAACTAAACATAGCACTATTGCACACCTAATATATGTTAGTTCAAACATGTTTTCAAGTTTTTTAAATACACTGGCAAGTGAAAACAAAGCTAAAACTGCCTTGTTTCACTTTAAGGCGGTTTTCACTTTACAGCGGGGCTCCGGTCCCTAACCCGCTGTATGAGCGGGGTATACCTGTATTTCCAGTGTTCCGGATATATGGGAACTGTGAGATATGCATCTGAGAGGTCTAGTCTGACCAGCCGATCGTTGTCCAAAAGACAGTCCCTTAGATGATGAATCCCTTCTAGTTTGAAGTGATTGTAAACAACGTAAGCATTGAGAGTTCTTAGGTTTATAACAGGTCTGAATTGACCGTTTTTCTTTTTTACTAGAAAAAGGTTGCTGAAGAAGGCTAGATGAGGAACTGGATTTGGGGAGATTGCTTCTTTTTGTAGAAGATTTTCTATCTCTTTTTGAACTAGAAGTCTGTCTTTTAGAGAAAAGTGAATAGGTTTTGGAAAAGAAGTTTGGATAGGGGGAGATAAGAAGTCTATCTGAACTCCTTGAACTGTGTTTAAGATCCAAGGATCTGAAGATATGAGACTCCAATTGTGAGCAAAGAAGGCTATTCTTCCCCCAACTTTTAGTGGGGAAGAAAGAGGAGTATTGAAAAGAGGAAATTTTACCTGGAGAAGGGCGAGATCGGGTTCTGAAACGTTGACCTCTTTGTTGCCAGGGTCTGGACCGCTGTGGAAAAAAGTTGAAAGCTGGAGAGGCTTCATTGTTGTATCTGTAGTGTTGATACTGAGAGGAGTAGTTTTGTTGGAATTGAGGTCTTGAAATTTGAGAGGAACGGCTGGGAAAGCGACCTTTACCTTTCCCGGCCCTGTCAGAAAATTCTGAGAGTACATCATTTTTCTCATAGAGGTCTTTACTTTATTAAGGGTGGAGAAAGTGTTAGCGTAAAGGTTCAAATCCTTAAGAAAAGCGTCTCCAAAAAGAAGACCATCTTTGTCAGATTGTAATTCATTAACTGCGAAATCACAGATCTTAGGGTCAATTTTTCTTAGAATATTCTTTCTGCGTTCAATTATAATGGCGGTATTAGTGTTACCCACAAAGGAGAGAATGCGCTGAACCCACTCTCTAAGGAGGGAAGGGTCCATAGGGGATTCTTGGATTACAGCCTCTTCTGATAACTCAAAGAGCTTAGTAATAGGGCCAATGGTGTCAATGAGTTTATCCTGGCAATTTTTCCAGGCTTTATCTAATCCTTTTTTAATTTTGTACCCCGGAGAGCCAATAAATTTGAGAACTTTGGGATCAATTTCAGGGGTAATGTTACAATTTTTGGGAAGAAGGGGTCTGGGACATTCAGCCCTCATGTTATTTCGAGCCCTTTTCTTCAGGGTCTTTTTGAGTTGAAAATCTATAAAGGATGCGATTTCCATGGGAGGAAACCATTCGGAGGATCTAGAATGGTGTAAGGTGTCTGCATTAAAACGGGGGTTACCAAGGGCGTCAGTAAAATTATCATCATCAGCTTTTTTGCGTTTAGGCTCAGATTCAGAGGAGGAGTCTGAATCACAATTATTGGATGAGGAATTATTGGAGTCCTCAGACATATTATCTGAATTATATGATGTAGAGGAATCAGAACCCTTATCTTTTGAAAATATTTCAGATTTTTTAATTTGAACTCCCTTTTTATTCCCCTTGGGAGTAAGGGGTCTTTTAGCGGATGTTTTACTTCCTTTGCCGCAAGGAAGATTAGACCCAGTCAGAGTGTGCTTGGATTTACTGACAAGCTTTTTGCTTAATTTAAAAGCACTAGAAGGAGCCTTTCTTTTAATTGTTTTCTTTGGAGGGGATTTTTGCATAGGGGAAGTCATGTGAGACATTAATATATTTATTGAGTTATCAATCATAATTTGAACATATTGTTCAGATAAGGGATTGGGAGAAATGTCAAGAGACATACTGAATACTAATGTAAATATAAATAGTGCAAACAATTTATGAAGTAAAATTAATAAAAGATATGTGAACCTTTAGCCAACAAAACACCTATATTAGTATGCAAATAATTTGTGAATTTTTACTGTAATAAATTTTTTAAACAGTAAAACGTTTAGCAAAAAATTTCTGACAGGAAGAAAATTATTGTGACAGGAAAACTTTAGTGAATACAGAAAGCACCACCGGAGGGCAGCAAATACCTAAAAATGAGGAAAAAGAAGAAAATTAGCAGCTGACACAGTCAGAGAAAAAGAAGAGCCGAAAGAAACAAAATTACTTTTCACGGAGAGGGAGCAGGAGGCGTCCACAGCACTACTGAGGTAAACAGAAGGCGGGCTGTGACGTCACTAAGAACGCCCACAAGATGGCGCCGGAGCTCGAGATAGAAGGGAGAGGAGACAAAACACTCTCAGAGAAAAACGGCAGGTAATTTTGACACACAAAATGTTTAAGCAGAGAAACCGGATAAAGAGGAAAGTAGCTAGAATTAGGCACAGGGCAAAACAAGCACTGCACAAAAAACGAGTGCAGGAAAAGTCAGAAACTAATAAAAATGGAAGAGAAAAAATAAGGTGAAAAGGGGAAAATATGTGTAGGTGTAGGAAGAGACACAAATATTGAATTAATATGGAATTAAATGTGATAACAAATGCTAAATTAATAACAGTTGACAAAGTATAATATAATAAATGAGAGAACAATTAGCCACACTTATCTGTTGCATGAGCAGCAAAAGAAAGAGGAAGATGGGGTGCTCACTGGTCTGTTTATGGCCAATATGGGTCATCTGATTGGTCCATTTTCTCTTTTGTCTCTAACCTAGCATTCTCATTGGCTAGTTATATAGACTCTATTTTTTCTGTTTTATTTTAAATGTTTATGTGTTTTTATGTACTTTAAAAAGCTGCACTTGAGTAGTAAAGAAAGATAATGCAAATATGAAGTCTCTGGTCTTGTAATAAAATTTATATTTTCACTTCTTATATTTTTTTTTTCTCTTCTCACCTTTCCTCATGCTCACCTATCACCTGCACTCTACTTTTTTTTTCTTTTTTCAGTAACACATGGAGAAATATGTTCATAATTTCTAAGACAAATCTCCTATGATGGCGACTAAAACTAGAGAGAGAAACAAAAATAACTATAGTACTGAAAGTATTACTACAGAATCAGGGGAACAGTCTGTCTTGAGCTCAGAAACCCAAACAATCATTTCCCAAATGTCCAATTTAATGCTACCACAATTCAAAAATATAAGGAAAGACATTTCAGAGATATCTCCTGATTTAAAGCAGTTTAATGCTAGAATGGAAGAGGCAGAGAACAGAATCTCCAATCTGTAGGATCAACTAGTTGATAAAGAAGCAACTATTAAAACGTTAGTCTTGCAAACTAACAAGCTACAGGATAGATTAGATACATTAGAAGACAGAGCAAGACTGAATAATATTAGAATACTTGGTGTCCCAGATAAATATTTAAATGATGATCTAGGCTGGGAAATTAGTATATAAAGAAATTCCAAAACGTCTGCAAATGTTAATAAAAATATAAATAATAGTGGAGAGAGCCCACAGGATTGGCATTAGAGCTAGCGAAGTACAAACTTTATTATTTTTTATTTATACAGAGTTTATCCCAGACCAATAATAGCAAAATACTAAATTACCAAGATAAGGTAGAAATTATGAAAGCGTATAATAAATTCTGTTTAAAATGAATTTGATGTTCTTAATGAATTTGTTGTTTTTAACTAATTTGATGTTAATATACTTGTGGATTATACCACTGATACTAATACTGGACAGTCCTAATTAATGTTAATAACCACAAAATGTATATGTTTATTTACACAATTAGAATCCTATTTCTATTGAATACATCACTTCTGGGTACATTTGTTGGCACTAAGTAGACCCTTATACTATGTACAAAAGAAAAGGTAGCAACAGCACTACACAAATAAGATGGGGTTGCTCTATCTGGTTTAATTTAGCATATACAGTACCTTGTGAGCTAGAGTGCTGGTGCATAGAAACAATATACAGAGTTAAGTCAAAAACACCAAAGGGATTTGGACTAGGAAGAATGCACTTTTGTAGCACTTCTAACACCCCTCAAGTAATAAACATCAAAATCAGAGACAAAACACAGAAAATTGAAGTTAGAAAATTAAAGCATAACTTTTATTGGTTGTGTATATAAAAATACTCTATGTGTGTGTATGTTCATTAAAACCACAAAGAGAATCGAATTGAATTTAATCAATTGTTGCTTAGGCACTAATTATAAAAACAATTGTAAGAAAATACCACTATGTTTGGGTTTGGGCTAAGGTAAATAGACAACAGTAGGACTTGTATTGCTAATGGTTCAATACAGGTTATAGAAAGTATTGTTTACTGTGCTGATGTATATTTAGGCTAAGTACTTGTCATGTGGAACTTGTGTGTATACTTTCTACAGTAGGACTTGTAGTGCTAATCGTTCAATACAGGTTATAGAAAGTATTGTTTACTGTGCTGATCTATATTTAGGCTAAGTACTTGTCGTGTGGAACTTGTCTGTATACTTTCTACAGTAGAATCCCCAATTGGAACATAGATATATCTGGATTGTGACGTGAGATCTAATTTTGCAAATAGCCCAATATTATTGACTTGTGCAATACTGTTGTATGCTGCTGAAACTCTATAGAACCTTTCCAAAAGTAAAGGTGTATTAAAGGGTGTACCTAAGGTAATATACTGGAGTTAAGTTGTAAAGGCATTAAATATCAGAAGATGCTTCTTATTAAATTATTTATACACACTATTGCAGTTTTATCTTCAGTGCAATATGACTTGGTTATGTACCTGCGGTAATATTCTGAAGTTAAATTATTGAGCACTTAGTATCTGAAGTCACTTCTTGTTTTATTGTCTTCCCAATATAAGAATTTTAACTTCTGCACACCATCAATTGATTGTGAATTGTGGTTGCAATTTTACTATAATAGAATCTTAAGGTTAGCACTTTTTAAATAACTTTTTTGTGACTGATCGTAATAAAATTGCAACCACAATTCACAATCAATTGATGGTGTGCAGAAGTTAAAATTCTTATATTGGGAAGACAATAAAACAAGAAGTGACTTCAGATACTAAGTGCTCAATAATTTAACTTCAGAATATTACCGCAGGTACATAACCAAGTCATATTGCACTGAAGTTAAAACTCCAATAGTGTGTATAAATAATTTAATAAGAAGCATCTTCTGATATTTAATGCCTTACAACTTAACTCCAGTATATTACCTTAGGTACACCTTTAATACACCTTTACTTTTGGAAAGGTTCTATAGAGTTTCAGCAACATACAACAGTATTGCACAAGTCAATAATATTGGGCTATTTGCAAAATTAGATCTCACATCACAATCCAGATATATCTATGTTCCAATTGGGGATTCTACTGTAGAAAGTATACATACAAGTCCCAAACGACAAGTACTTAGCCTAAATATAGATCAGCACAGTAAACAATACTTTCTATAACCTGTATTGAACGATTAGCAATACAAGTCCTACTGTTGTCTATTTACCTTAGCCCAAACCCCAGACATAGTGGTATTTTCTTACAATTGTTTTTTATAATTAGTGCCTAAGCAACAATTGATTAAATTCGATTCGAGTCTCTTTGTAGTTTTAATGAACATACACACACATAGAGTATTTTTATATACACAACCAATAAAAGTTATGCTTTAATTTTCTAACTCCAATTTTCTGTGTTTTGTCTCTGATTTTGATGTTTATTACTTGAGGGGTGTTAGAAGTGCTACAAAAGTGCATTCTTCCTAGTCCAAATCCCTTTGGTGTTTTTGACTTAACTCTGCAGACCCTTATACTAGCTGGTTTATATGTATTTTAACATATAAAGTCATAATTTCACATAATGATATTCTGACACATATTTCTATATTAAGGATTTGAATTATACGAGTCTACTCCCTTAGATGAACACTTAATCCGATATTGAAGAAATCAGTTGGTACCACATCCACCCGAAACAGGAAGTGACGTATCTGAACCACTACGTCACTTCCGGTTGTCCAAATGTTTACACCACACTTGTGAGTTCCCATTATTGATCACGTCTAGAGACACAGGCATTGAGAGTAAATAGGAATCTCTCTACACTATGAGTCATAGTGAGTATAGTGGCGCTTCACATATAATAACATTATATCGGGGTAACTAAGTACACATAAGTATTGAAACACTGGGAAAACCGGAAGTGACACTACTACGATGATGTAACTTCCCGTGACCATGATCTACCTAAGTTTGAGCAACATATACAAATAACGTCATCAGCAAACGCCCTAAAAGTTTTGGCACAAAAACAACTGCCTAATGATTAGTTAATACACAGTATAAATAGGGCTTCCAATACACACCATATTTAGTCTTGATAAAGGGCTATCATAAGGCCGAAACGCGTTGACAGTATACGGTAAGCCTATTTCCAATTATTCTGTATTGTTCCTTGCGATATTGCACTATTGTATTTTCTTTATTTATAGGTTTCAAAAAGAAAAAAAAAACTCTGGATATCTCCGAACCTATTCTTCTAAGAAATATACATTCACCATTTTTTTCGTCAGGATATACATTCACCATTTTTTTCCGTCATGCTGGGCATTACACCATTTTTTTTATTCTTTTGATGGTTTAGATTTTTTTAATCTTTTGATATTTTTTCACATTATTTTGTCATATTTTTCCACTTTTGTATTTTTATCCACTTTTTTCCTTTTTTTATCTTTTGAGTTTTGATATCACCATTCAAGGATTTATCTACATATCACGGCATCCAAATAAGGAACATTCACAATTCCACTAATTTGGAATGACCAACTTATTCCACACACGTATTCCCATACACGTGTTTTGTTTGGACATAGGAATCTGCTTTAAAATACAAGTATTCTAGTGTCTAACATGGATCCATGCTAATTTGTATGCCATACATTTGGTGCATTTTAAAGTTTGTTTTTAACACCTAATGTTTTTAAACTATATATTTTAAGAATAAATGTGTATATTTTAAAGACCTATATCTGCTATCTATTTTTGCCTAGCCTTATTCTTAGGTGCTTCTTGACATTGCTATATCACTGTTTATTTCAGGGTAAGCTAGGTACCCTTTTCAAGGAGCTATAGGTATCATTCACGGCAAGCGCTGGGGGCACACTGTTTGTCTATACATTAGCATTTAGAGGTCAGGTGTATTTGTATATTTACATATTATATCCTAAGAGCAGAATACACCAAACTAATTTAGAGATCTATGACATGATCTTCTGCAGGGTGAGTGGCCGTGTGTATTCATACATAAATATGAACCACAGCTTTGCAACATGGCCCTATTACCCTCAACTGCTGGGAAGTGCTGATTAGGTCTTTGTATGGCTAAGGTTTGCTTTTAATTTGATAAATTTCCTATTGTATGTGCCCTCCTATTTGAACCCCTTCAGCAAGACTCCTGCTTTCTTCTGTATATATGGCCTGCAGATTACATTTTATTGCTGTGTACTAAGATTTAATGGTCAGTCTCTCATCACAAAGTTATTGTTTGAGGTTTCCTTTTACTTGATATTTCACCCACTCAATTATACTTTGGATCCATTAGTAACACCATTTGTTAGATATTATTTATGCATCCAAGAGTGGCCCCTCTTTTTTATGCTCTTTTTTTCCAGTGGTTCCCCACTATTATTTGATTTACACTCTAGGTGGTCCAAGAAAGGCTGCTGCTCATTATTGGGGGAATTTTTTTTTTTTTTTTAAGGCTATTCCAATACAACATAGAATCAACAATACATGATCAAAGAGAACTACACCATTCAAATGTTTTAGAGAAATAACAAAAAGAAGTCCAAGATTGTACATGTTTGTAAATTGTTCCTATAAAAAGCTTTGCCAAAATAAGAGAAACAAAAAAACAAAACCAAACATAATAGTTGATGTTGCCAATTATTTTCTGTTAATTATCAAGATCCAAAAAAAAGGAAACTAACACCCTACTCGCGCGCATGATGAATATTTATAGGTATATATATATATATATATATATATATATATACAGTTGTGCTCATAAGTTTACATACCCTGGCAGAATTTATGATTTATTGGCCATTTTTCAGAGAATATGAATGATAACACAAAAACTTTTCTTTCACTCATGGTTAGTGTTTGGCTGAAGCCATTTATTATCAATCAACTGTGTTTACTCTTTTTAAATCATAATGACAACAGAAACTACCCAAATGACCCTGATCAAAAGTTTACATACCCTGGTGATTTTGGCCTGATAACATGCACACAAGTTGACACAAATGGGTTTGAATGGCTATTAAAGGTAACCATCCTCACCTGTGATCTGTTTTCTTGTAATTAGTGTGTGTGCATAAAAGGTCAATGAGTTTCTGGACTCCTGACTGACCCTTGCATTTTTCATCCAGTGCTGCACTGACGTTTCTGGATTCTGAGTCATGGGGAAAGCAAAAGAATTGTCAAAGGATCTGCAGGAAAAGGTAGTTGAACTGTATAAAACAGAAAAACGGATATAAAAAGATATCCAAAGAATTGAGAATGCAAATCAGCAGTGTTCAAACTCTAATAAAGAAGTGGAAAATGAAGGGTGCTGTTGAAACCAAACCCTGGTCAGGTAGACCAACTAAAATTTCAGCCACAACTGCCAGGAAAATTGTTCGGGATGCAAAGACAAACCCACAAATAACCTCAGGTGAAATACAGGACATGTGGTGTGGCTGTTTCAAGGTGCACAATAAGGAGGCACTTGAAGAAAGATGGGCTGCATGATGGAGTCGCCAGAAGAAAGCCATTACTACGCAAATGCCACAAAGTATCCCACTTACAATACGCCAAACAGCACAGAGACAAGCCTCAAACCTTCTGGCACAAAGTCATCTGGAGTAATGAGACCAAAATTGAGCTTTTTGTCCACAACCATAAATGCTACATTTGGAAAGGAGTCAACAAGGCCTATGATGAAAGGTACACCATTCCTACTGTGAATCACGGAGGTGGATCGCTGATGTTTTGGGGATGTGTGAGCTACAAAGGCACAGGAAATTTGGTCAGAATTGATGGCAAGATGAATGCAGTATGTTATGAAACAGAACGTCTCATTTTCCACTTCTTGATTAGAGTTTGAACACTGCTGATTTGCAGTTGTGGCTGAAATTTTAGTTGGTCTACCTGACCAGGGTTTGGTTTCAACAGCACCCTTCATTTTCCACTTCTTTATTAGAGTTTGAACACTGCTGATTTGCATTCTCAATTCCTTGGATATCTTTTTATATCCCTTTCCTGTTTTATACAGTTCAACTACCTTTTTCCCACATATCCTTTGACAATTCTTTTGCTTTCGCCATGACTCAGAATCCAGAAACGTCAGTGCAGCACTGGATGAAAGATGCAAGGGTCAATCAGGAGTCCAGAAACTCATTGATCTTTTATACACACACACTAATTACAAGAAAACAGATCACAGGTCAGGATGGTTACCTTTAAAGGGACAGTCAAGTCCAAAAAAAACTTTCATGTTTTAAATAGGGCCTGCAATTTTAAACAACTTCCCAATTTACTTTTATCACCAATTTTGCTTTGTTCTCTTGGTATTCTTAGTTGAAAGCTAAAACTAGGAGGTTCATATGCTAATTTCTTAGACCTTGAAGACTGCCTCTAATCTGAATACATTTTGACCACTAGAGGGCATTAGTTCACATGTTTCATAGAGATAACATTGAGCTCATGCACGTAAAGTGACCTAGGAGTGAGCACTGATTGGCTAAACTGCATGTCTGTCAAAATAACTGAAATAAGGGGGCAGTTAACAGAAGCTTAGATACAAGATAATTACAGAGGTAAAACGTGTATTATTATAACTGTGTTGGTTATGCAAAACTGGGGATTGGGTAATTAAGGGATTATCTTTCTTTTTAAACAACAAAAATTCTGGTGTTGACTGTCCCTTTAATAGCCATTCAAACCCCTTTGTGCCAACTTGTGCGCATGTTATCAGGCCAAAATAACCAGGGTATGTAAACTTTTGATCAGGGTCATTTGGGTAGTTTCTGTTGTCATTATGATTTAAAAAGAGTAAACACAGTTGATTGATAATAAATGGCTTCAGCCAAACACTAACCATGAGTTAAAGACAAGTTTTTGTGTTATCATTCATATTCGCTGAAAAATGGCCAAGAAATCATAAATTCTGCCAGGGTATGTAAACTTATGAGAACAACTGCTTTTATATATATATATATTGGAATATCTATTTAAAAATACATATAGCATATTCTGATATATGCAGAACATAGGCCTTTTAAATATTTACAGTAAATACATGATATAACACTTTGTTAAATATAAATATTGCATAAATATGTTTTTTCATGCTTTCATCTACTTAACGGCAGAGTTCCAATGCACTTTTATATACAGTATGTCTATATATGTGTACATATATATTTAGGTTTTTACAACAAGAAAAAGACAAATAACTGAAAAGTAACCAATTTCTGTATTGCTAAGACTTTAGTAGCGAGTGCACGATACCAGCAGTTTATCCAGAATGCTGATAAAATTAAAATCTTGTACAGAGAAAATGGAGCATATGCTCCCAATTGTGTAATCCCAAAATGATAGTACTAGGCAAACAGCTTACCGCATCTTCAACAACCAAAAGTGTTGGTTGCCACAGCAAAGTCCATCCACTGACAATGAGCAGTCAAGGTGTCCCCCGTTCTATCCTCCACTGTACAAAGGAGGTAAGTATATTGCGGCAGTCCACCTTGCAGACCAGACACCAGACTAACTCGGCAGTGTGCGTTAGACCTAGTTAAGGTGTCGGTTTCATTCCGCCAACACCCATCTGACAGCTGTAGCTGAAAGGTCTCTCCCACATGACCACAGAAAAACAATTAATGTAGAAAATGATCAGCAAATACAGCTTCTAGGAAAGTAGATTCAGGAGAGAATCAGTTTAATTAAAAATGTCCATTTATTTATTTTATTTATATACAAAAAGTAAAATCATCAGGACACAGCACACAGAGGATTAGCAGCTGACACATTTCTTGTCTACATGGCACTTCATCAGAGCGCTTTAGGTTTTTATATGTGTATATATGTCAATAAATACATATATACACATATAAATACATATGTACACATATATAGACACATTTATATACATACATATACATTTTTAGAGATGTATATGTATGTATGTCAAAGTTAAAACCCTTTGCCTGCCTTTTTGCCACCTGAGATCTAATATCTTTATAACTTTTGTGTGCAAAGATGGTGTTTTTATGAATGTTCTTTGTAATGTATTTTTGATGTGTTATTTGACACTTTTTAGAATTGCAAAACAGTTAAACAGAACTCTGAGGATACAGTAATCATTCTGGCATAAATTGCAATTGCGGTCAAACGATCGTGTTTACTTTCAACTCATAATACCAGCAGTAAACCCAATGAGAGCAAACACCAGAGCTTAAACCCCTTATCGCTCCTTCACAAATGTTAGCGATCCACTCATAATCTGGCTCATTGTATCAGGTGATAAACATGACAGCAACAGTGCATGTAACCTGTTATTTGAAGACAGACCTCTTCTTTTTCACTTTCCCCACTTTGGGCTAGATGGCTTGTTAATGACACTGTGGGCGCAATAACCAATATGGCTTGACCACACTACCATTACCACGCAACTTTGATATTACAAGTCCATGGTAGAGTGATGGTAACCAGAGAAGGGTTAGCACTGCCAACTTCACTCAAACACAACTTGTACTTTCAATGGATATCACACCAACGCTAATTTGCACTGGTATTATCAGTTGAAAGTTGTAGTTTGCGCTCAAGTGCTAGCCGAAAGTGTGCTTGAATATTTAGTGCAACTTTATTAATATAATAAAAAGGTTTAAAATAGATATGGTATATAGCAAAGTATTTAACTGGGAAGGACCCCAATATATACTGTATATATAAATATATAGAGAGAATAACTCATTGTGTAGCCCATAAGCAAATCTAGACAAGTCAGAAGGCTTGCTTTTCCCACAGAAAATTTCTGGATACATTGTTTCCAATGCAGCTAATAGAAAATAGGGGGAAAAAAGGAAGACAAATAAGAGAAAAGCAAAAGACAGAGCATGGCCAGCCCAACAATTAATATATTAATAATATAGTTGTGTAGTATATGAGTACATAGTATGAAGCTAAACCCTGTAACACCTCCACTCAGTGACGTGCAGTGAGGTCAGAGGCTAGTGAGGCACTGACTATTATATGCCCGAGAAGCAAATATATGAATCCAAATCACGTCTTTCTCTCTCTCCCTCTCATACACTTCTCTCTCTCCCTCTCACACACTTCTCTCTCCCTCTCACACACTTCTCTCTCTCCCTCTCACACACTTTTCTCTCTCTCACTCACACACTTTTCTCTCTCTCACTCACACACTTCTCTCACTCTCACACACTTCCCTCTCTCACACACACACACTTCTCTCTCTCACACACACACTTCTCTCTCTCACACACACACACTTCTCTCTCTCTCTCTCACGCACACACACACAGTCACACACACTTTTCTCTCTCTCACACACACACACTTCTCTCTCTCTCGCTCTCACACACACACACACTTCTCTCGCTCTCACACACACTTCTCTCTCTCACACACACTTCTCTCTCTCAGTAAATGCTCTACAATCAAAGGTTGGGAGGGGGTTCTAATTAATTTTACAGTACATAAATTCCAATTGTAGTTCTCTTCATTTCTTAGTTAAAATATAAAACTATAACAATAATCTTGTATAAGTGGTATTTTTGTCACCAATTCCTTAAAAACAAAATTACACTATACTGAGCCTTCCAGTGGGGAACTCAATCTGATTATTTGGGGTTATAAATTATTATTATTTTATTGTGTAAACTACACCCAGCAGGTGGCGCTGCTGGACAAATAAACACTAATATTTTGTGTAATTAGAACATAGCACAATCCTTAAATAAATATAATAATAATAATTTAACCACATAGAATCAGATGAAGTTTCCAGTGGAAGGCTCAGTATTGTGTAATTTTGTTTTTAAGGAATTAGTGACAAAAATACCACTTATACAACAAGATTATTAATAAATGTAATTTTAATTCACTGACCATATGGATCATTATCCAATAAATGTAAAGACACAGCTTTTTGATTTATTTATTTATTAAAATGAATTGATGTACTGAGAAATACATGGGAAATAAAATTTGAACATTGCAGATTCAGTCAGTGTTTTTGAACACCAGCATTTGAGATTTTCTCCAGCAGCGCCACCTGCTGGGTGTAGTTTACACAATTAGCTCTTTACAAATAAACTACACCCAGCAGGTGGTGCTGCTGGACAAGATCTGAAATGCCGGTGTTAAAAAAAAATGACTGAATCTGCAATGTGCACATTTTATTTTCCGGGCATTTCTCATTCATTTAAAAAAAAAAAAAAATCAAAAAGCTGTCTTTACATTTTTTGTATAATAATCCATATGGGCAGTGAATTTAAAATGTACTTGTATATAGAACAGCCTCAATAAAATAGTGGTCTCCCCCAGTCCCCACTGCCTGTCAGTACTCAGTGCCACTGCTGCATCACCGGCCCGGTCCTCATATCATCATCAATCATGCAACAGTTATTAGTGACTTACACAACGTACCAGTATCACATATTAAGCCTAACAGTAGTCTGCTGCCAAAACATTCATCACTTTAATGCAATAATATAAGGCAGAGTAGTGGCTGCCTCCTGACCGTCTGACAACTTACTTGTGTGTGCAGTGACTCGGCTGTCGGCTCCTCAGTCAGGGCAGGCTGGACCAGGGGGCAGCAGCTGCGAGTGTGATTAGATCAGCAATCCACTCGCTATTAACTTGAAAGTTGATGGCTGTGTCATTCCCAAACAGGCAGGAGTGAGTGTCACTGACTGTTTTGTTCCCGACAGACAGCTCCTTCATTGCGCATGCGCAGTACAGCAGGGCCAGTGAGTCCTGACAGGTTTTGATTGGCTGAGGGCTCCCAGGGAAGAAAATACGAGGCCTCATTAGAAATGCCTCTTTACTAGTTTTTTCAGCCACGCTGCTTCTGCAAATCACCACCGGGTGGTAGTGGAGAGCAGCCAGTCATCAAAATCTATGTAAAAATATTGCGCAATAGAGAGACCAGAACCCACTGCCTCTATTGCGCAATATTATAGTTGGAAATGTAAAAAAAAAAACAAAAAAACATTTAACTTTTTTTTTTTATTTAATAAAATTATATATATTTTTTTATTTGCCCCAAATGGCAGGTGCGGCAGTGCCTCACCTGCCTTCTATGAGTGCACGTCACTGCCTCCACTATTGGGTGGCTTCACCACTAGGGTTAAAAACTGCCACCCTAGTGATGACGCCACCCTACTGAAGGTGTTGCAGGGTTTACTAGCCTCATATAGGGCTCGATGATTGAAAGCTCTCTGGGCTGGTGAGATTATTAATGAATGCTTGTCAGTCCTTCTATTTCCCTTGTGGAATGATCTAAAGCCATTTTTTACCCTGAAAACAGGGAGTCTCGCTAAGGGGAGTATGCTACATTTTCATATGAAATGTGCACAACAAAATTTGTATTTTAAACATTATACAAAACAAATATTTGAACCATTCACACAAAAATAAGCAGGAAAAAATTGTATTGTTAAGGTGCATCAAAAAGCGTAACAAAATTCTTCACCAAAAATCGTATGTTAACAAAAAAGTAAAATTAGTATCTAATTTACACAGGAATAAATCAAATTAAATATGCACAGCGTAAATCGTAATTGTAGTACACTGGATGTGCAAAAATCACACAGAAATTTGAATTTATAAATACAAAATGCAAAGTGTAATTGTTGTTTTTTCGTAAAATGGGCTGAACATGGACGTTCCATGGGCGTATATGAAAATGTCTCTCTAATCCCAGCGTAATTCTATAAAGATTTTCGCACTGCAGATATCACAGTTTTTTCTCGCCAACTAAAATGTGGCAAGCTTTTGTCAAAACAATACGACCACTTATAACCCCAATAGAAAAACAAATGCATACTAAAATATAGGCGAATGTAAGATGCTATAAGCAGAAAGCAGCATAATGTGAGTTATATTGGCTGCAGGATTTTAATTTTAAAGTGATCCCTGCTCCCTGCTAACTTCACACTAAGGGGCGAAGTTTCCCTATCCAGCGAGCTTCATTACTTTTAATAGGAGCCATCTCGCAACTCGCAGGGACTGCCCCTTTTTTACGATCATTGCACCGGGGCAGACCTGCGAGTGTCTGCCAGAAAAAGAAGGTTTGAGCTGGTGAAGAATATATCATCGAGCTCATAATGCACAACTATATTATTAATCTATTAATCATTGGACGGGTCATGCACTGTGTTTTGATTTTCTCTTCCTTTTCTTCCTTTTTTTCTCCTATTTTCTATTGTTTTAATGCTATGTGAACATGTTTAAATTGAGCTTTACCTTAGAGTGCGAGTGGACATGGACACACAGAGTTCAAGTCTGCTTTTATGGTTCTCTTAAAATTTGAATATTATAATTTTTTTAATACATTTACTTAGCATGCTGAAATCTCTGTCTTTTTTGCTTGTGGGTAGATAATTGTATCCCTTAATAAATCTTTCTTGATGTTTAAGTGCTTTAGTCTACTAAACGTGACCCTCCTCCTTTGCTCATCAGCCAATTAAATAATTAAAAGTGGGAGTGACAGTTTTCATAGGATAAGCTTCTTGCTTCCTGGAGAATCAGTAAGCAGATAATCCTTTTAATATTAAAACATAGTGAGTGCATTATTTAAGATGACCACTGGGTGGAAATGTGGAGTCACAGTTACAGTAACTTCAAGTGAAGTAAATTTTTATTAATGATATATTTGGGCGTTCTAGTGCTTAATTATTTGATATGTTTAAAGGGATACTAAACCAAACATTTTTCTTTAATGATTCAGATAGAGCACACAATTTTAAGCAACTTTCTGGTTTACTCCTGTTATCGATTTTTCTTCCTTCTCATGCTATCTTTATTTGAAAAAGCAGGAATGTGAGCTTTAGAGCCGGCCCATTTTTGGTTCAGCACATGGGTATTGCCTGCTGATTTGTGGCTAAATGTAGCAAACCATGCAGCAAGCTCTACCCAGGTGCTGAACCAAAAATGGGCCGGCTCCTAACCTGACATTCCTGCTTTTACAAATAAAGATAGGAAGAAAACAAAGAAAAATTGATAATAGGAGTAAATAAGAACGTTGCTTAAAATTGCATGCTCTATCTGAATCATGAAAGAAAAAAAAAAAGTGGGTTTAGTATCCCTTTAAGTCCCATAACTATTCCTGGATTTATTCCTTAAGATATATATAGTTTTGTTTATATTAAGGGAATATATAGATGCATATCCATTTATATTCATAATGTTTGTATAATTTTCCTTGTGAAAACATTATGAGTGTATCCAATATAGTAAGATACATTAGTAATTGTATTTTAAAGTATGTAGTAGTGGCATATCTTATTAATAGTTTTCAGTCATGAGGCTACATTTGTACTATCGGATATCTTTTATGTCATAAGGAGTTTTTATCCTATTTTTATTTTACCTATTTAAGGAAGGGAAACTTAGTCAGAATTAGGTTTATGGTTTAGAACAGAGCTTTCCAAACTTTTCATGTTGGTGACACTCTTTTTAGACCTACATCATTTTGCGACACAGTAATTCAGTTGTACCAGCAAACAGGAGGTTAAACTAACTTGTTTTAAGAGATACGGACACATACATAAATGATATAAAAAAGAAATGTATTTACAAGTAACAGTATGTATGTGCAAGAATGAAAAAAAAAGTTTAATATCACCAATAGCTACTTACTATTTTAATGGGATGTATAAGGTTGATGGGATGAACACAGTTTCTGAATATTTGGTGGAATCTTAGATAAAGACACTCACATTTTATCATTACGCATTTTAAAACTTCCACTTCCTATCCATATATCAAAAGCACGAGCAGCAATGCACTACTGGGAACTAGCTGCAAAAACCCCCACTGACTTCTGACTTCAGCTCAGTGTTTAAGCTACCTCCCTTAAAGCTCTGAGTCCAACTGACTACAGCCCACGCTGCAAACACACTGCTGTCCCACTCACTGACTACACATGCATGATTTATTATTCTCTATCTTATGGATGGCATATCATATAAACTCATATTGGAAATGTGACTTATTCTACACACAAGTTATATTACACAATTTCACTATTTTTATATTTGAGTCACAGGTTTAAAGGGACAGTCAACACCAGAATTTTTGTTGTTTTAAAAGATAGATAATCCCTTTATTACCCATTCCCCAGTTTTGCATAACCAACACAGTTATAATAATACACTTTTTTCCTCTGTGATTAACTTGTATCTAAACCTCTTCTGACAGCCCCCTGATCACATGACATTTTATTTATTATCTTTTGACTTTCATTTTAGCCAATTAGTGCAGTGTCTGCCACAATCCACGGGCGTGCTCACAATGTTATCTATAGGGATTACCTGGACTAGCTCTCCCCTGCTGTGAAAAGCAAATACAAAAGCATGTGATTAGAGGCGGCCTTCAAGGGCTTAGAAATTATCATATGAGCCTTCCTAAATCTAGCTTTCAACTAAGAATAACAAAAGAACAAAGCAAAATTGGTGATAAAAGTAAATTGGAAAGTTGTTTAAAATTACCTGCTCTATTTGAAACATGAAAGTTTTTTTTGGACTTGACTGTCCCTTTAAGCAATGTAAGTATTTAATTTCCAGTTGTAATTGTGTATTAGTTAATTATATGCAGTTGTGACATTTGTCAATAGCCTTTTTGGGATTGTAACCCTTCAGCCAAGGTGTCATCTTTTGTGTTGACAACACAGCAGGGGGCTTTCTGAGCTCTATCCCTTTTCATAGTAGTTACGCCATTCATCTGATGAATAGATTTAATCAAGTTACATTTTTATAGCTCAGCTAAATTATCCTAGGTTAAACCTTTTGATGTATCTAGTTCAGATAGGACATGTGGCCTTGAAGATACAATCTATTTTTTATTATATTATAGCAGGATAGAAGGGGTTTTGTAGAGACATGATATGTGGAATGGTTCTTTGTCAAATGGTAAAGTCTCTTGATGAAAGTTAAAAGGTTTTGCTCCTATGTGCTCAGCAGAAAGTCTTGGAGTTGATATGTGTAGAATTTGTCTTTTAATAACTGGGATTGTGGCTTGTACATTAGCGAATGTTATCTCCAAAATTGAACTCCCTGTATAAATTAATCCTCTTGTATGTGGATGTAATAATTCCTTCTTATAAAGACTTATGATTATGGAAATATAGAAAATTCCCCACAAACGATATAACGTATATATATATAAATACATGAACAACATAGGAATTTAAAGTATTTCTAACTCACTTCAGAATTCGGGTTAGCATCTGAGAGATAACAGGTTTTTTTTAATAGCTCGTGCCGTAGAAGCCTATGGGGAGTAGATGTTAGTGCTGTCATGTTATCCAAAGTCCTGAAGTTACCCCAAATCATTGTTTCACTTGCTAAATAACTTTTTACTTTCAACTTGTAATACACGCACTAAACTGGCCACAATAAATTATTACTTTGAGCGTAGTTAGATCACAAGCAAAAAGGTTATTTTGTGTGCCACTTGTAATCTTGCCCTTTGATGGGTATGCTAGGTTCCAATAACTTCTCAAAGTCATCTTATAGGCAGGTTATTGAGAGTCATCTAGAAATCTCCTAGAGGAGAATAGGCATACTCTCCTCTTTCATATTGTTTGTGTGCAAAACAATCAAATCCAATATGTTACAAAAGAGCAAATAATTGCATGTTATACTGCTTTACTTTTTATATGGCCCATAATTTTTTGAGAATTTTTTTCCACATATTTCCTATGTCACTTACATGCCTTTTGGCAATCTCCAAACAAGATTTTATTTACTATTAGCCACGTGGTTGCTGTTCTGACTAATGCTGTCCATATCTGGTTACTGCAGGGGCGTATTATGGCCTAGGCCAACAAGGCCCGTGCCTAGGGTGACAGATTGGGGAGGGCAGCACTTTTAGGCATCACTTGCACCCATGGCTGCCACCACTGCCACTGACAGCCACAACAAAGTTTTAGACCAGTGTGGCTGCATCCTTTGTACGCCAATGGGGGGATTTCAGTGGGCGTGTCAATGATTTCACGCTACGCTACGCTACAGGGCTTTATGTTGCAGGAACTGGAACTCTGTAATGATCCGTTAAATAGCGGGTCTCGCTCCTCAGAGAGCAGCTTAGCACCAAGCCTAGAAATAAGCATGAGATGGTCTGACTCGTGCCATCTAAACGCCTGGGGAGCATAAAGACAAGCTGTCCAGAGAAACTGAAGAGCTGAGAGTTGGAAGGTGAATTAGAAACCTTGTTTGCTATCCTTGTACATAGCCTTGTTTGCTATCCTTGTACATATATTCTCTGATCATGTGCCTCTTTTGCTGAGCCTGTCCCCCGACCCACCTACACTGATGCTTATCCTGCCTCCTGAGCAATGTACCCTGCCCACTTCATGCAGAGACTTCTGTATCCTGCTAAGGGGCACTTTATTACCAAAAATGTCACTACATTATCCTTTATGCAGACACTATATTTTTACATTAGCATTGTGAGCTGCTCTGTTTCACCATATGCTGACCAGTGACACGGTGCACAGCCCAGTTAAATTAAAATGTAACATGCCCACATAACTCCATATCTCACTCAGACCCCTGCAACAGTCTTAATGATCTGATTTCCTTCTTATGGATACTTTATCTTGCTTATTGCTCAGTCATATGTGCACTGCCTGATGACATATTGCCATTTCATACCTGCTGATATTGTGTTCACCTGGTGTCACTGTATCTTGCTTTGTCAGAGAACCTTGCTTGTTGACCCTATGCTGTCTGTGTACTAATAAGGGAGATAATACCCTGTTTAGATGCCTCCTTTCATTTACTTTGGAAATTCCAGCAGCAGAATTTGAAGTGCCTAGGGCAGCACAAAACATAAATACACCAATGGGTTACTGAGTTATGGCGGATGACCTTCTCTAGGCAGGTACTGTCTTCTCTAGGAGTTGCAGTTATGCCAGATTATTTCCATTATTTTAATACATTATTTAATAGTGCTCTGAGGGATGTTCAGAGTTTGAAGTTTTTTTATTGCATCCCAACAATAATTGGGGCTTCTCTAGAACTTTACCCCAGACTTGTTTTTGATACTGTGGTTAAGATATACAGGCAGTCCCCAGGTTATGAACAACATACGTTCTGTAGGTTTGTTCTTAAGTTGAATTTGTATGTAAGTTGAAACAGGCACTTTTTTTTAGGTGAAACTCTAGCCAAACATTGTTTTAGTTTTGGATAGCAAAGGGAAAAGTCTGTTTTGCTATCTGAGCCCCTGTTTAGAAAAATTTCACATCACTTTCTGTCCTTGTGACAATTGGGTTTTGAGTATTTTGGGTTATCCTGGAAAGAAGGATTGGTGATAAAGTTCTATTTTCTCTGTTTCTAAGTTGTACTTAAAGGGACACTAAACCCAATTTTTTTCTTTAATGACTCAGATAGAGCATGCAATTTTAAGCAACTTTCTAATTTACTCCTATTATCAATTTTTCTTTGTTCTCTTGCTATCTTTATTTAAAAAGCAGGAATGTGATACATAGGAGCCGGACCATTTTTGGTTGAGAACCTGGGTTATGCTTGCTTATTGGTGGGTAAATGTAAGCCTCCAATAAGCAAGCACTATCCATGGTGCTGAACCTTAAGTGGGCTGGCTGCTAAGATTTACATTCCTGCTTTTAAAATAAAGATAGCAAGAGAATGAATAAAAATTGATAATAAGAGTAAATTAGAAAGTAGCTTAATTTTTCATGCTCTATTTGAATCATGAAAGAAAAAATTTTGGATTCAGTGTCCCTTTAAGTCAGATGTCTGTAACACGGGGACTGCCTGTACTCTATTTACAAATTCCGGTGCCTTCCAGAAACAGGTGTATTTATTTTAAGATCATGTGACACTTTAATTTGTACACAGGTGGACTCCATTCAATGAATTATGTGACGTAGTATTTTAGGGTAGTTTCTGTCTTTAACTTAAAAAATACACATTTGAAGTGTTAGTTATGTGATGGAAATCAATTGGTACACATACCAATAAAATCAATTCTAATCCCAGCGTATAACACTAGATAATGTGGAACTTTCCAATGCGAGGGGAGGGGTGGATACTTATGCAAGAACTGTAGCTATAGCAGAGATGAATGCGACCATAAAAGCAGATAATACAATTAATTAAAACTGAAGGATTATGGGAATAATTGTGTAGGAATTATGTTTCACATAGACTAGACAGAAGTGTGAATATTAAAATATTGATGATATTTATGTGTAGAATTATTTGTGAACTTATAGAAGTGTTATAAAACATGTCCACAAAAACCATAAAATACATAAGAAATGCAAAGGCAAACACATATTTGTTATTTTTCTACTTTTTCCATTTACAAAAACTTAATTTCTTTCTGCCAACTCTTCTCTTTGGAAGAAAGGATATTTCATTCTTGTCAGTGATAGAAACAAAGTAATTGTACAGCAATGACTTTTTAATGACTTCAGCAAGAATGTTAATGGCTATTTAATAATTAACTTAATGTGACTCACATTAGGACAAACAAAAGGGGAAATGCACTGTATCAAAAGGCAGACATGACTTACCAAAATAAATATTAATAATATGCATTTTTAATATGTATTTAGTAACAAAGAGTTGAGAAAGCTGAAATTGTGCAATTACCAGATAAATATGTAACTATTTTTTTTTACCTATTAAAGTGACATGAAACCCAAATTGTTTATTTCATAATTTAAATACAGCATTTGACATTAAACAATGTTCTAATTTACTTCTATTGTCAATTATCTTTTATCTCTTGGTATTTGTTGTTGAAAAGCAGAGACGTAAGCTCACTATATGGCAGCAGGTTTACAAGGATGTCAGCCATTTGCAATAACACTAGATGGCAGCACTATTTCCTGTCATATATATATATTATCCACACACGTACCTAGGTATCTCTGCAACAAAAATACCATGGGAATGGAGCAAATGCGACAATAAAAGTAAACTGGAAACTTTAAAAAAAAAAAAAAACTTATTATCTGTCTGAGCCATAAAATTTTTATTTAGGTGTCATATTCCTTTAATGTTCTTTCCCCCCAAAAATGTACCATCCAGTTAACAAAAACAATAAAGGAAAAGTCAGACAGCATTTAAAATATTGTTGCAAAGAAAAATAAACTATGCAAACACATATATGTCCAGTATCTTAAAATCATGTTGTGCTCTGTATAGGAGCATGATAAATGCTGTAATGTGCTAAAACTTTTTATTACTCCACCAGGGGTGTATTTTGGCCTAGGCAAACAAGGCACTTGCCTAGGGCAGCAGGTTTTGGGGGGCAGCACTTTTTAAGTCTCTGTTGAGAGAAGCAGGTGACTTAACTAGCGCTAGTCATCTGGGACAGATTGAGCAGCCATAGGGGAAAATCCTGGGCCGGTTGGTAAGCACGGTTGGCACTGACATCAAGAAACGGTGTGACTAGTCCCTAAGCGCTCTCTCCATGAACCTTTAATTTATTTAGCTATTGCTTTTAGTTTTGTTAACTTTTAGCACTTTTTATGTTTTTGAGGAAGTATTGTTTGAAGAAACCTGTGTTTGAACCTGACAAAAAATATTATGGCCAAAAAGGCCTAAAACCTGGGGGGCTGCAGAATTTTTATTTTGAGTGCCTAAATATGCCACTGTACTTCACTATTGCTTGAATGGAACTAAGTGTTTAGCCCCTGACTTGAGAACAGCCAGTGATTGGTGGCAACGCACCTTTACTGCCAATGATTGGCTCAGTGCCCAAGTTCAGCCAGTAGTGCAAAGCTAACTTTAAACTATATTTTAATAAGATTGTGAGACTTATACACAAAGATCTGTTAAAAAAAGTGCAATAATAAAATGCTCTAACAATTTACAGAATTTCCTGAATGTCTCTTAAAGCCCCTTAAAACTCTGCATAATATTAGATTACACTTTGTAAAAGACTCCTTCAACATTTTTTAACTCTGAGATTGGATTTTTTATTTGCCTCTGTGCCAGTGAATGTGGAACAACTTATTGTTGTGCAAGTGTATGATGCACATGCACCAGTCAGTGGTTGCCTAGAAACCATGACTCAAAATGGAAAAAATAGCAGCCTTCCAATAGCTCCTCCTACCAATTATCTGCATCATAACTGCTCATTAAACCCCCACTTAATTCTTAACCCCTTCACTAAATGTGTGTCTCCATATTCCCAAATTAGAAACAATAGACTATTCTAGTTGAAATACATTTTTATTACAGAACACACAAAAGTTACAGATTATACTGTTCAACATCAAGAGTTACAACACCCTAACTCATCTCTTTAAGAGATTTCAAGTCCATTAATCGCTGCTCATCTGTCGAGATAATACCCAAGATTCAGTGAACTCTCAAATTGAACATATGCTGCTACGTTAAGTAGTCCAAGAGTCCTGTACCTCAGCGTGTCTGTATATATAACAGAAGATATTATAGGAGAAAGAAGGAAGCAGAAAAGGAGAAAAGACATCAAACATTATACCCTCTCCCTTCTCCTTACTCATACTATTTAATTTATTTAACCCCCCCCTAAACAAACCATACTTTTAATAACAAAAATAAACAAACAAACTAAATCCAACTTGCTTGTTTCAATATTCCCTTGCTATCAGATCTGGGAGAAGAGTCCTTGCCCATCTTCAACAATACTGGGGCCTCCTTAATCTGTCAGTATTGTGTATCAGGAGAGAAATATTTCCTATCATCAGATCCCCCGAAAGTCTGTGAACCAGTCATCTATTATTTTGCCTCCCTAATACCCCTTCAAGATCCAGTAGTTCCATATCTTTAGGAATTGGTCTTGATTGCCTTGTAGAAAGGCAGCAGTTTCTGACATTTTTGTAAATGGATTGGATTTTCTCCATCACCTCCCCCCAAGAAGGTATCCCTGTCTTCAAATACCTTGCAATACAAATTCTAGTGGCTGTACACAGGGTGCAAATGAATGTATTAGTAGCTGCGTTAAATGATTTTATGTGTTCATTCAGTAATGCTTGAGATGCCGTTAAGGTGATATTCTCAGTCAGTACCACACTCAACAGGCCAGACAATCTGATCCACACATGCTGGACCTGAGGGCAGTCCCAGCACATGTGGATGTATGTCCCCGCTTCAGCACAGCCTCTGTAACAGTTTTTACTGCCATGTTGGGTATAGTGAGATGTGATTATAGTGGTGAGATACCACCTAAAGGTGGTCTTTATACAATTCTCTCTGAAGTTTGCCCTAACTAGACCTTTACTGGATGTTTGAAAAATCCTATCCCATTCTTCCTTTGAATATTCCCTATTTATATCTGCTTCCCACTTACCCATTAGAGGTGTTTTAGAGGCATTTTTTGTCCTTCTGTGGTGTTAGGTATATATATGAGAGATCAGTTTTTTGTTTCTTAGGTTCGTATTACAAAAGTGTTCTAATGCTGTCAAGCCTTGTCTGGAGCAGCGTGGACTGTATTTTGCGATGGCCGAAGCTACCTGTAGATATAAGAACCCCTGCAGCTTATCTGGTCTTATTTTCTCTTGTATTTGGTGAAATGTAGCTGTTTTTCCTTTGTGTAAAAAATCTGCTACCCTATATAGACCCTTATTTTCCCACTTCCCAATTTGTGCATGGAAATCCGCATTCAAGAGGGTCCTGATTGGTCTCACCTCCGAATCTGGCGGAATCAGATGCAAAGACTTGGACAATGAAGTCCAGCTGTGCATCATCTCTATAGTGACAATCGAGGCATAAGCCTCTTTGAGGGACTGTCTCCTCTGTTCCCAAAGTATATCAGCTGGGTGTCTATAGCCCGCTATCGCTGTTTCAATTCCCACCCATACTATTTCTTCTGATTTTTTGCTCATTAGTGTAGTCTGTGCTAATCTCGCCGCTTGGTAATAGTTTATCAAATTTGGTACCCCCACCCACCCAATTGCCTATGTTGTAGTAGAATCTGAGAGGCTATTCTAGCTGTTTTATTACCCCTCAA
The DNA here is from genome assembly GCF_027579735.1 of Bombina bombina. NCBI lineage: Eukaryota > Metazoa > Chordata > Amphibia > Anura > Bombinatoridae > Bombina > Bombina bombina. The sequence continues at coordinate 571,651,571 of NC_069502.1, forward strand.
AAAACCCACTAGGTCTGTTTGTAATTTGTTGAGATCTATCAAGGGGATCTTAATTGGGAGGGCCCAAAAGAGAAACAGCAGCTTTGGGAGAAAATTCATTTTAATGGAGGACAATCGGCCGTACCAGGAAAAGCCCCCATTTTTCCATGTCCTTATGTCTTTCCTAATTGCTTTAAATAAAGGGATATAGTTCAATTTGTAAAGCTCCATAATATTACTTGGCAATTTTATCCCTAAATACTTAATCGCTTCCTTTGCCCACGAGAATTAAAAGTTACTTTCAATAATCTTTTTAGTGTAGTTTGGGGGAGCAATAGGAAGAGCTTCACATTTTTCTAGATTGACCTTGTAACCCGAGATATTAGAGTAATCTTGCAGAACCTGATATAGATTTGGAAGAGATATTAATGGTTTGGTTAATGTGAGGATGACATCGTCTGCAAATAGGGACACTTTAAATTCATTATGTGATATCGGTACTCCATGTATATCTGGGGATAGGCGAATTGTTGCCGCCAACGGCTCTATGCAAAGCGCAAATAAAAGTGGGGACAAAGGGCAGCCCTATCTGGTCCCGTTCAGTATTTGCGTTTCGATTGATATCCTGCTGCTCTAATAGTAGCCGTAGGGTGAGAGTAAATACTTTTAATGGCCCAATCTAGCTAGTACTTCCAACAAAAAATCCCAATCTATTCTGTCGAACGCCTTCTCTGCATGCAAGGATATGACCAGAGAAGGCGTTCTTGTTCTACTAAGATAGTCGACCAGAGAGATTGTGCGCCTCGTATTATCTGGGGCCTCTCGATCATAGATAAACACAACCTGATCCGGGTGGATCAATGCCGGTAAATGTTTATTGAGTCTGTTTGCCAGAATCTTGGTGAAAATCTTAAAGTCTTGGTTTATCAGGGAAATGGGCCTATAGCTCTGGCATAAATTTGGATTTCTTCCTGTCTTGGGTATTACTACAATTTTGGCTTGTAAGATTTCCTGAGGGATTTCTTTTCCTTGTAAGATATCATTGCAAAATTTCACCAAATGTGGGACTAAGATTGATCTAAAAAGCTGATAATACTCCCCTGGAAACCCATCAGGGCCGCTGCCTTTCCCAGTTTAAGGTCTTTAATGGCATTTAGGACCTCTCCGGCCATAACCCCAGCATTTACTTCCTCACTAGTATTACTATCTAAGGGTTTTAGCTTGGCTCCATCTAGAAACTTAGTCAACAGCTTTTTTGTCTGGTCATTGTGGAGTGTTTTTTCCCTGTCATAAAGCTGTGCATAATATTGGGCAAAACAGTCGTCGATCTCTTGGGGATTTGAATGCTTCTCCCATCTATTTTCTGTAAAGATGGTATAATAAAGGATTTAGTCTTTTCCCTGAGTTTGTGTGCTAGGTATTTATCCGGCTTATTAGAATAAAGAAAATATTGGGTTTTCAAATCAAATCTAATGGAAGCTCTATTCATGACTGTAGCTAATTCTAGTCTTTTAGTTTGTAATTGAGTAAAAATGTCTGTAGATAGGTTTTGCTGATGTTGTTTGGTAAGAGTGTCTATCTGTCGTTGAAGGGAGTCTGTCTGGAGTCTGGTAGCCTTAATTAAAGCAGCTTTCTCTTTAATAAGTAGTCCTCTAATATAGGGTTTATATGCCGCCCAGATATTAACAGGGTTAGAAGTTGTTCCCACATTTATTTCCCAGTACTCAGAGAGTGCTTTCAAGATAGAATCCCGTGTGTTCGGGTTTTTGAGTACATATGGGTCATAATTCCACGAGCGTGTGGCACTAGTCTGAAATGTCCCCTTAATATCAACCTGAACTATAGAGTGGTCCGACCAGGCGCAGGCGTGTATTCAGAGGTGTAACTAGAAACCACAGGGCCCAGGTGCAAGAATCTAAGAAGGGCCCCCCCACCACCCCTCCAAAAAAAGGTGAATTTAATACATTTTTTTTTTACATTTAACACAGAAAAAAAATGTGAATTACATGTCTACAAAAGGAGGTACCCTGTTCCCACAGTCTGTGAGATGGTCTGATCTCCTATTACTGTATATATATATATATATATATATAGTGACACTATTTAACCCCCAGTACTGTATATAGTAAGTTAGTGACACAGTCTGTAATCTGCCAGTGAGATGGCTGGCTTGACCCTACCCGCCTAGTACTTTATAAAGTGACCACAGTAGTCAGTGACATGGTCCACCCCCCATGCTGTATATAGTGGTACTGTTTACCCCCTGCCCCCCCAGGCTGTAGTATCAAGGTCTGTAATTTGCTGGTTCCACAAACATACACAAACACACATGCTTAAATACACACACAGTCACATATATATACACACACACACACACACACACACACCATACACACACACATAAACACCAATGGGTAAAACAGAAACACTAACCCCTGTAGTCATGTCACACTCACATGATATCAGTGCAGGCAGTGGTAGGTTCACGTTTTTCACCCTCAGGCACTGTCCTGTCACACCTGCGACCTCTGCACCACCTGTAGTTTCGCCCCTGCGTGTATTGTGGAAGAGGCCAGATCTGGAATCAGTGTTTGACTCAAATATATGTAGTCCAATTTTGAATTTGTTCTGTGTGCATGAGAGAAATATGTGTAGTTGTTTGTTTTGCCATATAGTGTGTCCCATGAATCTAGGATATTGTGAGATGAAAAAACCTCTTTTATCTTTTTTACCACTGAGTTATGTCTCAATTGTTTCTGTGTTAATGTGGATTTGCCCTTGCATTGGTGCGCATACATTGGCACATTAAAATCACCTCCCAAAAGTATCCTTGATTGCGACCATTGGGTCAATAAGTGTGATATGTGCGAAAAGAAGGCTATTTGCTTTTCATTGGGGGCATATACATTGCATAGAGTAATTTGTTTGTCATGTTGTCTCCCCCGTAGTATTAGAAACCTGTCTTCTGAGTCATTAATTATCTCCTCAACCCCAAAACCCAGGGAGTGATGCAGCAAAATCGATACCACCCTCTTTTTTTATCTGTTGTGGAATGGAAATGTTGGGTGAAATGTCTTGTCCAATACTTTGGGATTACTTCCCTGATGAAATGTGTCTCCTTTAGGAATATGATGTTAGCTTTCAACCTAGAGTATTGGCTTAGTGCCATCCTACGTTTATGGTCGGTGTTGAGGCCTCTAACGTTGTGTGATATTAGTCTAATATTATTAGTCATTACTTACAAGTCTTTGTATGGGATCTCCTCCCGGATCTACCTTTCTTCTGAGAAGTAAGATTACTAATGCATTGTGGATTTGTTTCCTTAGTTTCAGATGGGCTACATGAACAGGCATAACATTGTATCAAAACAAAAACATAAAAAACATTTTCATCAATATATCAAAACTATATTGCGTGAGAATAGAAAACAGGTTCATCCTCCGCCTAAAAAATAAAAAAATATATTCTAAAAGCACATTGTGCTACAACTGCTGTTAAGTTAACTTTAAATAACCTTATAACTGTCTTTGAGTGGATTGCCATCTACTGGTAACTTGTTGCTTAATGCTACATTTTCCCTGGCCTAAGTATTCTACCTATCATTCCCTACAGGGGTCTAACTCCTTTACCATCACTTAACTCTTTTTGAATATATATTTGCCTTCTACATTAATTTCCTCATAGTTCCTTGGAGCCCCTCCCCCTTAACCAAAAATAGCTGGCTAAAATCATATGCAGCTTTAATCCTCTTACATAATAGACCATACCATCCTGAAAGTGTGGAATGGAAAAGTAAAAGTCCACTTGTCTGCACCTCTCGGATGCAAATGGGATAGATCATACATTAGAGAAGTTAATAGAAAAGTCTTCAGGTTTTAGCCTTTCTCTTCATCACTCTGGTCCACCTTTGTCTCTGAAGTTGAGCAGCTCCTGTGAGTAGTTGTGATGCATCTTCAAATAACGTCACCTGTGGTATCTCTGGAGGTTCCAGCTGTAGTTTACTGCAGGCATCTGGAATTTCTGTTGGTTCCTTCAGGCTTAAAGATCTTCTATCATGTAGGATATGCATGCCAAATGGGAAGCCCCATCGGTAACTAATTTGGTGTTTCCTCAAGAGTAGAGTAAGAGGTTTCAGGTAGTTTCGTCTTTGGAGCATTCTGACACACAAATCTTGATAAAATTGTATTACCGTTCCTTGGAAATTGAAAGTGGGATGCTTCCTTGCTGCTGTGAGAATAGCTTCTTTTTCTGGAAATCTAAAGAGCTTGACAATGACGTCTCTTGGGGGTGCATCATCCTTTGGTTTTGCACACAGTGCTCTATGTGCCCTTTCCATTTGATATTTCCCTTCATCCACCTCCCCAGTGATAGCTTGGAACAGCTGATGTAGATAAATATGTAGTTCAGCCGGGGAGACAGATTCCGGTACCCCCTTCAGACACAGATTGCATCTGCAACTACTGTTTTCGAGATCCTCCAACTTGTCTTGTATATCTCCAATCACTTGTTGTTGGGAGGAAACCCGTTGAGTCAAATTGGATAGTTCTTCTGAAGTAGAGGTCTCAGATTCCTCTAAGGTAGCTACTCTTGTTCCTAGCTCAAGGATGTCTTGTTTTATGTCTGCCAGACTATTAGTCACAGTATTCTGGAACGAGTCAAATTTTTCCCAAAGTTTGTCAAAGTTTCTATTGATTTCTTGTTTAGACACTAGAGCTTTAAGGTCAGCTCTTGTTGCAGGTATAGAGTCCTCTTCAATCATCTGAGAATCTGTTTCAGAGTTTACTTCTTCTATTATATTATTATGAGTCTCTAGCATTTTCTCACCTCTAACAGGCTTGAAGAACAAATTGGCTGCAGGTGGTTTGGGCACCTGGGGAGGCTTATTCTGTTTTCTAGCTGACATGGTAGGAGAGGTTTGCCAGTTGTTAAGTTCGATTAGACAAGGGGGTAGGCAGGGTTGTTTCTACTCCAGTGAAATGCGTATATTAAATCCTGTAAGAAGGGGATTTGCGGACAGAACTATATTAAATCTTCACCTTGAAGGAGCTATTTTGCCTCTGTGCAGCTGAACTATTATCTTATATAATCATCTGTGACTGCATGTTGCATCACGGTTCAGTTGAAGTGCAAACTTTTATGACCCCTTTGACCAGTCACTTAATATGGTGATATCTGCAGGTTTCACCTCTGCTAAAGTAATTTTGTTGCTTTTAATTTTCTGTCAAACCCCTCAGTTAATGAGTTGCATTCTGTCCCCAATGAACATTATAACCTCCGTTTCTGTATGTTTAAGCGTTGTCAGTATCTTTATTGCTCAGCTCAGTGATGTCTTAGGGATTATCTTATTACATACCCCATTATCTCTTTGTTGTTGTGGAGCTCATCCTCCTCATTCCGTAGTCCTCAATCACAGCTAAAGTGATTCGTTTCAGCCCACTTAACTGATGGGCTGCTTCTTGTGTCCAGGCGACTGATTATAGCTGCACTATCCTTAGAATGATAGGATCATATCCGAATTCTTGAGCAGCTTTAGTTCTTTGCTGTAGTGCCGTCCGGATTTAGCTGCGCCACATGTCTAAGATGGCGGGCGGCTCCGTGTCTCTTGAATTGTATCCGGGGCTATAATGTGTCTTCAACACCCGGTACTGCCCCAAACTTTATCCTGATGGTCACACTGTCTTTCCAGCTCTACCCCTGTACAAATTGAGGTTTACACTGCCCCAATAGCCAGCTCAAACAGTAGTGCAGCACGGAGCTGAAAAATCACACCACCATATTCCCTCAGCTCCAAGCCCCGCCCCCCACAATAGACTATTCTAAAAGTACATATTCGTTAATAATATAAAGTCCTACCAAGTTACCTCACTGTCTCTCTAATTCAAAACTTCAATAGGCCTCTATTTGTTCCCTTTTTTTTTACCGAATCTATCAATAAGTGCATGTTCAATGATCTGGTATCTTAATGACTAATGATATGAGCTGCCGCAAACGGTATGTGTTTACCTTTCTAGGTATGACGAAATTTAAATATAAAGAAGAAAATGATTTAGTTGCAGTGGATAATAATGCAAAAACTCTTAAATCTAGTTAATTCCAGATATCTGTATTTCTGCACATACAGTTCCCATAATACATACTAGACTCTAGTAACTAGAGTATTTACATGATAATTACAATATTACCTGTTATAAGATGGCAGAGTTGGTGGTACTCAGTACTAGTGAGTACCCCCACTAAAAGCTCTGTATATATTCTATATATACATTTAATATGCATAGTAAACAAATCAAACATTTTTAGTGACTTTCTTCTACATTTGTTCTATACTGTAAACATTACTCATTTAGGGCTCGATGTTCAAAGGATCGTCAGGTCTGCGATAAATGCTCATTTCATTCTTGGAAATCATCCACTGTGCACAATGTTATAAAAAAGTGGGTTGACCCTCGCTGTACAGATGAGTAGTGATGTGCCTTCTATAGGATAGTATAGGGCTCACTACCTGACTACATCACAGCAATCTGACCACATAACCAGTGAATGCAGATAAAGACAGTCTGGACGCAGTATGTTTTCAAAGCATCTTTACACAACACAGGATGTACAATCTGTAAATGTAAAAATGGTTTCGGTTTAGTAAGAGTCCAAATAATAATAATGTAAGCTAAATTTAAACAATCTCTTAATCACTTAAAATAGAAAACTTAATCTCATAATTTAAGAAAACTAAAAAGAAGAATATGTTATCTCATCTTCTTCCCTAATTCTTTCCATCAGCCCAACCACAAGAAAATAGTAAAAGACAGACAGCCAGATTACGAATTTTGAGCGCTATAGGGAAATTAACGACCGCATCTTTTTCGGCGGTATTTCACTCCCTATAGCAAGTGTATTATAAGTTTACAAAAGGTAGGCGTTTGCGGGCGATATGGCAGCGTTGAGCTCCATAACAAACCCAAATACCAGCGCAGCTTTGAGGTGCTTGTGAACAATTTCCCCTTAGACTTCAATGGGGATAGCCGGCAAAAAAAAAAGCCTAACACCTGCAATAACGGAGCGTCAAGCTCCGTAACGCAGCCCCATTAAAGTCTATGGGAAAAAATAATAATGTACCTTTACACCTAACACCCTAACATAAACCCCTAATCTGCTGCCCCAAATGTTGCCACCACTATACTAAAGTTATTAACTCCTAAACCTAACCCTAAATCTAACCCTAACGTAACCCTAACCCCCACTAACTTTAACCTAATTAAAATAATTCCAAATAAAATTACCATTAATACCTAAATAATTTCTATTTAAAACTAAATAAATACTTACATGTAAAATAAAACCTAAGCTAGCTACAATATAACTAATAGTTATATTGTCTCTAGCTTAGGTTTTATTTTTATTTCATAGTTAAGTTTGTATTTATTTTAACTGGGTAGACTAGTTAGTAAATAGTTATTAACTATTTACTAACTACCTAGTAAAAATAAATACAAATTTTCCTGTGAAATAAAACCTAACCTGTTTTACAGTTAATCCTAACATTACATTAAAATTAAATAAATTACATTAATGAAATACAATTAACTAAATCACAAAAAACCCTCACTAAGTTACACAAAATAAAAAAGAAATGAGCAAATATTTAATCTAATTACACCTCTAATAGCCCTATCAAAATAAAAAAGCCCCCCCCAAAATAATAAAACCCCTAACCTAAACTAAACTGCCAATAGCCCTTAAAAGGGCCTTTTGTGGGGTATTGCCCCAATGAAATCAGCATTCATCTCTTTTACATTGCCCAAACCCTAAGCTAAAAATAAAACCCACCTAATAAACCCTTAATAAAACACTAACCCCAGAAGATCCTCTTACAGTTTTGGATTGAGCTTGCATTCTATTGGCTGTTCCAATCAGCCAATAGAATGCAAGCTCAATCCTATTGGCTGATTGCATCAGCCAATAGCATTTTTTCCCTTTAATTCCGATTGGCTGATAGAATTCTATCAGCCAATCGGAATTCAAGGGACGCCATTGTCAGGGTTTTTTCCCTGTTTTGTTTGCCATGTGCTGCTGGCAGCCATTTAACTTACCTCTTACTGAATCTGGTGTAAAGATGCGGTAGTTATGTTGCGTGACGGCCAAAAAGGTGTGTGGTACAGCTATTCCTACAGCACCTGTAATATCAGCGGTAGTGAAAAAGAGCCATAATGATGCTTTTTCACTCATAACGCACAACTCGTATTCTAGCTGAGACCTAGCAAGGAAAAACCAAGCTATAAGTTTGTATTAATGACTTTGGGTCTTCAGTTCTGATAGTTATACAAGTTTGTATTCAATTTTTGTAACAAAAGTCAGTTTTGTAACATTAAGGGCCAGATTATGAGTGGAGTGCTAATTAAAGCTTCCCCTCGAGTGTTAAAGGGACAGTCTACACCAGAATTTTTATTGTTTTAAAAGATAGATTATCCCTTTATTACCCATTTCCTAGTTTTGCATAACCAACACAGTTATATAAATACACTTTTTACCTCTGTGATTATCTTGTATCTAATCCTCTGAAAACTGCCACTTATTTCAGTTCTTTTGACAGTCTTGCATTTTAGCCATATAAAAATATAGGGCTAGATTACGAGTGGAGTGCAAACGTTTGCATGCAAACGATAAGGTGTTTATCTCGGGTGTTAGCGCTCATCTGGCTTATTGCTCGTATTATGAGTTGAAAGTAAACACAATCGATTGAGCGCAGTTGCAATTTACGATACAATGATTACTGTGTCCTCAGAGCACCGATTAACTGTTTTGTGAAGCAAAAAAAAACAAACGACAAAAATAAATATATATATATACTTTATATATATATATATATATATATATATATATATATATACATACACACATACTGTATATATATATATGTGTGTACATATGTATTTATGTATTTATAAGTGTATATATGTATTTACAGACATATATACACATATAAACACATAATTACATGCATTGAAGCCCTTTGCAGTTAAGATAAAAACATGTAAAAACCCATTTATGCAAGATTCATATTTAATAAAGTGTTTTAGTGTATACTTAAATACATCTCTATCTATCTATCTATCTATCTATCTATCTATCTATCTATCTATCTATCTATCTATCTATCTATCTAGCTATATCAATATATAGTATTCCACAAAAGTGAGTACACCCCTCACATTTTTGTAAATATTTTATTATATCTTTCCATGTGACAACACTGAAGAAATGACACTTTGCTACAATGCAAAGTAGTGAGTGTACAGCCTGTATAACAGTGTAAATTGTCTGTACCCTCAAAATAACTCAACACACAGGCATTAATGTCTAAACTGTTGGCAACAAAAGTAAGTAACCCCCTAAGTGGAAATGTCCAAATTGGGTCCAAAGTGTCAATATTTTGTGTGGCCACCATTATTTTCCAGCACTGCCTTAACCCTCTTGGGCATGGAGTTCACCAGAGCTTCACAGGTTACCACTGGAGCCCTCTTCCACTCCTCCATGATGACATCACAGAGCTGGTGGATGTTAGAGACCTTGCTCTTCCCCACCTTCCATCTGAGGATAACCCACAGATGCTCAATAGGGTTTAGGTCTCGAGACATGCTTGGCCAGTCTATCACCTTTATCCTCAGCTTCTTTAGCAAGGCAGTGGTTTTCTTGGAGGTTCCCTCAATGAACTGTAGCTCCCCCATGCCGGCAGCACTAATGCAGGCCCAGACCATGACTCCCACCACCATGCTTGACTGTAGACAAGACACACTTGTCTTTGTACTCCTCACCTAGTTGCCGCCACACACGCTTGACACCATCTGAACCAAATAAGTTTATCTTGGTCTAATCGGACCACAGGACAAGGTTCCATTAATCCATGTCCTTAGTCGGCTTGTCTTCAGCAAACTGTTTGCAGACTTTCTTGTGCATGATCTTTAGAAGAGGCTTCCTTCTTGGACGACAGCCATGCAGACCAATTTGATGCAGTGTGCGGCATATGGTCTGAGCACTGACAGGCTGACCACCCTCCCCTTCAACCTCGGCAGCAATGCTGGCAGCACTCATACGTCTATTTCCCAAAGTCAACACCTGGATATGACGCTGAGCATGTGAGCTCAACTTCTTTGGTAGACCATGTGGAGGATTGTTCTGAGTGGAACCTGTCCTGTGAAACCACTGTATGGTCTTGCCCACCGTGCTGCAGCTCAGTTTCAGGGTCTTGGCAATCTTCTTATAGCCTAGGCCATCTTTATGTAGAGCAACAATTCTTTTTTTCAGATCCTCAGAGAGTTCTTTGCCATGAGGTGCCATGTTGAACTTCCAGTGACCAGTATGAGAGAGTGTGAGAGCGATAACACCCAATTTAACACACCTGCTCCCCATTCACACCTGAAACCTTGTAACACTAACGAGTAACATGACACTGAGGAGAAAAAATGGCTAATTAGGCCCAATTTGGACATTTACACTTAAGGGTGTACTCACTTTTTTGCCAACGGTTTAGACATTAATGGCTGTTTGTTGAGTTATTTTGAGGGGACAGCAAATTTACACTGTTATACAGGCTGTACATTCACTACTTTACATTGTAGCAAAGTGTAATTTCTTCAGTGTTGTCACATAAAAAGAAATAATAAAATATTTACAAAAATGTGTGAGGTATACTCAATTTTGTGGGATACTGTATATACAGGTATAATATATATTGTACCTGTTAGGGGTAATATGAACCTGAACGCAGCCATCTTGTTTCTCGCAGCCATTTTGTAATGAATAGACTTTATTATACTGGGGTATTATGCAGTGAGAACTATATGCATATTATGATAGTTTCCTTAGCTGCTCGGCCTTGCCAATCTACCCTGGCCCGACGCCCAGAAATAAGATAGAATAAGATAATGTAAACAAGAGGGTTCAGAAACCTTGTTGTCTCCGCAGATGGTAGTTTGTTATGACTCTGTAAGTATTTGTTATGAGAAACTCATGTTCCAGTTTTTCCTTGTACTTTGCTCTGTATAATTGTGTAAGATGACGCGGTCCTAACGTGTCATCCCCTTAACCCTGTATGTCACTATAAGAAAGGCTTGCACTGTGCAATAAACAGAATTGGCTTTCGATCATAATGCTGCGTGGTCTGTGTCATTCTAAGGGGCCCTTATCAGATAATCTACATATGCCTCAGGTGGTACACTAGGCCCCAGGCTTTGGCCTACGCTGACACCCCCCCGTGGGATTATACACCTTACAATTCTTGGTGTCACGACAGTGGGATTCGCAGGAGGTAAGCTATCGTGTTTTTATTACGCTGCTTTCCTTCTGTGAATCGGAACCTAACTTTAGTTGTTTGTGTTTTTAAAAAAAAAAAAAAAAAAAAAAAAGGTCTAATATATGATATAAGGTTAAAGGGGTTCCTGTGGTTGAAGCACAGGTTTGAGGAGGTTATAGTCCTGCCGGTAGTTGTGATAACCCCTCCAGACAGGTAATCAGTCCTGTGCTGGGATACGACAGGTATTGTGAGTCCTGTCTGTGATAAGCGCGCAAGAAATATATGAATGCCAGTTGACGGAAGAATATTTTTAAGATAAAACTCCCCCGGGCAAGGTGGCAGAGTGAGTGAGTCTCACGTGTGTTAAAGTTTCCCATATTCATTCCCATAATAGAGTTTTGTTACCCACCTGAAGCTCATGTTGATATCTGATGCTTGCTTTGCTTTGTTTGTGTTTTTGATGCTGTGCGTAGAAAATATTAAGTGGCTATGCATGTTATTATTGTGGCTATTATTGTATTGAGAAAGGGGAACTGCTTATAGATAAGAATGCACAGAGAAAATTAAAGGTATAAGGTAAAAGAAAAGGAAAGTTAATAGTTTCTGCAAAAGACAGAAATATTTTTTAAAACACTGTCAGTGAGTACTGCTGTGTGATAAATTGAGGAATCTCTGTGTTTAAAAATGTAGCAGGCAAAGAAGGGGGGCCACCACTGAGCGCGCACATAGATCAGAATAAAAAAAAAAGAGAGAGAAGAAACTGTTACAGCAGCTCCGTTTGTGAGACTTTTTGTATTTGCAGTAAGGAAATTTAGGAAATTTTGTCTGTCGGTTCTCACTGTGGTATGCGTGTAACAGATTTGTTTTAAACCAAAAACAGAATGTATTATTTGAAAATGATTATCCCAATCCAGGCAAAAAATGGCCATTTTGCGTGGAATCGGAAAGAAAAATGCATTTTGGACTTGGTGACAGGTTAATCGGTGGTCTTTAATATATATATGTCGTACGCGATGCAATAGATGTTTTTCTGCGAAAGGAAAAAAAAGGGAGTGAATCTCTGGTATGCGAGATGGAATGAACTTGTGTGTCTGTATCGTAAGAATGTTTCCTTCTGTTTCTCTGTTGGGAAATTAGACGTTTTAAGAAGATATCTTGTAATTTTTTTTATAAACCTGTATTTTACAGTCACCAGCATGTTTTTAGTATGTGGTATTCATATGCAGTTTTAGTTTTAAGTGATAATTGTTTTTCGGCATGTAAAGATATGATATTGTTTTTGCAAGTGAAGTAACGGCTTTGAAAGTGGCTTTGAAAGTGCGATGGTGTGTGTGATTTTTTTTTGTCACGCTCTGGTAAATATGAAACTGTTTCTGGTATGATTAATGGGTTAACGTATGTTGTATTTGTAAGGTCTGTGCACAGAGTTGGTGCACCCAATGACATATAGTTATAAGCTGTAATTGAAAGTTTATTTAAAAGTGCGTCCGTTTTTGTTGCAAGTAAATTAATCTGCAGGTCATGCTACAGTACAGAGGTGAAATTTGTGTGGTAAATCATACAAGCAGCCTAAATTATGGTTAGGATATACATATGTAATTTACGTGATGAATGGTTAGTCCTTAAAGGGACAGTCCACTGTAACAAGGTGTTGCTATTAATGTATTGTCCATGACTTGTGATACAAGCTGCATAGTATAACATATAGGAGAGATTGCATTTGCAAGTTGATTGCAATGGGTTGCATTTTAGATAATAAGAATATCTCATTATCTTATATTTGTCTGTGCAATAACACTGTATTAGTAGTTTGCAAAATATATTTTAAGAGACTTTTCTTTGTATATATTTATTTTAAATCTGCCGTTTAGATCGCAGATATTTCTTTTTGCAGTATAACTTAATTCTCTCTGTAATGCAAACTGAAGTGATAAGTTGTTTACAATTTTAGTGTAGGGATCCGTGAGACTAGCGGACAGAGAAAAAAAAACGAGAAAAAACAGAGGAGTGAAAATATTTAAAGGGATACAGGAAAACTGATATAACATCTGAGAATTTAAGGGAATATTTACAGAAAAGACAATGAGGTTTACTGTAAGCCTAACACTAGTATATTTCACTGTGTTAGCAGTTTCAATTTAAGATTATTTTTAGTTTGGTTAAAATGTCCCTTTAACTAGCCTGCATCCCACTGTGAGTGCGTTCTTATGCTGCTTATGCTTGTTTAGGCTATTTAATGAACGTCAGTATGCATTTTTTATTATAAGGATCATTGGGAATAATTTAAAGGGGAAATTGTATTAGTATTCTTTTTCATAAAGCTTATTTTTTTGTGTTATATGCGGTTGTTATATTTGGCTGGACAACTGCCGAATGGTGAATATCAAATTATACATAATATTAAATCCAATAATTTTGTTGTGGTTAAACTAATTAGCATTTATCAAGTTTTAGTGTGAATTTTATATTTTTAAGCAGTAAACAGTGTTTCTCCTTTAAGTAGAAATGAAACTTTGAGCTTGCCTCACTATCCTTGAGAAGAATGTAACACTGTGCATGTTTTGCTTTTCTTTTGAAAAAAAAGTTTCTCTGTTTGGCTTTGTTTCAGAGAGAACAATTTGCACTTTACATTTAAAGCGGCAGTACTGGTGTTCTATATTATAAAAAATGATAAATATAAATTGCTCACTACAAAGGAACCAGTATTTATATTATATTCTGTCACAGAATATAGCTTAAAAATGATAATTTTATTTCTGTGGCTGTCAAACTGTATCGCACAGATATAACTCTTTGTTATTTAAAATAACCCCCACTGCGTTCAATGAATAAATGAGATGTTATTTAATGAAGTGATTTTAGTGACACTTTAAAATATATATAGTTATTTGGTTATTAACTAGTCTACCACTATTATTGCAATGACTTTGATTGCTGCTTAACAGCTAAGCCGTGGTCTATAAGTTGTCTACAAATAAACACCCCTAAAACAAATGATGCACATTTTATCTGATTCTACTGCATTTATATAACTTGCTAATTTATCTGATCACAGTTTTAGTTTTATTTATATGGCTTACGTGTATTTTGTCTCTTGGGGTTGTAATGAGATTTATACAGCCTGTGATAAGAGGCAGTCCTCAAAGGCTTAAAAATTAGCATATAAGCCTACCTATGTTTGGTTTAATCCAGGAAGGTTGGTTAAAATTAAAAGTCCTATCTGAATAATGAAATTTTCATTTATCCTACAATGTCCCTTTAACAGTGGCTACCGTGGTTATCTGATCGTTTCCAAATAAGCGCAATTTTATTTGTATAATCTGCAACTGAAGTTTCTTGTGCATCTGCCGTGTTTGTACATAGTGGATGTTTTTAATTGTTTGTAGTGTTCTGAGAGTGTTGCATTCCAGTGAATGTCAGAATATGTGTTGCATTCTAAGTTAATTGTGGTTGTTTGAAATTTGTGTCAGCAGCTAATGTTTTGTTTTGTGAAAGACAAGAACAATTGGTTTTCATTGTTTGTTATGTTTTTCTCTTTTGTGACTATGTGCTGTATGGATAGCATATTGAATTGTGAAGTGTATTTCATTTTCCTTGCTATTGAGAATTGTCTCTGCATGAGTGGAGTGCATGATTTGCCGTTTAGTTTCTTGTTATCTTGTATTTGCGTGTCACATGAGATGTTTCACGCAAACATGGGGGAAGTATTGATGAGTATTGATGAATATCTTTTTTATTGTCTTTCTGTGTTGTATCTTGCTCTCATATTTCAGAGGCCTAAAATGTTTTATTTTTCTATTTGGTTCTTAACACTATATTTGTATTTGCAGGATGAGATCATGAAGCTGTCTTCAGAGATTAAAAGACACTAACTGAATTATTTTTGAGTTTCCATATTTAGGTGAAATCTGTACAGGCAAAATTCCATAAGTGCACTCTTCAAAAGATTAAAGATTGAAAGCAAGTAAACCTTTAAAGAAAGAAAAGATGAAGATGAAAGACCTTTTGTCAAGCTTGTTTTAACCACCATACTGCAGTAAAAAAGTTGTTGAACTATCTTTGGATCCATTCTTTGCTTTGCATGCTGGTACCAGCCCCAGAAATGGACTCTGGGTAATCCATGACTGTTTCCTCTGATGTGTGTCTTCAGGACATAAAGACTATCCTTCTCTGGACTGTGCCTTACCGCTCGATATGGAGGTCCTGTTATGCTGTTACAGGGTCAACCAATTAAATTAGGGGAGTATTGTTTTAACTCAATTCCTTATATTGCTTGTTTTGTATTCTCTTGTATTTGTTTTATTTTTTATTGATCATATTGGGTATAAGAAATCATATGCTTCATTGGTATTAGTGCACATTGTAGTTTATGTGCTTAACATAGTAATTTTTAGATAAAGGTAACTGTGAACTACACAGTATTGTACCCTATTGAATGGCCCACTGAGTATAAAGATATGTTTAAGGAAGATGCTGCAATATATCATAATATCTTAGACCCTTCAACCTTTAGAACATAAGGAGGACACGTCTAAGCTAGAAGTTTATAGTAAATATACAGAGAAATGTTTCAGGGAATAGCCTAATTATAGTTTATGAAAGCAAATGTATTGTTCCCTTTTATTAATTAGTATGGTATCTGCAAAGTGAATTTGGTCATTCCTGATGTTTGTCAAAGAGAGTAATTCTTACCATAAAGATGTGTTTACCTTTAAAAGAGTTTGTAGTTTTAAATGATGTTCTGTTTGTATGCTTTCCTCATACAGGAGTGTGAGAGAATTTAGGTTGGAGAATTATAAACATTATAGATAGCAGCCATCCCGAATAAAGCAACACGAGGTTCTTTTATTTTTTTAGAAGTTCAAAGTGACAGTGTAAAGAAATTCATTTATTTTCATTGACTGTTTTATTTTTTTCCATTCTTACTACAGGGCAGGCCTTAGCATAAGTTTTAGCATAACCATTCAGGCCCTTGATGAAGTCTGACAGGATTTCACTTGCGTAGTATTCATGAAGTATCATTTAAAAGTGTATAGAGAAGTTGTAAATTATTCTCTGAGAAATGTCAATGTATTTAGTTTGTATTATATATCAACAATGTTTTGTTTGATTTTAAATGACATAGGATGAAAGTAACAGTTTATTTGGACATAATTGTGATTGTATTGCGGTGTGTACTCATCCTGTACTGTTTCTGTTTGCTTCCTAGACTCCCTGTGACTCGAGTGTCTACTTGCCATGGGTATCCACTGGTTGCCTTGTCTACCCCATGAACAAACCATCAGAGTTCCAGTATCTCCCTGCGGAAGAACCGTGGATAAGCACCCCTACTGCAAATGAACTGTTGGAGAACTGTATTATAGCAAAGTGTCGAGGTGCAGCGCTCTCAAATGGACAAAGACTGTTCTTAAAGTATTCAGAGGCCACCTAGAGACAGTTGTGCTGTTGCTATGTCATGCTTTACTGTGGAAAAGGAACTGTTGGACATATTGGGGGGTGCTAGCAATGCAGGTGGAGAGATAGACGATGCAGACGTTGTTTGGGGGTAGATGGGGGGCTGGTTGGGTCTCTGTGCTGGTAGACCGGTAGTTTTGGGAAGGCTGGAAGATAGATGGAAGGTATTGGAGGGACTGTACCTATATGCAGTGACAATTATCCTATAAAAGTATATCACGACACAGGAATATTTTTCGCTTTAGTATTCTCACAGAGTTCTGTTACCATAATATAAGGCTTTACTAATTTTCTATGCCTGTCTATTTTTATGTTATTCTGTTAGAATAAAAGGATGGTATGTTAGGGGTAATATGAACCTGATCGCAGCCATCTTGTTTCTCGCAGCCATTTTGTAATGAATAGACTTTATTATACTGGGGTATTATGCAGTGAGAACTATATGCATATTATGATAGTTTCCTTAGCTGTTCGGCCTTGCCAATGCACCCTGGCCCGACGCCCAGAAATAAGATAGAATAAGATAATGTAAACAAGAGGGTTCAGAAACCTTGTTGTCTCCGCAGATGGTAGTTTGTTATGACTCTGTAAGTATTGTTATGAGAAACTCATGTTACAGTTTTTCCTTGTACTTTGCTCTGTATAATTGTGTAAGATGACGCGGTCCTAACGTGTCATCCCCTTAACCCTGTATGTCACTATAAGAAAGGCTTGCACTGTGCAATAAACAGAATTGGCTTTCGATCATAATGCTGCGTGGTCTGAGTCATTCTAAGGGGCCCTTATCAGATAATCTACATATGCCTCAGGTGGTACACTAGGCCCCAGGCTTTGGCCTGCGCTGACACCCCCTCGTGGGATTATACACCTTACAGTACCAAAATACCATCAGATATACAACCCCAATTCCGAAAAAGTTGGGACAGTATAGAAAATGCAAAAAAGGGTAATTTGAAAATTCAATTCACACTGTACTATATTGAAAACAGATTAACACATTATTTGATGTTTTGCTTTGTGAATTTAATGTATTTTTGAAAATATACACTAATTTCAAATCTGATTACTGCATTACACTGCAAAAATGGGTTGGGACAGGGGTAATTTAGGACTTATTGGGATGTGACAAGTTGAAATAGGAAAGTGATATAAAACAGGTGAGGCAATCAAGTAATCATAGTATATAAGGAGCCTCCAAAAAAGTCCTAGTCCTTCAAGAGCAAGGACGGGTCTAGGCTCACCATCTGTCAAAAGATGCATCAGCGAATAATCCAACATTAATGCAATAAGATATGCTGCCATCCAGATGTCGTCTTTTCCAGGGACGCACCTGCATTTTCCAGCAGGACAACACCAAACCACATTCTACCCGGATTACAATTGCATGGTTGCATAAGCAAAGAGTGTGGTGCTAGGATGACCTGTTTGCAGTCCTAACAAAGGCTCTGTATAGTTGCGCAGCTGAAGACATGAGTAATGGATGAATGGCGGAAGATTCTGCTTGATAAACTTAACCAAGTGGTGTCTTCAGAGCCCAAACGCTTAATAAGTGTTATTTAAGAAAAGGTGATGTTACACAGTGGTAAACAGTCGACTGCCTCAAGTTTTTTGGAACGTGTTGCAGTCATCAGATTTGAAATGAGTATATATTTTCAAAAATAGATTCAATTCACAAAGTAAAACATTAAATAATGTGTTAATAATGTGTTTTCAATATATTACAGGGTGCATTTACTTTCCTTTTTTTTTTTTTTGCATTTTCAATACTGTCCCAACTTTTTCGGCATTGGGGTTGTATGTAGAAATATGTATTTAGGAACATATTCTGCTATGTGAAGAACATTGGAAAGTTAAATATTCATATTTTCATGTCAGGTTAGCATACATGAGAATATACAATCAGGTTTGCGCCAGAGTAGTCTCCATTGTCTTCTATGGGGGAATACATAAATGCACACACAGTATTCTAAGTTTGCTTTTTGCATTCAACTGGTTAGCACAAGAGCAAAAACTGTTTACTTCAACTCACAATAAAAGCGCAACCCAACAAGCGCAAAAAGCTTACTTCTAGTGCAATTAACGCTGTAGCGGTAGGGTTGAATAGCGCTCCACTTGTAATCTGGACCATATTGTTTTCTTCCTAGCTCTGAGTTAGAAATGTATTTATTTGTCGGAAAGAGGCAGGGGCAGGAACAGTGTTGTCAGAGTTGGGAACAAGGAAATAAAGTGTGTGAGTTAAGTTGCTGTATAAATGGACTCTGTGTCAGATAAATTTTAAACCACCTGGGTTTACAAACACTTACGCACCCTATTTATAGAAACCAACGAGATAATGTAAAGAGTGCAGTTTTTTTTATATACTATTTGATGTCACTAATAAAAATGATCTTTTTCTTTTATTTACTTAGCAGGCTTTATGGTTAAATTCTGAGTAAGAATGAGAAGCATCTGTAAAGAAACATAGCAAGGACGTCAAACAATTTTTAAATTTTAGTTTACAACTTAGTACAGTTTGTTTAAGACAACCTTGATATAATTGTAGTGATAAAGTTGATGCTTTCCTCTAGCTACCAAAGGAGAAATCTCTATTGCTTTATACAAATAAATCATATTCAACAAAAATTGCACTTTTTCATTCTATACTCATTTTGAACACTTTGCAATTGAATCATAATGCAGCTTTTATTCCCAAATGAACTGCTATCTTTGCACAAGGTGTCTAAGGTAATTAAAACTCTGTACTGCCTCTGTCTTATCTTCTCAGCTATAAATCCAGAGAATGCAGCCTATCTAGCTATATAGCTTGTAATGTATTTTTGCAAGGAAGCGCTCATATTAAACGGGTCAGGCAGTAGAGGCTGGTAGTTTAAACCAGCTTTATTGCATTTAGCCCAATGTGTCTTTGTAAAACAGTGTTACGCAGCACTTACAAAACATTGAATGCCATGAAACACAAGCTACAATATAAGATTACATCACAGATTGAATAGGAGTTTATAAGAGTATTCAAAAGGAAAAATTCATTTTACAGACATAGATGTGATTGTAGTTGTGGCTATAATGAATGCAGTTTTTTCCCCAATCATTGGTCAGTGTACCATTGGAAACTATTTAGCACAAATAAAGTTATATGATGATGATGTCAGTATATATCTCAGTCAGATTATTTTTATTTCGGTTCATGATAAATAAAAATATTAATCTGTTTGCTTTTATTTTGTATGATTGAGAAAGTTTATATCTATTTTAATTGCAGCCCACTGGCATTTCAGTGATATTTGAAGTGCACCATATTTGATAAGCAATTTTATTGGAAATTAACCCTCGAAGCATGCTTTATTGGCGAATACGTGTGCACACAACATACCACTGTACTGAGAGTGAGTCACGTGCCTGTTAAAAGTGATCATTTTAAATGTGAAAGCTTCTTAAAGGGACAGTCACCACCAGAATGTGTGTTGTTTAAAAAGGTAGATAATCCCTTTTTCACCATTCCCCAGTTTTGCATAACCAACACAGTTATATAAATACACGTTTTACCTCTGCAATTACCTTGTATCTAAGCCTCTGCAAACTGCCCCTTATTTCAGTTCTTTTGACAAACTTGCATTTTAGCCAATCATTGCTGACTCCTAGGAGCTTCACGTGCGTGAGCTCAATGTTATCTACTAGATGAAACACATGAAATAATGCCCTCTCGTGGTGAAAACTGTCAAAATGCTTTCAGATTAGAGGCGGCCTTCAATGTCTAAGAAATTAGCATATAAACCTCCAGCAAAATTGGTGATAAAAGTAAATTGGAAAGTTGTTTCAAATTACATGCCCTATTTAAATCATGAAAGTTTTTGCAAAACCAAGTATATTACAAAAATACTTGTGATAGGGCTTAAAATGCACTGCTGCTCATTTCAGATACTTGATTTATGCGAGATTTAGAGCATTGTGTTTTATATCAGAATACTGTTAATCTTGTAAGAATGTGAACCATATCTTTAATAAAAAGAAAAGAAATGGATTCCATATTTCTGATTGGAAATACAATAGATTTACAAAATGTAATAAAATGGGACAAACATGCAAAATAATGGAGTGACATTTTTGTTTAATAGACTGTAAGCTCTATGGAACAGGGCCCTCCTCCTCCTGTACTAGATTTGTTTAGTCTGTTATGTTTTTGTATTTTATCCCAAATCTATGTCATTTTTTACCCCTGTCTCTGTATCCAGCGCTAGGTAATTATGTGACTCTATACAAATAAATGATAATAGTTATTTTACTTACATGACCATTTAAGATCAGACTTAATAGTCTCAGTAAAAGGTTCTGATACTTTTGCATGCAATCAGAGCAATTATTTTAAAGTTAGGTGAAAACGCAAGCATGTTTGTTACTAATTCATAGAATTAGGTTTGTTTTTCATTCACATTTTGCTTTGTAGCCAACAGTCTAAACTGGTGAAATCATTTTAAATAGAGATAACATATACAGTTATATGACATTTTCTTTTTCTCAAATATTAAATCTTAGTGCCTTGACTGTGTATGAATCTCACTATCTTACTTGCTGTCTTATACATACAACTGTGGGCTTTTTTTCTTTTTGTTGCTATGCAAAATGTGTATTATAACTGTATAAGCCACTAGGTGGCATTGTGGCACCACACATTTAAAGTGAAATAATTAAAAAGTTTGACTTTTTAAACTATTTTTAAATATCTATTAAAAAAAACACCTTAAAAAAAAAGAAAAGAAAAAGAACACACACACACAAAAACTGTTCTACATGACTGAATATTAGGATGAGAACAGTTAGCAATGCAGCCCATTTCTATTAGCCATAACAAACATTAGTAGTCTATATTTCATTGCTTAACAATGTAATGCAAACTCCACTACTAACTATCAAACTAGTTCTTTTGCCAAAATAAATAGCTTCATTTGACAGGCTTGTGGTCATGAATGAGAATTAGGTGTGAATCAATTGATAGTCAAAATATACAGAAAAGCCCAAACAGTTTATGCAGTCAACAAATCACTTTCTTTGGTGATAAATTAGATATTCATGACTTACATTTCTTCAGATTTATTTGCTAGCAAGGAAGACCAAAGATGAAATCTACACTGATGGGATCCTTGCATTAGGATTTACTTATTTTAAAAAGCTTGGCAAATATATCTGATCGCAGGATATATCTGCATCTACTATATTGATATGGTTTTTTTTAACCATTTAATATCACATATCCTTCAATTAACATAAGTATTTGTTGTTGTAAACTTATAAAAACAAAACAAACTGTTTAACTGCTGTTTTTCCACAGAGGTTCATTAAAATCTTAAAATGTTGCCGCAACCTTTTAAAGACACAAAAACAAAACAATGTTCACCTTTGATAAATGTTTACATTAGCAATTCAAAACATGTTACATTTTTTATTGAAAAATAATTGTTCCTTTCCAAAGTAAACCTTATTTACATGTTTAGGAGTTTTTTTTGTCTGTCTGCCAGAACAGCTTTGTGAATTGTCCCTGTCACCCAATAAGCTTCAGTACTGCAGTATGTGGTATTCACGAATACTCTGTTCTTCTGAAGCTAATATAAGATTATGGATCTTTAAAGAAATAGTCTAGTCAAAATTAAACTTTCATGATTTAGATAGAGCAGACAATTTTAAGAAACTTTCTAATTTACTCAATTATTCTTTTTTTCTCTTGGTATCTTTTTTTGAAAAAGCAAGAATGTAAGCATAGGAGCCATCCCATTTTAGGTTCAGCATCTGGGTAGTGCTTGCTGATTGGTGTCTAAATGTTGCCACCAATCAGCAAGCGCTACCCAGATGCTGAATCAAAAATGGTCCAGCTCCTAAGCTTACTTTCAAATAAAGATACCAAGAGAACAAAGAAAAATTGATAATAGGAGTAAATTAGAAAGTTGCTGAAAATTGCATGCTCTTATCTGAATCATGAAAGTTTAATTTTGACTAGACTATCCCTTTAAAGTATCTCTATCTATCTATCTATCTATCTATCTATCTATCTATCTATCTATCTACGTATCTATCCTAGAATTATCTCCATTTCTATTTAAAACGGAGGTAAATTCTTGGAATAACCAAAAGAGACAGTTTTCGTTGGCATTGTAGCTATTTCATGATAGGTAGCATAAGCACATAAACAAAACTGATATGTTCATTTCATTTGCTCTAACATACTGCACAAATGGTTGCCAAAGCATAAGGTTTTATATTTGATTAAAAGGCACTATTGTGGAAAAAGATTGGCACATACTTTTTAGTCAGGCTAATATAACACTGATGCTATAAGCATTCACACAAGATTTGCCTGTTCAGACACCATCTGCTTCTAAGGAGACAAGTTAATTAAGATATATTTTTGGGAGTTTAATTAAGTTGTGAAGGAACATAAGTGATTAATATCAAATCAAACAAAATTCATATGTATTCCCTATTACCAACATTTGTTAAATGTTTAAAAGTAGACTATAATACAAATATAATCAGCTATCTCTACAGAATTATCCTTAAAGGTGTCACGTATACTTCACTTTCAAACTAAGTTTCTGGATTTGTTGTATCAAAATTCATTCACCCTAACATGCTCCCACGTATTTTGAACTCAATTTTTATAATTGTGGAAGTGATGACTTAATCTTCTGTGGTTGGACCAGATGTTGATATTCCCAGGAAGGATGAACAGTATTTAAAATGCAGTGTAAACTCAATTCTGGCTGCACTTTCAAACAGAAATATGTGTCTTTGATAGACTCCCGAGGCAAGTGAATTCAAACAGTGTCAGTGGTTGGCTAAAACACTAAAAACCTAATTGGTAGTTACTCATGGGTTATTGATGAACGGATGCTGCACAGCACAAGATGTTACATGAATTATAGAAAAGACACTAGGGAATACCATATAACCATGTTTCCGAACAGAAATACACAGTCTGTCTGTTGTGCAAAATTCTTAAGTACTAAGACAATTCTTGGTAAACTGCATAAAAGGGAAATACTCTGACAATTTAATTCATTCTGCATAATCACATAAGTACTCTTATGATTTTCAAATTTTCTTCTAAAAATGATCCCTAGGAAACTGCCTTCAGGACAGGAGTATATCATATTCATTATCATGGGAGTAAAAAGAAAACAAAAAGCTATTAATTTAATTTTGTACTTCTAATTATCAGTGATCGTTTGTCTCTCTTGCATGTCAGAATGTTTTAGTTAAAACTAGATCATGGCAAATTTTAGTAAAATATTAAATTATATAGCTGTGAGAATATAATGTATACAAATTTATAGGGCTATTATTGTTTCCTTTCATTAGAGCATGTCATTTTATCACTACAGAGGAGTTACACAGATATGTAAAGTACCTATCAGGACCCAGTCAGCAGCACTTGTTGCACAGCCCAGTTGTTCAACTACCAATGCTAATTGGCTTAGCGTCAGTTTCTTCTCTGGACCAGCACTTCTCTGAGGCTCCCAAGTGGTACTTTAACTATGTGTTTAAATCCTGGGGTTAAACACAGGTGTCAGGGTTGATAGTGATAAAATGGCATGCTGTCATAGAGCATGAAATTGTTTCACTATAATAGCCCTTTCACATATATTTGTACATATCTCTAATTGCAACAATCACATTGAGACTCTTTCACGAGAATACATTTTACTTATATGTAATACATAATAAGTGTTATTTAGGAGATAATTACAATCTTATTATTCTTATCAAGTATTTAATAGAGCAGGTTTTAATCTTTATAACAATTTTCAGGAAGAAATTATCTTGACCCCCCTCCATAAATCTACCTGTTATGTTACTACGCAAACGGTCTTTGTGCCCATCTCTAGGAAGCACATGGGGTTGGATGTCTTCACTTTTCATTAGTAGCACTTTTTAAGTTGTATGTAGCTTTAAGTCAATGGTATTCAATGAGAAACTACTATGATTTTTTTTGTTCACAAACAAATCTATTATGAAAAAGATTGTACAATGTCATTTATACAAGATATATAAATAAATATGAAATTACCAATTCTTTATCATAGCGATGCAGAATCTGTTGGAACTCTACAAATAACCGATAATAATAAAAATCATTATGATACAGTCTACACACAGGTCCAAAATCACAAGGCTTTAAAGACAAATGCTGCAGGTGCAAAGGCACTGGGGCCCAAACAGCATTGGGGCCCCCAAACTACTACCCTATCAAACCTGCCATTACTGTTTCGTTGCCATTCAGACTGTTTCTCTGCTTTGCATTGTACTTGGTGCATTGGATGTGTGGCAACCAGGGACAGCACTGTTTAAGTCCCTATTCTCAGAGCAACAGCCCCACTGTCAAGATAAGGTACAGCTAAAGGTGTCTCACATCTGATCTGACATCTTACTTGGTCATGAAGCTCACATAACGATGCCCATGTCCAGCTCCTGGAGACACCTTTACTTCTATCCAGCAGAGTTATTTTCTCATAACAGAAGAGATATACAAATCTTTTACAACTGCAAACTATTTACATACACCATTTTGCAAGAGTATTTCCCAAGTGTTATTATTCATTTTGTGTTGTGTTGCTAGCAGTTCATATTTGTGCGAGATTTCATGTATTGGGCACCTCACTGTATATGACAGGAACTCCCACTGAAACATTAAATATTGAAAATGATCTTGCCTTTACAATGAAATCACTCAGCGACTATGCATTTAGGCCTATAGGATGGACAACTATGCTCTAAATGTCTAATGATTTTCTTATGCTTGGACTAATAGCAGGAATAATCTGAATGCATATGAGATACAATATTCCAGTTTCTTTTTGATAATCAGAACATTGGATATGCGTAGTTAGCCAATAACAAGAAGCATATATGTACAGCCACCAATCAGCATCTAGCTCCCTGCAGTGCATTGCTACGTCTGATCTTATCCAGGTATACTTTCATTAAAGGATACCAAGGGAACAAAGCACATTTGATAGCAGAAGTAAATTAGAAAGTTGTTGAAAAATATATGCTTTATCTGAATCATAAAAGTTTAATTTTTACTTTACAGTCCCTTTAATTTATTATGCAACTTTACAAAGATTAATCTGCTGGTGAACATAATTGGGGGCGGTGAGTGCTGTAATGCTGCAGTTCCACCAAGTGAACATACGGCAGCAAGATAAAGATAGCATCTAATATGCTAATTATATAACCGGTTTAGGAAATATAAAGTCCCTAGACCTAAAACAAAAAAAAGCTGCTTATGTAAAATTAATTTGCATTTGTGTATTATGAACCCAAAAAGTACTTGTTACCAGTATCCAAGATATCCCATTAATCTATGCTGCATGCAGCACCACTTGTTAAATGTTTGCAGTGAAAGGTAAAGATGACATAAAATGACATAACAGAGGGCACAGGATAGAATCTAGATACACACAAAGTCATCTATAAATCTGGTTACAGCATTATTATATAGCTATCTTAACCGCCTATTTTATATTTACTGTACATCATTTATTTTATGTGTTGTTGTGAACAGAAGCAGTTAGTATAAAACAATTTGTGTTATTGGCAATGGTAGATGACCAAAGCAAGTATATAACTCAATTAGTGATCATAATTATACAACTTATGGTTATACTTCCTTATTAAACTGTGGCAAAATAGCAGACTCAGCTGCATCTTCCCTACAACCACAGCAAATTGATTCTTTAGCTATGATTATGTGGAAGGAACATGCTTACTTGCATATTAGTGCATACCTATAAATAACCCAGCTTATGAACTTATTAATCACCAGACCATTAAGACAGTCTTAAAACCAAAGCACCTTTAAAGTATAAAGAAAATTCTGATTTATGGGAGAAAAACAAAGTAGAAAAGGCTATAATATGCTCCAAAATGTCTTTACAAATGACAAATAATACCACTGCTATTTCTGTCTCTGCTATCGTTCTTCCTAACTGTCTGATCTTTAAATTATTAATAGAGATATCTATTTCCACATCAAAGCTGAACTGAATTCAACAGAACTTGTAAAAAGACCAGCTAATTGCTTCTTAAATGCCAAAAAAGCATCTGCAGTTTGGCATATTTCTTCACCAATGAAAGCAATATGGATTTATTTGAGTGAAACAGAACACTTAATGGCATTTCCTTACAATGATGCTCTGTGCTTTATTGTAATCAAGTGGTATAATTTGTTAAACACTTTCAATATATCATGTCACTGCTGCAAAGCTACTGTGAAATGCTTAACATGTAAGTGGATTTTCTCTTGGTAAATTAAATTTTATTTGGCAGTATGAAGTGGAGTCTATCTAGAATTCTGTCATTTATTGAACATTACCTGCACTTTCTGCTTGGCATTTGTTTAAGCATATTAGTTTGTTTACAATTTGTGGAGCAGTAAAACTAGTTATTGGAATTTTATTTACACATTAGCTTCAATTAAATTTGGTAAAATTGACGTAACAGCAGTGAAGTTTTAACTTGATGGGGAGGAATATTTTGTACCTTTTCAGAATATTCTTGCATTTCCATAACTTTCATAAATAGTTTTTTAATATGGGAAACAGAATTTTTTTTAAGTAATGTAGGCCTATTTGTTTTAGAATAGAGATAAAACATAGCTGACATTATATAAATTTAAAGAAATCATTCATATTTAGTCAGAAATAAATAACTAAACGGAATAAAAATCTTTATAAGATAAATATGAGCAAACTCTCACATGCACGTATGTGTTGCGGGTAAAGGTCAGGTATTGGGTAATCCTAGGATTACCCAGGTAAAATGGACATTACCCAAATGGCTGTGGGTAAAGCCTGATGTATAATTCTCCCATCTACAGTATTTCTTTTGCCTTCGCCCCCTTGAACTCCCCAGGCGGAGGCAAAAAAGATAGTAAAGATGTGGGAATTACAGTGCACCGTATATATATGTTTATGTGAGATCATAGATCCCCTTAGAGTGGATGCACTTCCTTGAGTCACCACATCAAACATATATAGGATGCATTGTAATTCCCCCATCCTCACTTTCTTTTTTTGCCTCCGCCTGAGGAGTTCAAGGGGGCGGAGGCAAAATAAATAGTGTAGATGGGGGAATTATAGTACATTAGGCTTTACCCACAGCCACTTGATTAATGTCCGTTTTACCTGGGTAATCTTACGATTTCCCAGATATCTAACTTTACCCGTAACATATGCACGCACAAAGGGCCAGATTATAAGTGACGTGCTTTCTTTTGCATGCAATGCTGGAAATTAACTTTTAACGCAGGCAGTTTAGCTGGTGTATTATAAGTTCAAAGTAAAATGTTTGCATGGGGAGCAAAAACCGATGCATGCTAACTTCAGGATTTCGAATTTATTGACCGTGCTAACTTCTTGCTCCCATAGACCTTAATAGAGCATTCTGTTAAAAAAAAAAAAAAAAATTGCTCGTGTGCTAATCTGACTTACAGAGCTAAACCCGAAGGTAGCTATGCATATTTTACATTCCAATGTTCTTCACATAGAAGAAATGCTTCTTTATATATATATATATATATATATATATATATATATATATATATATATATATATATATATATATATATATATATATATATATATATATATATATTAAATATATATACATGAATATAAATAGGTATAGATATATACAGATATATGAAGATTTCAAAACTAGGGGAGAGTCTGGAGAAGTCCTGTAAACGGGAATGTGAGGAGGTAACAAGGGAGGAGGAGAGTAGGAGGTCATGAGTAGAGCGAAGGGACGGGAGGGAGAGTATCTGGAGACAAGGGGGGAGCAGTGCAGTTGAGAGCCTTGTATGTCAGAGTCAGAATTTTGTGTTTAATCTTGGAAGCAAGGGGAAGCAAGTGAAGGGATTGGCAGAGAGGTGAAGCAGATGAAGAGAAAAGTGTAAGGAAGATGAGCCTGGCAGAGGCATTTATTAAGGATTTCAAAGGAGCTATGTGGCAGCTAGGGAGGCCAGAGAGGACAGCATTGCAGTAGTTGAGGTGGGAAAGGATGAGAGAGTGGATTAAAATCTTAGTTGTGTCTTGTGTAAGGAAATGTCTAATTTTAAAGATGTTTTTAAGTCAAATGTGACCCCATGTGAGGATAAGATAAGAGTACCCAACTATATATATATATATATATATATATATATATAAACAGCTCCACTCAGTCTCACACCAAACCTCAGGTATTATAATATATTTAACACCCTAGTTATGCTCGTAGAACTGAGGGAGACCACAAGGGGTCTAGCGTTGTAAAACAGTATGATGGAGTAAGGAGGGATAAGTATCCACTTGCTGGGGTGAATATGTGATGTATCAGGTTAGAATGCTGGTTGCAGGGCAGGGAAAATGAAGAAACAAACAAATTCTGCTCTCAAATGAATTCACATCCTTGTCCTCAATAAACACTTATGATATATAACAACAGTCAGTAATACAATGTTAAGCGATGGTTGGATTTATAGTAGATAGCAATGAGCATAAATTTAGAGCAATGCAATCTGGCATCAGAAATAGGCAGTAGTATATAGGGTTGAGGCCCAAAGAGTGAAGCAAGTTTCCTATTATGAGGCTGGGAGCGAAAGGCAGACAAGCAGGCAAAGCAGTGAGAGCAACAGCCCAAATATGAGCTTGGCACATGGTAAGGTAAAAAACAGTACAAGTATAGATGTTAAAACACAATACCATTAAGTTGAATGTCCGTGCCGTTCACTTGCCTGCTGCCTGGAAGTCCGACGGTTTCCTCAGTGACGTCACACGCACTGGCGTGTAGGAGAGATCTGAGCCCAGATTGCGAGTGCCTAAACAGCGGAATCCGAAGTAACGGAACTCAGAAAGGCCATCCAGAGGAACGGTAACATGAGGAGCTGCTGTGAGGAGGAAAATAAATAGAGCAAGTAGCCTTTTAGCTACCGTTAAGGCTGTAACCAAGTTGGTAATGAGAGCACAGGTAATGCACCTAGTTTTATCCCAACCAATCAAATTACCTAGCAAAGGTAGAGAGGCCGATCAGGGCTAAAATAGGGTAACAAGGTCATGTGACAACAGGACTTAAAGGGAAAGTAGATTCGATATGTAACAGATCTTAAACATGATCCTGACACCCCAAGGCATCAGGCATGCAAGGTAGGGGTGATGATGGAGTTGTTGACAGTTATAGAGAGTTTGGGGGTAAAATTTTGGAAGAAGGGGGGAAAATAAGGAGCTCAGTTTTGGAGAGATTTAGCTTAAGGTAGTGAGCGGACATCCAGGAAGAGATGTGAGAAAGACAGCTAGTGACACAGGTTAGCAAGGAAGGAGATAGCTCTGGTGCAGAGTAGATTTTGGTGTCGTCGGCATACACGATATTGGAACCCATGGGACTTTATTAGGGAACCTAATGATGACGTGTATATTGAGAAGAAAAGGGGACTGAGGACAGAGCCTTGCGGTAACTCAACAGAAAGTGGTGACAGGGCAGAGGAAGCCCTAGAAAAGGCTACACTAAAAGTACAGTTAGACAGGTAAGAAGAGAACCACGAGAAGGATTGGAGGGTTTGGAACAAAAGAGGGTGGTCAACAGTATCAAAGGCTACAGACAGATCAAGGAGGATAAGCAGAGAGAAGTGGCCTTTTGATTTTGCTGTAAGTAGGTCATTGGTATCCTTAATGATTGCTGTCTCTGTGGAGTGATGGGGACAAATTCCAGATTGCAGTGAGCCAAGGAGGGAGCTTAATGTAAGGAAATGGGAAACGCATGCATGTACTAGGGCAGTAGTTTTATGAGGAGGTTGAATTGAGAGAAGGTTTTTTTGAGGATAGGTGTGACCAGTGCATGTTTCAGAGATGAGAGAAATATACCGGTGCTGAGGGAGAGGTTGAAAATATGTGTGATTATAGGAGTAAGTGTAGAAGAGAGGGAAGGGAGTAGCTGTGAGGGGATAGGGTCAAGGGGACAGGTAGTGAGGTGAGAGCGCAGTATAAGTGCATAAACTTCTCCCTCAGTAACAGGGGAGAAAGAGTTGAATTTATGGCTTTGTGGGTTGTGGTTGATTGTGAGCATTTGAGGGGGTGAGAGAATGGAAGTATGTTGAGAGCTGATTTCATTTTTGATGGAGTTGATTTTGTTATTGAAGTGGTTGGCAAAATCTTGAGCTAAGAGAGAAGTTGTATTAGGAGGTGGGGGTATGCGGAGAACAGTATTGAAAGTGGAGAACAGACGTTTTGGGTTTGAAGAAAGAGTAAAGATAAGAGTAGAGAAGTAATGTTGCTTATAAAGATTAAGGGCACAATAGAAGGAGTTCAAGATGAACTTGTAGTGTAGAAGTCAGCTGAATTCTGAGATTTTCTCCAGTGCTGCTCAGCATTACTGAAACATCTGCATAGGTACCGTGTCAGAGGAGTATGCCAGGGCTGAGGATGAGTGTGTGATTTCCGAGCTATGGTAAGAGGGGCCAGATTGTCAAGGACCAATGTAAGGGTGGAATTATAGTGGCAGATAGATTGGTCAGGGCAGGAAAAGGAGGAGATGGATGAGAGGTTTGTGGGAATTAGCAAGCTGTTCCTGATCTATTGAAATAATGCTTTTGTGAATTTTGGTGTGAGGAGTAGAAGAAGAGAAAGTTGTAGTGAGGGATGTGATGATGCAAGTGAGGAGATGGTGGTCAGAAAGAGGAAAAGGGGAGCTTGTGAAGTTTGAAATAGTGCATTGATATCTAAAGATCAGGTCAAGGGAGTGACCATCTTTATGAGTGGGAGAGTCAGTCCATTGTGACAAACCGAAAGAGGAAGTGAGTTGCAGAAGTTGTTTTGCAGAGGAGGCAGTGGGATTGTCAAGAGGGAGGTTGAGGTCGCCAAGAATGAGGGCAGGGGTGTCTGAGGAAAGAAAATAAGGTAGCTAAGCAGCCAAGTGATCTAGAAATTGAGTTAAAGAGCAAGGGGGTTGGTATATGACATATAGAGAGGGGAAAGAATAAGCAAATCATGTGGGTTTCAAATGAGGAAAATTTAAGGGAAGAGAAGGGCTGTATTTGTTGAAAGGTGCAACGAGAGGAAAGTGTGGATGAAGTGGAGACCCCATGTGAGCCGCAGTAGATTCTGTGTCTAAGGGAGAGAGCCAGGTTTATGTTAGAGTCAGAAGGTTGAGGGAGTAGGAGATAGAGGTCATGGATAGAAGTGAGCTTGTTCCAAAAAGAGTGAGAGTTCCAGAGAGCACAAGTGAAGGGGGTAGTGGCTTTAGATACAAGAGGAATGTAAGTAAGGTTACCAGAGTTTTGTTTTATGAGTCTATGGAAGGGTACACATGGATGGATATATATATATATATATATATATATAAATATATATATATATGTGTGTGTGTGTATATATATATATATATATATATATATACGTGTGTGTGTTTGTGTATGTGCATGCATATACAAATACACATGTGTATACACATATATGCATATGTATATACACAAATACACATATTTACACACACACACACATATATATATATATATATATATAGTTCCTTAGAGGGAAAGCACAATCTCACCACTTGTCAAGTGCCACGGTGCTCTGCTGTAAATAATCCAAAACGTCCACAGAATGCAGGCACTCACTGGTCTTAGTAAAATATAACAATTTTATTTAGAAATCATTAAAATGACATAACGTTTCAGCACCAGTATGTGCCTTTGTCAAATGTCAGCATGTAACCAAAAGAATATGCAGCACACTTAAAATCAATATGACACACAATTAAAAAACATACCCCTTTTAAAGATGTGAGCAAGCTATTACCGCCATTCCGCCACTCGCGTCTTCCCATCCATGGCAATGACGTCACGTAAGCACGCTACATGCCTAGCGTGATGACGCATGGCACGGCGTTGCCATAGCGACGTCGGATAGCCACACGCGTCAGAGTGGGGAGTGACTTAATCACGCATACAGATTACTATCAGGGACGTCTGTGTATAATTATTGCTAACAGCAACCAAAACAATCCACAATGTGTATAGCGTGTTTAACGTTTGGACATAGCGGTTATAGACAAAACCATTAGTAATGCCAGAAAAAATTAAATGGCATATTAGAACATAATCTGATAGATGATTAGATCTAATGTATGATTTCTATATGCGAAAAACTGTCAAGCTCAAAAAAAGAAGGAGGCCAATCAAAGGGCCATCCTTAGAGAATAGGCACAAAGTGCCAGAATAGACAGTAGAAGGCATCAGCACAAGAAAAACATAGCACCTTGCCATTACAATACATAATACAGATGAAGACAAGAGAAATCTATCACTATTAAATTTGTCACTATTACATTTGTAACCCCTGGTGCAAGGCATTAGTAGATGTATTAAGAGACTTAATCATATAGATATATGAACAATTGTATATATATTGTAGCATCATGCCACCCTGGGGTACAGATAGAAACTTTTTAGTGAATAGTGAGCTATCATTTAGGTATGTCCAGGGCAATGACTCTTCAGTGTGGTATTAATAGAATGGACTAAAGTCCAGTGAGGTGTTGAGGCCTTTAGGGACCAATGTGTCCAACCTGTGGATCCATCTGCTTTCAAGCTGGAGCAGTCTATTGGCCCTATCACCCCCTCTTGGCATGGGGGGAACGTGGTCAATTAACATGGACCTGATACTTGACACGGAGTGTTTCAAAGCCACGCAGTGGCGTGCCACTGGCTGATCTGATTCGCCAGACTTCAATGCAGCACGAATTGCACACCAATGGTTTGCCATCCTATCACGGAAGGGGGTAATCGTCTTACCCACATATACACTGGAACAAGGGCAAATCAATATGTATATTACATAGTTACTCATGCAACTCAATCGATAGTTTATCTTGTACCTCTTGTTTGAATATGGGTGCTGAAACGAATTACCCCGAGTCATGCTATTGCATGTGGTGCAATTGCCACAAGGAAAACAACCCATTTTAGAGGTTTTAAGCCATGATTCCTTATGGTAGTGTTTAATAGGATCCGATTTTACTAGGTGGTCCCTGAGGTTTTTGGCTCTGCGATAGACCAATCTCGGAGGTGGCATGTTCCGAAAAGGTAGTGTTGGATCAGTCTCCACGACCGGCCAGTGTTTACGCACTGCTCCTGTCAATTTTTCATTACCAGGTGTGTAGGTGGTAATCAGGTTAAGCTGTTCACGTTTGGCTTTGCTCTGTTCTTTGGGGCCATCCATACACAGCCTCTCTTGTGTCTTAATAATTTCAGCTCTGGCATACCCTCTGTTACTCAATTTCTTGCCCATTTCCTCCAACTGGGTGGTCCGTAATGATAGCTCACTGTTGTTTCTCAGGACTCTGGTGAGCTGGGAAGTGATGACACCTTGTTTTTGGTGTGCAGGGTGGAAGCTTCTGGCATCTAATAAGGAGTTGCGGTCCGTGGGTTTAGTGTACAAGGATGTACCGAACCGCAACTTGCCTGATTCATCCACCTTGAACACATTCAAATCAAGAAAATGTACACAACTTAAATCATATTCAAGCTTGAAACGTATAGGAGACTCCATGAGGTTCAAATGTGACACCCACTCACGCAAGGATGATTCACTACCCCTCCAGATGAGAAACACGTCATCAATGTAGCGTGTATAATATTTCACCTTGGGGTTCTCAAAAGGCTTCATGAGTTCACGCTCATACCATGCCATAAAGATATTAGCGTAAGTGGGTGCCACATTCGAACCCATAGCAGTCCCTGAAATCTGTAAATAATAACTTTCCTCAAACTTAAAGTAATTTTTGTCCAAACAAAATGATAACAATGTGCAAAGGAATTCAATAGATGGTCCAAGGTAATTAACATTACCTGTCACCATGGACCTGACAGCCTCCGTGGGGAATCACCGTGTAGAGGCTGTCAACATCCATGGTGACCAGGATGTCATCCTGTTGAAGATCAGAGTAATCTTTCAGGATTTTCAAAAGACTCGGTGAGTCCTGCAAATAAGCATCAGTATTCTTAACCACACTCTGAAGATGTGAGTCGATGTAGATGGCTATGTTGGTAAGTACAGACCCCCGGGCAGATACAATAGGCCTGCCCGGTGGGTTCACCAAGGTCTTATGGACCTTTGGGAGAAGGTATAATGTGGGCACAACCGGATAGTCAGTGGTGAGAAATGCATATTCCTTTTCACTCAAATGGCCAGCCATAAGACCATTTTGAAGGAAGGAATCGATGATAGACTTGTAGATAGAGGTAGGGTTACTTTTTAGTTTGACATAAGTATTCACATCGGCCAGTTGTCTAAGAGCCTCCTGTCGGTAGTCAGTGTAATCAAGGATAACTATAGAACCCCCCTTATCCGCAGGGCGGATGATGATTGAGGTATCATTGCCTAATTCAGTAAGAGCCTTTTGTTCAGCTGACGTTAGATTAGAATATAAACGTGTGGGAGTGTTTTCTACCAAATTGCTGGTTAGTACCCTCGTATAGCTCCTAATTGATGTATGTGTATTAGGAGGCTCAAACGTAGATTTTTTCTTAAAACCTTCACTCTGAGGGGTCTGTTCTCTAAAGTGATGCTTTAACTTAAGTTGGCGTTGGAATCTGTGGATATCGACTAGTTGTTCAAATTTATCTGGTTTTGGGGTGGGAATAAATGACAATCCATGATTAAGTAGAGACCGTTCAGCACTACTGAGTGGTCTACTACTAAGATTGAATATAACATCTATTTCTTGCGAATCTGTTTTAGATTTTGATTTGTGCCCCCCTCGCCTGGTTTTACATTTTTTCGCCCTCTTTTGTCTTGGGGCATTGGTGGGGGTTTCGCAGTTGAGCGAGTACTCACCCCTAAAAAATGTTCAGATTGATTGACTTGTGCAGGGGTGTGATCATTACTAACACTGGCCTCAGTGCCAGAGGAATCACCCCCACTGCTGTCTACAATACTTAATGTATTTCTAGATCTAAGATTCCTACGCCGTCTATATGTACCATCCTCTTTACCATATAGCCATCTATATACCCTCCTTTCTCTATAATCATTCTCAACATTATTGAGTTTCTTATTTTTGAAATTAATCAAATCAGTACGATACTTATTTACAAGGCCATCGAGTTTAGTGACCCACTCCTGGCTAGCATCATTAGTCAGAATGTGGATGCTCTGCTCTTTGATGGTGTCCAATTCTGCCTTGATTTTTACCCCTAATCTGGTGACTTCCTCGATCACTAAAAGGATCAAGTCATAAGAGCATTTATTTAATATTGAACACCACCTTTTACAGAACTCCACATTCTGCCTGCCCAGGGTCGGTATATATTAAACACGAAAACCCCTGGGAATGAATCAAGTAACTAGAAAGAAAAACAGCGTGTAGATGGTAATCTATTTCTTTTCTACGCAAATTAAGCATTCTATGATAGACATTAATTGGTGTCTCACCACCCAGCTCACTCAGGTCCTCAGGGATAAGAATCCTATCCGCGTCTGGCGGTAATAGCTTGCTCACATCTTTAAAAGGGGTATATTTTTTAATTGTGTGCCATATTGATTTTAAGTGTGCTGCATATTCTTTTGGTTACATGCTGACATTTGACAAAGGCACATACTGGTGCCGAAACGTTATGTCATTCTAATGATTTCTAAATAAAATTGTTATATTTTACTAAGACCAGTGAGTGCCTGCATTCTGTGGACGTTTTGAATTATTTACAGCAGAGCACCGTGGCACTTGACAAGTGGTGAGATTGTGCTTTCCCTCTAAGGAACTGTACATTGGCTTTTGGCATTAGGGATTAAGCACTCCTATTATTTATACACTGTATCTAGTGGACTTTGCTTTGGTATCACATGCTTACTATCCTGTTGATGCTCTTGGAGTAATCATTTTGTTTTTACATTTACCCCTATACTGATGATGGCTGAGGCTGCTGGCATACCTGAATATTCTCAGCTGGATGATGATTTCAATACGGATCCTTTAGCATTCACAGATGAAGACGCGGATAGGATTCTTATCCCTGAGGACCTGAGTGAGCTGGGTGGTGAGACACCAATTAATGTCTATCATAGAATGCTTAATTTGCGTAGAAAAGAAATAGATTACCATCTACACGTTGTTTTTCTTTCTAGTTACTTTAGGAAAAAATTCATTCCCAGGGGTTTTCGTGTTAAAAATATACAGACCCTGGGCAGGCAGAATGTGGAGTTCTGTAAAAGGTGGTGTTCAATATTAAATAAATGCTCTTATGACTTGATCCTTTTAGTGATCGAGGAAGTCACCAGATTAGGGGTAAAAATCAAGGCAGAATTGGACACCATCAAAGAGCAGAGCATCCACATTCTGACTAATGATACTAGCCAGGAGTGGGTCACTAAACTCGATGGCCTTGTAAATAAGTATCGTACTGATTTGATTAATTTCAAAAATAAGAAACTCAATAATGTTGAGAATGATTATAGAGAAAGGAGGGTATATAGATGGCTATATGGTAAAGAGGATGGTACATATAGACGGCGTAGGAATCTTAGATCTAGAAATACATTAAGTATTGTAGACAGCAGTGGGGGTGATTCCTCTGGCACTGAGGCCAGTGTTAGTAATGATCACACCCCTGCACAAGTCAATCAATCTGAACATTTTTTAGGGGTGAGTACTCGCTCAACTGCGAAACCCCCACCAATGCCCCAAGACAAAAGAGGGCGAAAAAATGTAAAACCAGGCGAGGGGGGCACAAATCAAAATCTAAAACAGATTCGCAAGAAATAGATGTTATATTCAATCTTAGTAGTAGACCACTCAGTAGTGCTGAACGGTCTCTACTTAATCATGGATTGTCATTTATTCCCACCCCAAAACCAGATAAATTTGAACAACTAGTCGATATCCACAGATTCCAAAGCCAACTTAAGTTAAAGGATCACTTTAGAGAACAGACCCCTCAGAGTGAAGGTTTTAAGAAAAAATCTACGTTTGAGCCTCCTAATACACATACATCAATTAGGAGCTATACGAGGGTACTAACCAGCAATTTGGTAGAAAACACTCCCACACGTTTATATTCTAATCTAACGTCAGCTGAGCAAAAGGCTCTTACTGAATTAGGCAATGATACCTCAATCATCATCCGCTTTGCGGATAAGGGGGGTTCTATAGTTATCCTTGATTACACTGACTACCGACAGGAGGCTCTTAGACAACTGGCCGATGTGAATACTTATGTCAAACTAAAAAGTAACCCTACCTCTATCTACAAGTCTATCATCGATTCCTTCCTTCAAAATGGTCTTATGGCTGGCCATTTGAGTGAAAAGGAATATGCATTTCTCACCACTGACTATCCGGTTGTGCCCACATTATACCTTCTCCCAAAGGTCCATAAGACCTTGGTGAACCCACCGGGCAGGCCTATTGTATCTGCCCGGGGGTCTGTACTTACCAACATAGCCATCTACATCGACTCACATCTTCAGAGTGTGGTTAAGAATACTGATGCTTATTTGCAGGACTCACCGAGTCTTTTGAAAATCCTGAAAGATTACTCTGATCTTCAACAGGATGACATCCTGGTCACCATGGATGTTGACAGCCTCTACACGGTGATTCCCCACGTGGGTGAGGTGGAGGCTGTCAGGTCCATGGTGACAGGTAATGTTAATTACCTTGGACCATCTATTGAATTCCTTTGCACATTGTTATCATTTTGTTTGGACAAAAATGACTTTAAGTTTGAGGAAAGTTATTATTTACAGATTTCAGGGACTGCTATGGGTTCGAATGTGGCACCCACTTACGCTAATATCTTTATGGCATGGTATGAGCGTGAACTCATGAAGCCTTTTGAGAACCCCAAGGTGAAATATTATACACGCTACATTGATGACGTGTTTCTCATCTGGAGGGGTAGTGAATCATCCTTGCGTGAGTGGGTGTCACATTTGAACCTCATGGAGTCTCCTATACGTTTCAAGCTTGAATATGATTTAAGTTGTGTACATTTTCTTGATTTGAATGTGTTCAAGGTGGATGAATCAGGCAAGTTGCGGTTCGGTACATCCTTGTACACTAAACCCACGGACCGCAACTCCTTATTAGATGCCAGAAGCTTCCACCCTGCACACCAAAAACAAGGTGTCATCACTTCCCAGCTCACCAGAGTCCTGAGAAACAACAGTGAGCTATCATTACGGACCACCCAGTTGGAGGAAATGGGCAAGAAATTGAGTAACAGAGGGTATGCCAGAGCTGAAATTATTAAGACACAAGAGAGGCTGTGTATGGATGGCCCCAAAGAACAGAGCAAAGCCAAACGTGAACAGCTTAACCTGATTACCACCTACACACCTGGTAATGAAAAGTTGACAGGAGCAGTGCGTAAACACTGGCCGGTCGTGGAGACTGATCCAACACTACCTTTTCGGAACATGCCACCTCCGAGATTGGTCTATTGCAGAGCCAAAAACCTCAGGGACCACCTAGTAAAATCGGATCCTATTAAACACTACCATAAGGAATCATGGCTTAAAACCTCTAAAATGGGTTGTTTTCCTTGTGGCAATTGCACCACATGCAATAGCATGACTCAGGGTAATTCGTTTCAGCACCCACATTCAAACAAGAGGTACAAGATAAACTATCGATTGAGTTGCATGAGTAACTATGTAATATACATATTGATTTGCCCTTGTTCCAGTGTATATGTGGGTAAGACGATTACCCCCTTCCGTGATAGGATGGCAAACCATCGGTGTGCAATTCGTGCTGCATTGAAGTCTGGCGAATCAGATCAGCCAGTGGAACGCCACTGCGTGGCTTTGAAACACTCCGTGTCAAGTATCAGGTCCATGTTAATTGACAACATTCCCCCCATGCCAAGAGGGGGTGATAGGGCCAATAGACTGCTCCAGCTTGAAAGCAGATGGATCCACAGGTTGGACACGTTGGTCCCTAAAGGCCTCAACACCTCACTGGACTTTAGTCCATTCTATTAATACCACACTGAAGAGTCATTGCCCTGGACATACCTAAATTATAGCTCACTATTCACTAAAAAGTTTCTATCTGTACCCCAGGGTGGCATGATGCTACAATATATATAAATTGTTCATATATCTATATGATTAAGTCTCTTAATACATCTACTAATGCCTTGCACCAGGGGTTACAAATGTAATAATGACAAATTTAATAGTGATAGTTTTCGCTTGTCTTCATCTGTATTATGTATTGTAATGGCAAGGTGCTATGTTTTTCTTGTGCTGATGCCTTCTACTTTCTATTCTGGCACTTTGTGCCTATTTTCTAAGGATGGCCCTTTGATTGGCCTCCTTCTTTTTTTGAGCTTGACAGTTTTTCGCATATAGAAATCACACATTAGATCTAATCATCTATCAGATTATGTTCTAATATGCCATTTAATTTTTTCTGACATTACTTATGGTTTTGTCTATAACCGTTATGTCCAAACGTTAAACACGCTATACACATTGTGGATTCTTTTGGTTGCTGTTAGCAATAATTATACACAGACGTCCCTGATAGTAATCTGTATGCGTGATTAAGTCACTCCCCACTCTGACGCGTGTGGCTATCTGACGTCGCTATGGCAACGCCGTGCCATGCGTCATCACGCTACGCATGTAGCGTGCATACGTGACGTCATTGCCATGGATGGGAAGACGTGAGTGGCGGCATGGCGGTAATAGCTTGCTCACATCTTTAAAAGGGGTATGTTTTTTAATTGTGTGTCATATTGATTTTAAGTGTGCTGCATATTCTTTTGGTTACATGCTGACATTTGACAAAGGCACATACTGGTGCCGAAACGTTATGTCATTTTAATGATTTCTAAATAAAATTGTTATATTTTACAAAGACCAGTGAGTGCCTGCATTCTGTGGACGTTATATATATATATATATATACTGTATATATTATTATATCCCTTAAAGTGATTGTAAACTTTAACAAATTAAAGGCTAGTATTAAATAAAACTCTTAAAAACAGGGCTCTTTAAATAAAGTTTACAATGATGCTTATTTTTTTAAAATACTTACCTTTGCATTATGATAAGCATAACGCCGATCATCTGCCCGCATCTGCTGCTTCATTAGCATATCGATGACGAATCCGGCTTCCTCCAATCGTTGCATTGCCCCACGAGCTGGGCGTCAAAGGGGGCACACAACGATTGTTGGAAGCCGGATTAGTCATTGATTTGCTAAAGAAAGCAGCAGATGAGGGCGGAGGATCGGCGTTATGTGTACCCTAATGCAAATTTGCTCGACCAGCTACCCCTGTATAATACAGATTAGAACAATCTATGTAGTATATATTTTAAATCTTAATTCTGAGATAGAAGTTTGATGGTACTACTACATCTAGCATGAACACTTTTTACTAAATGAATGTTAGCTGTTCAGTGAAACATAAAATAATTATCTCTGTATTAAAGGGGCATATAAATCAAAAGTAATCTTTTTTACAATTTATTATATTATCGAATTAACTTTATTCTCTTGGTATCCTTTGTTTAAACGTAGCTACTTTCTATGACTGCATACCTAAATAGGCTCAGGAGCATGCACACCACTTGTGCACTATATGTAAAACATTGTTACAAGCATTGTTGCAAATACTGTTGCCTTACAGCAATCAAAACACACTCATGAAATACATTTAAAGGTGAATATGAGTTTGTATTTGATTTATTCATGTGTTCTCCTCAAATAATGTCTTTCTTTCTGTCTTTCTCTCTGTCTGTCTATCTATCTTTCTATCTATCTATCTATCTATCTATCTATCTATCTATCTATCTATCTATCTATCTATCTGATCATCTGGGGTCGTCATTTACCTTGTTTAGAGGAGAATTGCCTGGTATTACGGTGCTGGACTGACCTTGCATGATAAGACAAATTTCATCCTCTGTGAAAAGCACAATTGGACTAAAAGAAGCTATACCCAGGTGGTAACTGTGCAATAAAACAAACCACTGAGATGTTCATTCTTGGTTGACTGCTTCTCTTTCTGCTTGTATCTCTAAAAACTAAGTTTACTACCACTCCAGTTTTTCAATTGTCAGATCCTGCATATCCATATATTCTGGAAGTGGATACATCGGAACAAAGGTTTTCTCCCTTAGTGAAGGGGTTAATTAGCTGCTGATTATGGTAATTATGTTATTACCCTCCTACCTTACACCTCCAACCTCCCTGATCCCTCCCAAACAGCTCCCCCCCCCCCCACACACTCATCTTTGCTACTGGTAGACAGTCTGCCAGTATGCAGTTTAGGGCTTTTTAAAAAAAATAATAAAAAAAAATGTTTACAGTGTAGTGACCACTCCTCAACCTTACCACTTCCCTGATCCCTCCCAAAGAGCTCTCTAACCCTCCACCTCTAGTACCCAATTTACAGGCATTTTTTCCCCTGTAGTGTAGGGGTTCCCTCCACCTCCCTATGATCATTATATACGGCACCCCCACCCTCTATTTCATCCTTTTTCTGTAGTGCAGCACTTCATCCCTCCCTCTACTTATATTTTAAAATATTTTTCTATAGTTAAGGGACTGCCCATTGAAGGCGGTTGATGGAAGGCCAGGGACATCAAGTGCTGGTTGTCACTTGACAACCAAAACTGCTTGGACTTCCAGCAGTATGGTCGTAGCTCTACGTTATTCGGTACAATGGGCTATGTACCGCATGACATAGATCTATATCCATTTGGCTCAAAGGGTTAAATAAGTACTTTGTACAAGAACAATGTGTCCCAACTGATTTATAATTACTACATTTGATTATCCATGGGAGCAACATAAGTATATCAAAATACATACAGGTTATTGGTTTACTTTCCTTAGCTTGCTGTAACATGTTGTCCCTTGCATTGGATCCACAAGCTCACTGGTCTTACAATGAATATTTAACGGTTGTTTTAGTATTTTATGTGATAATTTATGGTTACCACATTGATCCAATATGCTCACTAACCCATTATTATTTGGATCAAGGAATTTGTTTTAAATGCATCAAATATATTCCCTTTTCTTTCTACTAAATATTTCATTAGAGAGTATTTGCACAATCTCACCAAACATAATTATTATTATTATTATTATTTTTTAATAAAGCAGCATTTGCCAAGTTGTATTCCTTAATATAAATATATATATATATTTCAAATTTATGTCTTGTTCCAATCTTTTCTTTTGGGATATAATTACTTTTTTTTAGAGTAAAGCATTCTTTTTAAAGTGACGTTCTGCATTTGATGCAATGTGGCATATAACTGATTTTAATAAACAGAAAATACAGCTTTCATGACAATGTCACTTTTTTGCACACCTCTTCACAAACCAGTTTATATAACAATGATTTTACATTTTTGTCATACTATGACATAGTATGGCACTGTATTTGTAGGCTCTTCACTACTTCATTTAATGTGAAAAGGGGTCAAATCAGTTTCTGCAAGTTTCCTCATGTGTGATCACCCAGGCCCTGATGTTAAAAGGATCACCAGACCCAGGAGACATTGTCTTTTTTTTTTTGCCAATCTAGCAATCCATGCGCCTGACAATATTTAAAAAAAAAAAAATGGGCTGACCCTCTATGATCTGAAAAGTGGTGAAGAGATTGATGATTCAGATAATCTGCTTCCCAAATTTTTACCAATGGGATATGAATAGCAGAAAACGGGAGACTTCCTTCATCTCTAGAGAACTGCAAATTTCCTTATGGAGATTGATATATTCCACTGCTGTAACATTGTCTGACTGGAAGTGAAGGAAAGTCTCTCCTTTCAGGAACAGCCAGCTTTGGAGAGTCCAGAATATAGCATGGAGTTCTAGGATGTTTATTGGTAAACTCACCATCCTAAGGAGACCAAACTCCCTGTGCCCTCCTGGTCCCTCATACTGCACCCTAACCCAAGAGACTTGCATCTGACATTATTATCATACAGTTTAGATGAACAAATTATGCTTTATGAGGAATGGATTGGTTCTCTATCCACCAGGATAGTTGGATACAAAAGGATCCTTTGATAAAGCTGATTAACATCCTTACACCACTGCCAAAGCATGCATAACTGAAGAGGTCTCATGTGAAACCAACTAAATGCAATTACATCTGATGCCACAGTCATCAGATCTAGTGCATAAAGCTACAGTCGAATTGGATAGAGACTGAAGTGTCACACGTGTACTACAATTTTTCTCTTGTTTGATCCATCAAAGAAATTCTCATTGTCATTGAGTCTATGATTACTTCTAGAAAGTAGACTCTGGTTTGGGGAGATAAAGAGCTTTTTGGAATGTTGATTCTCCAACCATGATTGGTGTTGGTGTGAGATATTGCTAAAGATAAAAATGGAGCAAGGTAAAAATGGAGCATGAACCAAGATATTATTATTATTATGATAGATAATAGCGTGCCCAGAATTTTTGTAAAAGTTATGGACGCAGTAGACAGAACAAAACAAAGAGCAAAAAACTGGAAATGTTTGTCCATAAATGCAAAGTGAAGGAACTGATGATGGTTCTTGTGAATAGAAATAAAAAAGGTAAGCATCCTTCAAATTTATTGTTTCTTTTTTAAAGTAAGAACCATTAGAAACTATTTTTTCAAATCCAGAATAGGCTTGAACCTTCCCTCTTTTTTGGGAAATATTAAAAGATTAAATTAAAAATAATAACCTTGTTTTGAAATTAAAATCAGAACTATTACTTCCTTGATGCCTAGATAAAAAACTAAATGAAAAAGGGCTTGAGTGTTCATGTTCTTTGGAACATGAGACAGAAGAAAACTTCCTCTTGGAGGCCTTGATCTAAAACCCATTCTTTACCCCTGAGAAGCTATGTTTAGTACCCAATGATATTGTAGAGATTGAGACCAGGTCTTCTGAAAAAAGGCGTAATCTGCCCCCTTACAGATTTTTTTTTGATTGGGGGCTGTACCTTCATGCTGATTAAGAAGAGGAACAGTGTTTTTTTTAATGTTTAGCTTTGTTCCAGGAAGGATTAGATTTCCAGGAAGCTCTGGATGACTC
Source organism: Bombina bombina (assembly GCF_027579735.1). Classification (NCBI taxonomy): domain Eukaryota; kingdom Metazoa; phylum Chordata; class Amphibia; order Anura; family Bombinatoridae; genus Bombina; species Bombina bombina. The sequence goes on from NC_069502.1 coordinate 571,696,352, forward strand.
TTGTTTTTGAGAAGAGGATAAGGATCTTGTTTATATTTCTTGTTTTGAGGAAGAAAAGTTCATTTATTTTCAGTAATGTTAGAAATTATGGCATCTAGACCAGGCCCAAATAAAATTTATAGATTTAAACCATGTCAGTGGACCAAGATTTGAGCCACAGAGCTCTCCTTGTCAAAACTGATCATGCCATGTATGATAATGTCAACAAAAGCATTACAGATAAAGGCATTTGCTGACCAAACAAGCTTAAAGGGACATAAAACAGTATGAACTAACATAAGTTTCGAAATATATAATGCAGCCAAAGCTTACCTGCAAAACCATTTCTATTTTAACACCCATTAACCTTTTTACTTCATAGTTTTGTTTGCAGCAAGCTCCCCCTGGGCATTTCCATATATGGAATGTGCTATCCAGGCCATAGCTATGGCAGAATACACTCATGCACATAAACAGTAGAGGGCATATTCACATGACACCTGACTAAAACAGTACACGGTATAATGCTGAAGCTTTCGCAAAGCATGTGACATTATCCCTATAGAAACAAGCAAGACTCTTGGAAATAAACAATAACAGTACCTGATATCCCTCCTCAAACCCCCCCCCTTACTTGCATATGTAATTATCCTCACATGCACACTTTATTACTTTTTTTCATGCTCTGTTTTAGCTCAATTAAAACTTGTATAATATGCACATAACTCAAAATGTTTTATGGCACTTTAAGATGATGTTCTAAATAATTTTCAACCGAATCATCTGACATCTGTTCAGATAGATTGTCACACCAAAGAGTAGAGACTGCCACCCCGTAAGCAATACTAATAGCTATTTTAAACAAATAATCTGCTTGAAGGAAGGCCTTTCTGTAGACTCTAATTACCTATCCATATGCTCTTTAAGTGTGGTACAGTCGACTAAAGGAATAGTAATCCATTTTGCAAGAGTAGAAATGGCACCATCTACCTTAGGAATTGTTCCCAAAGTTCTACACTATACATAGGTAAAGGAAACATCTTTTTGAATGCAAATGTTGGATTGAAAAGTAGACCCAGCTTAGACTGCTCCTTGGTGATAATTTGAGCTATTGCATCAGTGAAGCAGAAAAATGTCTGGTGTTTTAGTAGATAGTTTGAAAATGAAATCCAAATGTATCATGGATTTTTCTTCCATAGGCTTAGGGTACTGTAACCCTATGGTACTTAAAGGATCACTAAACACAGAAGAAAAGTATAATCAATGTATGCATAATAATAAGATATTGCAAAAGCACTTAGTTTGAACTTCAAATGAGTAGTAGATATTTTTCTGACAAATGTCAAACTTAAAGTTGGGGAGGGTTATCCAACAGCGCTAACTAATGCAACCTATAGCTCCTAATACCAATGGGTCCCTAGTTACCCATGAGTAAAATACTAGAAAAGAGTGGTTTGGGAAGGAGCGCCTAGGGGAAGGCTAGGTCTAAATGGGGGTTGGACTCAAATATCACTAAGGTCCATCGATAAATTATTAAAAATTACTTGGATAACCGATTATGAGGATTGGGATATCTGAGGAATGTGAGTTATAAAAGGTTTATTACATTCAAAATCACATATAAAAATAAACATAAAGATATATAAGATATATCACTAATAATACATAAGACATGGATCCATGTTAGCAAATTAACATATAGTAAGAGTACTATAGTAATATAGAGTAATATAATAAAAAGGTTCAATGTTAAAATCTATGTCTAATAGCTGGTTTTAATAAAATTTTTGGCTAAAATTAAATTAAATTCGGAACAGATATGACTCCTAGATGCTACTCTAAGGGTATATTAAGGTAATACTGAGGTATATAATGTGAAGTGAGAACACTCCAAATAAAGAGTTACAATAAGATTTTCACCGTGAAAATTAAAAATAAGAGTAATAATATTATGCTAATGGTGACAAACAAAGTGCTTGTAATGGAAGACAAATATCAAATATCGTTTATCATTAGTCCATCTTAAATGTCCCAATAATGTCCAATTTCCAAAAAATATATTATTTGGTGCAAAATATCCGATTGAGTGTAAAACAAATCCTAGTGCAAAATATGAAAAAATATGAAAAATATGCAAAAATGAGAAATCAAAAGTTACTGAAAAATAAAAAGCAAAAAACCCCCCAAAATAATCACAAATAGTCCAATATCGTGATGTGATGAATCCAAACTTAAAAAGTGATGCAAAACCTTGTGGGTGGTCAAATGAACCTTTGAGGTAATCGATTAAAAATGGTGTTCTGAAATCCTGTGAAAAGAAGAAATATACAACATAGAGCAGTACTGTATACAAATAATCATAGAAATGAAATGAAAAGTATCTCACCATATAAGCCAACGCATTTCGGCCCACTTGCAGGGCCTTTCTTCATATTTTGCACTAGGATTTGTTTTACACTCAATCGGATATTTTGCACCAAATAATATATTTTTTGGAAATTGGACATTATTGGGACATTTAAGATGGACTAATGATAAACTATATTTGATATTTGTCTTCCATTACAAGCACTTTGTTTGTCACCATTAGCATAATATTATTACTCTTATTTTTAATTTTCACTGTGAAAATCTTATTGTAACTCCTTATTTGGAGTGTTCTCACTTCACATTATATACCTCAGTATTACCTTAATATACCCTTAGAGTAGCATCTAGGAGTCATATCTGTTCCGAATTTAATTTAATTTTAGCCAAAAATTTTATTAAAACCAGCTATTAGACATAGATTTTAACATTGAACCTTTTTATTATATTACTCTATAGGTTAATTTGCTAACATGGATCCATGTCTTATGTATTATTAGTGATATATCTTATATATCTTTATGTTTATTTTTATATGTGATTTTGAATGTAATAAACCTTTTATAACTCACATTCCTCAGATATCCCAATCCTCATAATCGGTTATCCAAGTAATTTTTAATAATTTATCGATGGACCTTAGTGATATTTGAGTCCAACCCCCATTTAGACCTAGCCTTCCCCTAGGCGCTCCTTCCCAAACCACTCTTTTCAAATGTCAAACTTAGTTAAATTTTCCTTCCTAATCCATACATGACAGCCATTAGCCAATCAGAAAATGCATCTATGTATATTCTCTGAATCTTGTACATGCTCAGTTGGAGCTGGTGTCTCAGAAAGTGTGCATATAAAAAACTGTGCACATTTAAATAATGTAAGTGAATTGGAAAGTTATTTAAAATTGTGTGCAATCATGAAAGATTGATTTTTACTTGACTGTTCCTTTAAGTCCTCCTTCAAAAGAGTTCTAAGATGTTCAATCTTAAACATAAAAGATGAAGAGTCAGTATCCTGATCTGTAACTGACTCCTGGTCATCAGAAAGTATTTCTCCCTCAGAAGACGAATCTGAGGAGTTAGAATCTGAGTCTGCAAGTAACTATTTAGCAGTTCTGATTTTGAGAGATTCAGATGTACTGGGCAAGTCAGAAGAGAGATGTCTGTCAGAAACTCATTTGAATGTCCACCAACATCTCAGGCACAATAGAGCGAACAAAAACCTTAAATTCAGGAGCAAAATCTAAAGAACTACCCTGTACTATACAGAGGGAGGACAGACTCCTTTAAGCGACAGGGAAAGCATTATACTGGTTAGAATGCAGACATGTAATAAAATAATGAAGTAAGACACTGCAGATAGGCAAGCCTTGGCGTGCTGAAGGGGCTGAGAAAAAATGCTTCCATATGGCTGGCAAACATTTTTAACCCCTGTATAGCTGAACACCTAATGTGCAGAAGAGCAACCTATAGACCAAGGAAGAGCACTGACATGCTTATACGGGAGTGCGCCACAGAAGCACACAACGGCTTTTCTGTGCCTCTGTGCATAATAAAAAAAATTATAGTCTGATGCAAAGTGCTTAACTAATTCATGAACGCACCACAGTAGTGCACATTAGCTAAACCTGTTGTGTAAGAAGCTGGTGTGCATTATAATTAGCAAGTAAAAAAAGCAAGGGGCATAATAGTGCTAAAGAAAAGGAGAGCACATAAGGCTAGGACAGGAGAGCACATAAGGCTGAGGAAAAAGCAGATGTGAGATATAATAATAACACTAGAGCCCTTAAAAATAAATATAAGCAGTGCCACAAAGAAAAACAGAGTCTCAGCTAGGAAAAAACTATTTAATGTACACAATAGCCAAAGAAAAACAGACGGATAATTAATAGATTTAAGGTAAAATAAAATGTATTAAATAAAGGTACCTACTGTCCCCTTATAATCTCCATTAACACATAGTCAATAAAAACACTTAAGGTCTAGTGAGATAAGTTCTGCAACAATAATGTCCCCTGGCTATGATGTAGCATTGCATATGTACCTGCTAATAGCCTGTGGGTTATGTGAATGACAAACAATTCATACTTAACTGTCAAGAACCCAATTCACTGAGCTTACCAGATGCAGAAATAACTGCCTTCAGTAGATAGCCCATCCAGTGCAGAGCACATTACAGCAGAGGATATCATTGAGGAGAATCTCAACAACCCAACAGGAGGGGGCTAGAGACCTGTCCCTGTGACACTTGTGGTGGGCCGGTGAATAAATCCATCATCAGGAGTAATTGTGTCACTGCCCCATACTCCAATCTTCCCTCTGTCTCTCCCTAGCTGCTCTCTGATGGGAAAAATGGGCCTCAAATGAGTCTGAGGACCCCACTCAACAAAGAATCTGGAGCACCTCAATTCTTCACCTACCTGATTGGAGACAAAGTTTAGACTGGCATACCTCTGAGGTGGGTGAGAGGATGTGCTCTTGAAAGTTTTGGATATCTTTGCCTCATCCTAGTGGCTAGGAAGTGAATCCCATAACTAATGGATTGTGGACTCTTACCACCTTAAGAAAGTAATCAATATTTTTTGCTATTGCCATTTTTTTATGAAGGAGATTTCGTGTTAATGATATTAATATTTCATATGAGACAGTAGCTGCGGCTTTCTTGTTTTACAAAAATGTGTAAAACAAGTTTTTTTGGATTTTTTTTTTTAATATTCTTTTTTTATAACCGTTAAAATTTCTCACTGTTCTGAACATGTTGTATTTTTAATACTGCAACCGCACTGTAACAAACATTTTCTTTGTTAATAATAACTTTGTTACAGTGAGAATGCAATATTAGAAAACGTTCAGAACAGTGAGAACTTATCAGCAATAAAAATAAAATATGGAAAAAAACATCAATTACAAAAAACATGTTTTAAACAGTGCAAAGTTAAAAAAAACAACATACTTTTGTAAAACTAGAAAGAAACAACAGCAACTGTCTAAAGAGATCATTGGCATTACACATTCAATGTATAGTAAAACTACTTGCAACGAAACCGGCCTTCAAACACTGATTTCAGTCCTTTTAAACATTTCAGGCTAGACAAGTGAAGCGCTAATTTATCGTCTGACCAAAAACGGGCCCATTTGCATGCAATAAATAACATATATATGCTCATAGACATATACTGTATATTTATTTGTTAATATGTGTATAAAGATATGTTGCCCATCACTGCGCGACTTACCCCCTTCGCTGCGCTAGCTCTCATGCCATGTCTGACGACATGAGAACGAGGCTCCCTTTGGAGCTTATTGAAGCGCGCTCTCCTGAGCGCAATGCTTCCGTGCAATGCGAATGCAAGGTCACGTATGCATTGCACCTCACCTGTAGTGCACATTTGCATGCGCTGGTTTTACAAAGTGGAATGCTCCACTTATAATCTGGCCCTTCACCAGCAATCTTAACCACACGATGGATCACTTTTTATAATATCGCCATTGCCACAATGCTTTTAACATTGGGCCCCCAATCTAATTTAACAGCAACATGTTAACAATCCATCATTTCATTTCTTAGTGTATTTCAGTGCTGACTGAAGTATGGTAAATCTGTAAGGTTGCATTGATAACATAAAAGAGACATTGCAGTGCACAAATTGCATGTTTATATTAATTAGTGCATATAATTTTAGCACTACGAACCCTAAAAGTAATAAAAGTAAACGTGTTTAACCTTTGAAAGTCCCAAATGACTCTAAAACAAGAGATTAGCTCTAAGTAAAGGCCTTGTCTATCAGAAAATGTTGAAATAATTACATGTGTCTATTTTTACATAAAAACACACAATTTATTTATCTATATTTTCTTGACTCTTCGTCAATCTGATGCTTTTCACTAAGGGATCTGTGAAATGTATAAATAGTCATACGGTTATGGTTTACATGAGCTAACCCTGCCAAGCAACTAGTACTAAACTACTGTTGTGTTCTGTTTCCCTTCTGACCATCTAATCTTTAAAAAGAAACATAACTGTTTCCTAAATGTTTTTACTTAGGGAATTACATCAGAGTTTTGTTTTGAATGTTGATTAGATACTGTGCTCAAATGGATAAATTAAAGGGATAGATAGGTCAAAAATGAAATGTGCATAGGTGCCTTTCAATTTGAAATAGAAGCATTTTTGCAATATACTTCTATTAGCAAAAATGCTTCAAATAAATGTTATTACTGGGGGGCGTGTCTGGGCAGCGGCTCTGGTTAGTCGCAATTTCTGCAGCTGCTGTGACAATCACGATAATCTGCCGATTACCATAGTGATTTTACAGCATCTTTTATATTTCTATCCTCTGGAAAGCTAACTACAGATGTTGTCTTCGGCCAGATCAAATCATTTGCTGTATTGATGAATCAAGCATGTAGAACCGTACCTGTTTAGGCCTAAGGCGGCGGCCATCTTTTCCACTTCAAACACCCCCTCTCCGGTTTACCGGGTTTTGCAGTCAGAAGCAACTATTACCCTAGGGTTGCTTTGTATGAACACCAGTACCGAAATCAGGGAAAAGCCTGCATCTTGTCCTGCTTCTTTACACCTACTTATTGAACGGACGATAACAATGCCTGCTTTACCAAATGCCACTTTTATGCAAGCTGTAAATGAGTGCCTTGACAGGCTAGAAAATCTGCTACTATCACTCGGCTAGATTACGAGTTTTGCGTTTTGAGCTGCTCGCTGCTAACTTGCAAGTTATTTCCACCGCTCACCTCCCTATAGTGCTGCTATTACAGGTTTGCAAAAACCCAGCGTTAGCAGGCAATATGGCAACGTTGAGCTCCATTGAGCTCCATACGGCACCCAAATACCAGCACTGCTTTGAGCTGGTTTTACGCGCTCGTGCACGATTTCCCCATAGACATCAATGGGGAGAGCCGGCTAAAAAAAAGCCTAACACCTGCAATAAAGGAGCATTGCACCCCCCTCCTCTCCCCCTCTCTCCCTCCACTTCTTTTGCTCTCTCTCCTCCCCTCTCTTTTCCTCTCTTTTTCTCCCCCTCTCTCTCTCCCCCCTCTCCCCCTCTCTCTACCCCTCCCCTCTCTCTCCCTCTCCCCCCTTCCCTCTCCCCCTTCTCTCGCCCCCCTCCTCTCTCTCCCTCCTCTCTCTCTCCCTCTCTCTCCTATCTCTCTCTCTCCTCTCTTTCATCTTTCTCTCTCTCCTCTCTCTCCTCTTTCTCTCTCTCCCCTATCTCTCCCCTCCTCCTCTCTCCCCCCTCTCTCTCTCCTATCTCTCTCTCTCTCTCCTCTCTTTCATCTTTCTCTCTCTCCCCTATCTCTCTCTCTCCCCCTCTCTCTCTCCCCCCCCCCTCTCTCTCTCTCCCCCTTTCTCCCCCTCTTTCACGCTCTCTCTCTCTCTCCCCCCCCTCTCTCTCTCTCTCTCTCTCTCCCCTCTCTCTCTCCCCCTCTCTCTCTCTCTCTCTCTCTCATCTCTCTCTCCAATCTCTCTCCCATATCTCCCTCTCTCTCTCCCCTATCTCTCTCTCTCCCCCTCTCTCTCTCTCCCACCTCTCTCTCTCTCTCCCCTCACTCTCTCTCTCTCATCTCTCTCCCCTCTCTCTCCCCCCTCTCTCTCCCCTCTCTCTCTCACCTCTCTCTAATCTCTCTCCCATCTCTCCCTCTCTCTCCCCCCCTCCTCTCCCCCCCTCTCCCCCCCTCCTCTCCCCCCCTCTCTCCCCCCCTCCTCTCCCCCCTCTCTCCCCTCCCCTCTCTCCCCCCCTCTTCTTTTGCTCTCTCTCCTCCCTTCTCTTTTCCTCTCTTTTTCTCCCCCCTCTCTCTCTCCCCCCTCTCTCTACCCCTCCCCTCTCTCTCCCTCTCCCCCTTCCCTCTCCCCCCTTCTCTCTCCCCCCTCTCTCTCCCTCCCCCTCTCTCTCTCCCCTCCTCTCCCCCCTCTCTCTCCCTCCCCTCTCTCCCTCCCTCTCTCCCCCCTCCCCCCCTCTCCCCCCCCCTCCTCTCCCCCCTCTCTCTCCCTCCCCTCTCCCCCCTCTCTCCCCCCTCCTCTCCCCCCCTCTCCCCCCTCCTCTCCCCCCTCTCTCTCCCTCCCCTCTCTCCCCCCTCTCCCCCCTCCCTCCCCCCCTCCTCTCCCCCCTCTCTCCCCCCTCTTCTTTTGCTCTCTCTCCTCCCCTCTCTTTTCCTCTCTTTTTCTCCCCCCCTCTCTCTCTCCCCCTCTCCCCCTCTCTCTACCCTCCCCTCTCTCTCCCTCTCCCCTTTTCTCTCTCCCCCTCCTCTCTCTCCCCCCTCTCTCTCCCTCTCTCTCCTATCTCTCTCTCTCCTCTCTTTCATCTTTCTCTCTCTCCTCTCTCTCCTCTTTCTCTCTCTCCCCTTTTCTCTCCCCTCCTCCTCTCTCCCCCCTCTCTCTCTTTCCTATCTCTCTCTCTCTCTCTCTCTCCTCTCTTTCATCTTTCTCTCTCTCCCCTATATTTCTCTCTCCTCTTTCTCTCTCTCCCCTATCTCTCTCTCTCTCCCCCTCTCTCTCTATCTCCCCCTCTCTCTCTCTCTCTCTCTCTCTCTCTCTCTCTCCCTCTCTCTCCCCTCTCTCTCTCTCTCTCTCTCTCTCTCTCTCTCCCCCCCCCCCTCTCTCTCTCTCTCTCATCTCTCTCTCCAATCTCTCTCCCATCTCTCCCTCTCTCTCTCCCCCTCTCTCTCCCCCTCTCTCTCTCCCCTCTCTCTCTCTCTCTCTCTCCCCTCACTCTCTCTCTCATCTCTCTCCCCTCTCTCTCTCCCCTCTCTCTCCCCTCTCTCTCTCCCCTCTCTCTCCCCTCTCTCTCTCCCCTCTCTCTCTCCCCTCTCTCTCTAATCTCTCTCCCATCTCTCCCTCTCTCCCCCCTCTCTCTCTCTCCCCCTTTCTCCCCTCTCTTTCACCCCTCTCTCCCCTCTCTCTCTCTCTCTCTCTCTCTCTCTCTCTCTCATCTCTATCTCCAATCTCTCTCTCCAATCTCTCTCTCTCTCTCTCTCTCTCTCATCTCTCTCCCCTCTCTCTCTCTCCCCTCTATCTCCCCTCTCTCTCTCCCCTCTCTCTCCAATCTCTCTCCCATCACTCCCTCTCTCTCTTCCCCCTCTCTCTCTCTCTCTCTCTCTCTCTCTCTCCCCCCTCTCTCTCCCATCTCTCTCTCCAATCTCTCTCCCATCTCTCCCTCTCTCCCCCCTCTCTCTCCCCCCTCTCTCCCCTCTCTCTCTCTCCCCTCTCTCTCTCCCTCTCTCTCTCCCCTCTCTCTCCAATCTCTCTCTCTCTCTATTTCTCTCATCTCTCTCCCCTCTCTCTCTCCCCTCTCTCTCTCCCCTCTCTCTCCAATCTCTCTCCCATTACTCCCTCTCTCTCTTCCCCCTTCTCTCTCTCTCTCCCCCCTATCTCTCTCCCCTCTCTCTCCCATCTCTCTCTCCAATCTCTCTCCCATCTCTCCCTCTCCCCCCTCTATCTCTCCCCCCTCTCTCCCCTCTCTCTACCCCTCTCTCCCCTCTCTCTCTCTCCCCTCTATCTCTCTCTCACTCTCTCTCTCCAATCTCTCTCCCATCTCTCCCCCCCTCTCTCCCCTCTCTCTCCCCTCTCTCTCTCCCATCTCTCCTCCCCCCCCTCTCTCTCTCTCTCTCTCTCTCTCATATATTTTGTTCTCTCCCCCTCTTTCTATCTCTCCCCCCTCTCTATCTCTCTCCCCTCTATCTCGCGTTGATGACCGTGACTGGCCCTGCCCCTTCATGATTGGCCCCACCCCCTTAGCGTCTGGCCATGCCCCCACTCACGCACGCACCCAGTTAGCTGCAGAGAGGGCCCTAAAGTAAGTAACCTGACAGGTGTCACTGCGCACTCAGCCCCAGCAAATACTAACTGTCATGGTGAACTCCACAGGTCAGGCAGGTCTCACGCGCTGCTGCACAGCTGATGCAGAGAGATGCCTCGCGCTGTCTCACGCGCTGCTGCCTAAGGCCTTGTGTGGTGCCAAGTGTGTGGGTGCGCCTTTTATAATATAGGATAGTTACATTGTAGCTAGCTTAGGTTTTATTTTTATTTCACAGGCAAGTTTGTATTTATTTTAACTAGGTAGACTACTTACTAAATAGTTATTAACTATTTACTAGCTACCTAGTTAAAATAAATACAAATTTACCTGTAAAATAAAACCTAACCTGTCTTACACTAACACCTAACCTTACACTACAATTAAATAAATTACATTAATTAAATATAATTAACTAAATTACAAAAAACAAACAAACAATAAATTACACAAAATAAAAAAGAAATGATCAAATATTTAAACTAATCACACCTAATCTAATAGCCCTATCAAAATAAAAAAGCCCCCCCAAAATAAAAAAAAACCCTAGCCTAAACTACCAATAGCCCTTAAAAGGGCCTTTTGCGGGGCATTGCCCCAAAGAAATCAGCTCTTTTACCTGTAAAAAATATATACAAACAACCCCCCAACAGTAAAACCTACCACCCACACAACCAAACCCCCCAAATAAAATCCTATCTTAAAAACCTAAGCTCACCATTGCTCTGAAAAGGGCATTTGGATGAGCATTGCCCTTAAAAGGGCATTTAGCTCTTTTTCAGTCCAAACCCTAAACTAAAAATAAAATCCACCCAATAAACCCTTAAAAAAGCCTAACACTAACCCCGAAGATCCACTTACAGTTTTGGAAGACCGGAACAGCCAATAGAATGCGAGCTCAATCCTATTGGCTGATTGGATCAGCCAATAGGATTGAAGCTCAATCCTAGTGGCTGATTGCATCAGCCAATAGGATTTTTTCAACTTTAATTCCTATTGGCTGATAGAATTCTATCAGCCAATCAGAATTCAAGGGATGCCATCTTGGATGACATCCCTTAAAGGAACCTTCATTCTTCAGTAGCCATCAAAAGAAGAGGATGCTCCACGCCGGATGTCTTGATGATGGAGCCTCTCTGCGTCGGAAGGATGAAGGTAGAAGATGCCGTCTGGATGAAGACTTCTGCCTGCCTGGAGGACCACCTCTTGCCGCTTGGATGAAGACTTCTCCCAGCTTCATTGAGGACTTCTTGCCGCTTGGATGAAGACTTCTCCCGGCTTCGTTGAGGATGGATGTCTGGTCTTCAAAAACTGTAAGTGGATCTTTTGGGGTTAGCGTTAGTTTTTTTAAGGGTTTATTGGGTGAGTTTTATTTTTAGCTTAGGGTTTGGGCGGAAAAAGAGCTAAATGCCCATCCAAATGCCCTTTTCAGGGCAACGGGGAGCTTAGGTTTTTTAGATAGGATTTTATTTGTGGGGTTTGGTTGTGTGGGTGGTAGGTTTTACTGTTGGGGAGTTGTTTGTATTTTTATTTACAGGTAAAAGAGCTGATTTCTTTGGGGCAATGCCCCACAAAAGGCCCTTTTAAGGGCTATTGGCAGTTTAGTTTAGGCTAGGGTTTTTTTTATTTGGGGGGGGGGGGTTATTTTGGTAGGGCTATTAGATTATGTGTAATTAGTTTAAATATTTGATAATTTCTTTTTTATTTTGTGTAATTTAGTGTTTGTTTTTTTTTGTAATTTAGTTAATTGTATTTAATTAATGTAATTTATTTAATTGTAGTGTAAGGTTAGGTGTTAGTGTAAGACAGGTTAGGTTTTATTTTACAGGTACATTTGTATTTATTTTAACTAGGTAGCTAGTAAATAGTTAATAACTATTTAGTAACTAGTCTACCTAGTTAAAATAAATACAAACTTGCCTGTGAAATAAAAATAAAACATAAGCTAGATACAATGTAACTATTAGTTATATTGTAGCTATCTTAGGTTTTATTTTACAGGTAAGTATTTATTTAGTTTTAAATAGAAATAATTTAGGTAGTAATTGTAATTTTTATTTGGAATAATTGAAATTATGTTAAAGTTAGTGGGTGTTAGGGTTAGACTTAGGGTTAGGTTTAGGGGTTAATAACTTTAGTATAGTGGCAGCGATTTTGGGGGCAGCAGATTAGGGGTTAATAACAGTAATGGTTGCGGCGATGTTAGGGACAGCAGATTAGGAGTTAATAATATTTAACTAGTGTTTAGGATGCGGGATTACGGCGGTTTAGGGGTTAATATGTTTATTATAGTGGCGGCGATGTCGGGAGCGGCAGATTAGGGGTTAATAATTTATTTTAGTGTTTGCGATGCGGAAGGGCCTCGGTTTAGGGGTTAATAGGTAGTTTATGGGTGTTAGTGTACTTTGTAACACTTTAGTTATGAGTTTTATGGTATAGCGCTGTAACAAAAAAGCCATAACTACTGACTTTCAGTTTACGATACGGATCTTGTAGTTATGGGCTGTACCGCTCACCTTTTGGCCGGGCAGGCAAACTCGTAATACCAGCGCTATAGAAGTCTTATTGAAAAAGGACTTTTTGAAAGCTGCGGTAGTTACATTGCGTTACGGCCAAAAAAGTGTGCGGTACAGCTATACCTGCAAGACTCGGAATACCAGCGGTAGCGAAAAAGAGCCATAACGCTGCTTTTTCACCATAACGCAAAATTCGTAATCTAGCCGACTGTTTGCAAGGCTATCTTCACCACAAGCACCTGAACTAAGTGTTGCAGAAGAGACAGAACAAACAGCTCAGTCCAGCATAAGTCAAGATAAACGAGAAACCTTAAGTTACACTGCTGACTGTGAGACGGCATCTACAGAAACTGATGACATTCAGGGGCAGCAAAAGCCTCTTAATTGCACTATTGAGACCCCACTGTTAACTATCAATCTGCATTCTACATTGCATGGATCAAGGGATATCCACGATATTAGACTAACCCACATATTGTTTTCTGAAATGCATGCACAGAGACGTGAGTTGCAACAACAATGGCTGACTCTTGATCAAAAGAAGAAGTTGTTTCTACAGTCAGTCAGTTCACCTAGCTGTTCACCATACACACTTTACATAAACCACCTGGTAAGAGGTCCTCTATTAGACTTTTCACTAACTGACGGGACTCAGTTGAGTATGCCTTGCAAAAGGCTTTTAAAGCAGGAGCGGGTTAATTTCTGTCATGACCAATATGTTTACTGCCTTCTCACATTATATGGCAGACTGCTCACACACACTACTTATACTGGTTCAATACGTTAATACGTTAACATTAGTTTTTTGTCTTTACTTAATCATGATTTTTTACTGTTGCATTGTTTGGCCTGATAGAGAAGGATCTGTGTTGAACATTAGAATAATCCCATTTAAGCATTTATACACTGTTACCCTGTAGGCATTATCTTTTCTGCAGATGGGAATCTTGTTAAGTCTTCTAACGTTATTAATATTTCAGTTGTTGTATTGATAAGAAATGACCATACTAATGTTTGTAATGCATACATTTTTCCCTTTTTTAAAATTTAAAGTTGGGAATAAACTTTGAGAGTACCTATGTTAGGGCTTAGTCACAGTAATATATACAGCCCATATATCTTTATGGTCTTGATACATGGATGATTCTGTGGCCTGCCATCAGCGCCTGGGATTGTAGGCTACAAATAGATTTTATTTTATCTAGATATCTTGGAAAGCCATCTTAAGAAAACTAACATGTCAAATAAGCCTATATAAAAACTACAGGCTCCCTATCAGATCAGATATCCCTTTATTTATGACTAGTATTTACTAGCTCTAATACTGCTCTCTTCTCCTTCTTTTATAAACATATTTAACAATGGTTTAATGCTTAGAAGAAAACTTCTGTTCTAATTTAATACAACTATTTATCTAAAGTACTTATGGAATCAAAGCAAATACATGTACAGCAGAGTCCAATATATTTTCATACACCATTTCTAAGTATTTTGATATACCCATAATCATTTTGGACACTATGGTTTTAAGTTAGTATACTAATTTCTTTGTTTCTGAGGTACTGATGTCAGTATATACATTTTTCTTTCATTATAACAGGTGCAAGAGCGACCTTTGATATTGTTAACCCTAGGTTTCATAATATATTACTATATACTTTTTTTTAGCTGTTATTATCAGGAGGTCTAAAATTAGCCTCCAATGTTAGCATTTTCTTTACTTTATATTATATTATATGTTAATTTTAAGATCTCACAAATGGAGGGTCCATAGGTAACCTTCCTCAATATAACCCCAATACTTATCAAGAATAAATTTTGTTCAAGGCCCATGAGTGGCCTATATTGCTTTTCAAAAGGGGAGACAAAAAAGAGGACTATTGTTTTACTTGTCTAGAATTATCTTCTGTTGCATTGGCATACTTTGTAATTTTTTATGTAAAAAAACATTCTTAATCTTTGTATGCTTTATTGTATCTGTTTGTCCTCAATAATAAAAAAAAACTGGTTAGATTATGAGTCTTGCGTTATGAATAAAAAAGCAGCGTTAAGGCTCATAACACTGCTTTTTTACTACCGCTGCTATTACGAGTCTTGTAGGTACAGCTGTACCGCACACTTTTTTGGCCGCACACTTTTTTGGCCTTACCGCAAATCAACTTAAGCAATTTGCGTATAGTCTACTTTCAAGGGGACTTCCTAACCCTAACACACCCTAACTTAAATATAATTAAATTAAATCTAAATAAAACCTACAATTATTACCTAAATTATTCCTATTTAAAACTAAATACTTACCTATAAAATAAACCCTAAGCTAGCTACAATATAACTAATAGTTACATTGTAGCTAGCTTAGGGTTTATTTTTATTTTACATGCAAGTTTGTATTTATTTTACCTAGGTAGACTAGTTAGTAAATAGTTATTAACTATTTACTAACTACCTAGCTAAAAGAAATACAAATTTACCTGTAAACTAAAACCTAACCTAAGTTACACTAACACCTAACACTATACTACAATTAAATAAATTCCCTAAATTAAATACAATTAACTAAATTAAATACATTTAGCTAAATTACAAAGAAAAACAAACACTAAATTACAGAAAATAAATAGCAAATTACAAGATCTTTAAACTAATTACACATAATCTAATATCCTTATCAAAATAAAAAAGCCCACCCAAAATAAAAAAACCCTAGCCTAAACTAAACTACCAATAGCCCTTCAAAGGGCCTTTTGCCAGGCATTGCCCCAAAGAAATCAGTTATTTTACCTGAAAAAAATACAAACAACCCGCCCAACAGTAAAACCCACCACCCACACAACCAACCCCCCAAATAAAACCCTACCTAAAAAAACCTTAGCTCCCTATTGCCCTGAAAAGGGCATTTGGATGGGCATTGCCCTTAAAAGGGCATTTAGCTCTATTGCGGCCCAAAGCCCAAACCTAAAAAAAACCCCACCCAATACATCCTTAAAAAATCCTAACACTAACCCCCGAAGATCCACTTACAGTTTTGAAGATCCGACATCCATCCTCAACAAAGCTGGGAGAAGTCCTCATCAAAGCGGCAAGAAGTCCTCAACGAAGCCAGGAGAAGTTTTCATCCAAGCCGGGAGAAGTGGTCATCTAGACGGGCAGAAGTCTTCACCCAGACGGCATCTTCTATCTTCATCCATCCGGTGCGGAGCGGGTCCACCTTCAAGACATCCGACGCGGAGCATCCTCTTCCAACGACAACTACCCGACAAATGAAGGTACTTTTAAGTGACGTCATCCAAGATGGCATCCCTTAGATTCCGATTGGCTGATAGAATTCTATCAGCCAATCAGAATTAAGGTTGAAAAAAATCCTATTGGCTGATGCAATCAGCCAATAGGATTGAAGTTCAATCCTATTGGCTGATCCAATCAGCCAATAGGATTGAGCTCACATTCTATTGGCTGATTGGAACATCCAATAGAATGCAAGCTCAATCCTTTTGGCTGATTGGGTCAGCCAATAGGATTGAAGTTCAATCCTATTGGCTGATTGCATCAGCCAATTGGATTTTTTCAACCTTAATTCCGATTTGCTGATTGAATTCTATCAGCCAATCAGAATCTAAGCAACGCCATCGTGGATGACGTCACTTAAAGAAACATTCATTCCAGAAGAAGCCGTCGATTGAAGAGGATGCTCCGCACCGGATGTCTTGAAGATGGAGCCGTTCTGCGTCGGAACGGATGAAGATAGAATATGCCGTCTGGGTGAAGACTTCTGCCCGTCTGGAGGACCACTTCTACCCATCTGGAGGACCACTTCTGCCGGCTTCATTGAGGACATCTTGCCGCTTGGATGAAGACTTCTCCTGGTAAGTGGATCTTCGGGGGTTAGTGTTAGGATTTTTTTTTTGTTTTGTTTTGTTTTTCAAAGAGCTTTATTAAAGTTACAACTAAAATACATAAAAGTGAGTTATCAACAAGGGGGCCCAAACTGCCCCGTTACAGCATAATCATACAGAAGTTAGAGGTTACAAAATGCTACAAACAATGATACCCAGGGCTCGAGATATACCTTATATTAATTACGGTACCAACCATCTGTTATAAAAGAGACTCTAGGGTCTCGATAGACTCTAGTAAGAAAGTATGGGGATGGGATAGAGGGGGAGGAGGAAGGAAGGGTTGTCATGTGATAGGGGGTCTATAGATATACCATGTATTGGGAACACTAGACCTAGGTTGTATCCATCATTCTCATATGTCTAGTTAGCCTGGGGACAGTACAAATTGTGTCATGAGTGCCTTTCCAGTCAGCCCAAGTTAATTCAAACAAGTCCGAGTTACCCAGTTTGTAGAAAATATCTTTCTACATGGTGTGAAGATAAGCCACATAAGAGCAAACCCTAGACCAACTAGGCTGGGATTCTTTCTTCCAATCACAAGCTATTAGATGTTTTATTGACATAAAGAGATATATGCTTATGTATGCGTGGTGCTTAGGAGGAGTGTGCACGCCAATATGTAGGAGGGCAACTGATGGCGAGCTGCGCAGAGATATACCTAGTTTGGGGGAGAACCTGGAAGCTCCAGTTCTATAGAGGGCGAAGCTTGGGGCATTCCCACCATATGTGCAAAGAGTCACCCCTCTGGCCACAACCTCTCCAGCAGTGAGGGGACGTATTTTGGGAATATTTTATCCAGTCTAGTGGGGACGTAATACCAGTGAGTCAACAGTTTGTAATAAGTCTCAAATAGGGTTGTGCAATGTATAGCTTTCTGGGTGCGTTCAAGAATGTGCCCCCATGCGTCTGCTGTAAGTGACTCCCACCTCAGGAGGTGAGCCGCTGTCTCCGATTGTAGGTTAAGGCCCAGGAGGGTGTAATGGCGGGAAAGGGGTCTACTAAGTCTGTTACCTTGATTTCAAACGGACTCCCAAGGGGTTAGAGGGCAGGCCAGCACAGGTTTGAAGCCCCAACTGGTCAGGAAACTTTTAATTGTATGATATTCAAACTTCATGTATTGTGGAAGAAACAGTTCAGTATCAATCTGAGAAAAGGGTCTAAATCTGACCCTAGGTGCTGGGAGCCAAAGGTCCGAGACCACGTTGACTCCCAGCTGAGCCCATTTCAATGGATGGGTGTCCTGCAGACCCGCCAGTAAACCAGGGAGAGAGGTGATAGGAGAGGGGTGTCGCGCAATGTGTCCTTAGTGGCGAATTTTGTCCCAGAAATGTAAACATTCCCGAATAATAGGGTTCGACAAAGTCAGTTCCCTACGACAATGCGGAGGCGTCCAGATCAAGTCACGTAAGTTTAGGTTGTAAGGCAAAGAGGCCTGTTCAATGGAGCACCATTTGCAGGAGGACTGTTTAACTCCCCACTGTGAGATGTGGGTGAGCATTGCCCCCACGTAATATCTCACTATGGAGGGAGAACCCAACCCACCACACATCCGAGGTAGTTGTAGCACCTTCTGCGCTACTCTTGGTGGTTTACCCTGCCAAATATGTTTAGTGAGTTTGCTCTGGAATTGCAGGCGGATCTGTCTGGGGACTCTAATTGGGAGGCAACGGAACAGGTATGTGAGTAGAGGTATAAAGGACATTTTCAAAGCTGCAATCCATCCCATCCACGAAACATGGGACAAGTTCAAACTTTTATTGAGGGAACGGAGTTCCAATAGTAATGGGAGGTAGTTGTCCCTTAGTGTTAGGATTTTTTAAGGGTGAATTGGGTGGGTTTTATTTTTAGGTTAGGGCTTTTGGCTGCAATAGAGCTAAATGCCCTTTTAAGGGCAATGCCCATCCAAATGCCCTTTTCAGGGTAATGAGGAGCTTAGGTTTTTTTAGTTAGGGTTTTATTTGGGGGGTTGGTTGTGTGGGAGGTGGGTTTTACTGTTGGGGGGTTGTTTGTATTTTTCTTTACAGGTAAAAGAGCTGATTTCTTTGGGGCAATGCCCTGCAAAAGGCCCTTTAAGGGCTATTGGTAGTTTAGTTTAGGCTAGGGTTTTTTTTTTTTTTATTTTTTTTTTTATTTTGATAGGGCTATTAGATTATAGTATAGTGGCAGTGACATTGGGGGTGGCAGATTAGGGGTTAATTAAGGTAGGTAGGTAGCGGCGATGTTAGGGACAGCAGATTAGGGGTTAATAATATTTTACTAGTGTTTGCGATGCGGGAGTACGGCGGTTTAGGGGTTAATATGTTTATTATAGTGGTGACAATGTTGGGGGCGGCAGATTAGGGGTTAATAACATTATGTAGGTGTCAGCGATGTTGTGGGCAGCAGATTAGGGGTTAATAAATATAATGTAGGTGTCGGCGATGTTGGGGGCAGCAGATTAGGGGTTCATAAGTATAATGTAGGTGTCGGCGATGTCCGGAGCGGCAGATTAGGGGTTAATAAGTATAATGTAGGTGTCGGCGATGTTGGGGGCAGCAGATTAGGGGTTAATAAGTATAATGTAGGTGTCGGCGATGTAAGTGTTTAGACTCAGGTTCATGTTAGGGTGTTAGGTGTAAACATAAATTTTCTTTCCCTATAGGAATCAATGGGGCTGCGTTACGGAGCTTTACACTGCTATTTTGCAGGTGTTAGACTTTTTCTCAGCCGGCTCTCCCCATTGATATCTATGGGGAAATCGTGCACGATTACGTACAACCAGCTCACCGCTGACTTAAGCAGCGCTGGTATTGGAGTGCGGTATGGAGCACAATTTTGCTCTACGCTCACTTCTTGTCTTTCAACGTCGGGTTTGTAAAAACCTGTAATACCAGTGCTATAGGTAAGTGAGCGGTGACAATAACATGCAAGTTATTAATCTGGCCGAAAGTTATTACTGTTTTTCTGCGGCATACACAAATATCCTGTGAGGACCCGTGCTCCAATAATAAAACATTCCACCTTCTCAGAGAGTCAGCAGTGGCTTGTATGACACAAATTTCTTTTTCAGAAGCAATACACACCACCGCCCACTATCTATGCATGCATGGTGTTTGAATACTAGTGCACAAGCCCTCAACGGATATGCGTGTATGCTGAAAACCAGTAATAACTTTTACTAGAAGTATTTTTGCTAATGGAAGTATACTGCAAAATTGCTTATATTTCAAATTGAAATGCCCCTATGCATATTTAAATTTTGACCTTTCTATTCCCCTTAGTGACCACAGCACTTTTCAATTTTCTTACCATTTGGGACCAGGGCTATTTTTACATTTCTGCTGTGTTTGTGTTTAGCTGTAATTTTCCTCTTATTTATTTACTGTACTCACACATATTATATACCGTTTTTCTCTCCATTAAATGGACTTTCTAAAGATACCATTATTTTTATCATATTTTATAATTTAATATAAAATAAATTATAAAATATGATCAAAAAATGAAAAAAAAACCCACACTTTTTCTAAATTTGTCCCCCAAAATCTGTTACACATCTACAACCTCCAAAAACACCCATGCTAAATAGTTTCTAAATTTTGTCCTGAGTCTAGAAATACCCAATGTTTACATGTTCTTTGCTTTTTTTGCAAGTTATAGGGCAATAAGTACAAGTAGCACTTTGCTATTTCCAAACCATTTTTTCAAAATTAGCGATAGTTACATCCCTGAATAACCCTTCCCATGTATATATATTTTTTTTAGTAGATAACCCAAAGTATTGATCTAGGCCCAATTTGGTATATTTCATGCGACCGTTTCACCGCCAAATGCGATCAAATTAAAACAATTGTTAACTTTTTCACAAACTTTAGGTTTCTCACTGAAATTATTTACAAACAGCTTGTGCAATTATGGCACAAATGGTTGTAAATGCTTCTCTGGGATCCCCTTTGTTCAGAAATAGCAGACATATATATGGCTTTGGCGTGGCTTTTGGTAATTAGAAGGCCGCTAAATGCCACTGCGCACGACACTCGTATTATGCCCAGCAGTGAAGGGGTTAAATTAGGTAGCTTGTAGGGTTAATTTTAGCTATAGTGTAGAGATCAGCCTCCCACCTGACACATCCCACCCTCTGATCCTTCCCTGACCCCTCTCTTCCCTCCCCCACCTCACAGTTGTCACCGCCATCTTAAGTACTGGCAGAAAGTCTGCCAGTACTAAAATAAAAGGATTTTTTTTTTAATCAATTTTTTTTTAATATATATATATATATATATATATATATATATATATATATATATATATATATATATAAAAATGCTTAGTTGGATCCCCCTTTAGCCCCCAACATCCCTGATCCCAACAAACAGATATCTAACCCTCCCCCTCTACCTATTTGCCACCATCTTGGGTACTGGCAGCTGTCTGCCAGTACCCAGTTTGGTCAAAATTGGGCTTTTTTTTATAATTATACCCAATTTTTGTGTAGATTAGCTGCCCCCCCCTCAATACCCTAACCCCTCCCCCTCCCAGATCCCTTTCCCAATAATTAATTATTTATTCCCCCCCCTCCCTCTCCCTCCTTCACTCTATAATATACCCGACTCTGTACTAAATAGCGCATGTGCGCGATCCTGCCCCCTTCCCGCACTCCTGATGACCAACCCGCCACCAAAGATCAGCACCAGAGTGGCCCTCTCTGCATCGGTGTCCTTAAAAAGGGTATTGCAGTGATGCCTCAATATCGAGGCATCACTGCAATACCCTGAAAGCATCTGGAAGCGATCACAATCACTTCCAGTGCTTGAAACCCCAGAGGACGTGCCAGGCACGTCCTTGATCATTAACTGACACTTTTTGTAGGACGTGCCTAGCATGTCCTCGGTCGATAAGGAAACTATCAATCTTCAGTTGTTTTTTGAATAAGCTCTTAAAATATAATTCCAAACATAAAACAAATAATGTTTTATTTTTCTCTGTTTTCTAAAAATACAAATTTACAAACTATAAAGCACTCATATTAATTGTTAGTACAATTTTATTAAATTTTAGGACCCTCTTAGAAAGCAATAAAAGTTAGTATGTGTAGCTCATTTGGGAGTCATCAAAGTGTTAATGAGAACATAAATTATCTTTACTTTTAAATCAATTGCATAATGCCGTCGAAGCCAGAAATAATGCATGAACACAAGCAGAACATTTATTTAGAGCAAGGACTAATAAAACTCCAGGATGCTGTATATTTACATGTTGTTATTTTCTTAGTTAGATAAGTTTAGATTCACTAGGAATTTCATGTCAAAAATAATTTTTATTGAGGTTATTCAAATATATAACATAAAGCAAAAGTTCAATAGGATTTACAGTGAGTGCATCAATAATTATTTTGCCGTTATATACATGGATTAATCAGTAGGGTACAACATGCAAAACTGTGTGAATACAAACGATCAGTACAATTAGGTTACTAATAAACTGTAGCAATGGAACCTCATGTTTTTCTCCCTGAAATGAATGCACCTCCATAACTTCAGAAGGCCACTCATGGACCTATGAAATCTGTATGGTTTTAGGGGAGGATCCCAAATGCTAAATACGGTCACTCTTGGACCTTGTATTGTACATGGGAGGGGGGGGGGGGTGGGCGTGTCCAGGGAATGAATGATATAACATCATTATGATTATGTGGCTCATCAGCAAAAGGGTCTCTCTTGGGCTCATCATAAGACAAATGAGAAGCCCAAACCCTAATCTAAAAAAAAAACACACCAAAAAAATCTTTAAAAAAACCTAACACTAACCCCTCTTTAGGTACTCACAGTTGCTGAAGTCCAACTTGAACGATCTTCATCCCAGCGGCTTCATCTTCATCCAGGCGGCTCCATCTTCATCCAGGCGGATCCATCTTCATCCATCTCGGGACCGGTATCTTCTTCATCCCTGCGGAGGTGGAGCGGTCGATGAGCAGAGGCGAAGGTCCAGGTGAAGGTCCAATGTGGAGGTTCAAGGCGAAGGTTCAGGCGGAAGTCCATCGATCCGATGTGGAAGTCCTCTTCGTGCGATCGTCCGCCGCACACTGAGGATTCAAATGCAAGGTACCCCTTTTATACTACGGGTACCATTGCATTCCTATTGGCTGTTCAAATCAGCCAATAGGATTGAACCGGTCCAATTCTATAAGAGATTATGAGGTGAGATTGAAGTACCATGAAGAGCCATAGCTCCACAGTCTAAGTTTGTGTGGAAGTATATATCAGTATAGAGTAATATTGACCCTCAGCAGGAATTCTATTTTGAGCTATAAGTTAATAACGCCGGTAGTAACAATGTTTAGGGATTAGTATAGGTTCGAACCAATGAGCAAAGGCAGTGTTTGATGTCACTGAATAAACTAAATAACTTGAATAAGTATCTATATGGCACCTACTAGTTTAAATGTATAGCTGATATTTCACTAATATAAACTACAAGAACAGACAAAGCAAACAACATATGTAAAATAATAACTATAAATAAGATGGGAACTAGGTAAACGTTTTGTATAACATAGTTTTAAAGTCTGAATAACTGCACATTTCAGGAAAATTAGTATAGTATGAACTTATCCAACTAAAAGCTTGAGAGTCAAATGCTGGTATCAGGCCTACATTGTGTATCCATGTAACCAATATTTAGCGTTGACATACTGAGAATATATTAGGGACTCAATGGGTCAACAAAAAATTAACCACTTAGACATGCTGTATGTTAATCCTTCGGCTGCAAACCTTTACCCTACTCCGGACTTAAAGTTTGTGTTGATCAGGGCGTCCTCGGCAAGGTGCAGAGCCGTAAGTAACTGCTTCAGTGCAGGATCATTCCAGCTTGGAGGAAAAGGAGCAGCTGTGCCGCGAGCACTGCAAATTTTTGATTCTCGGGTATGAGGTAGACAAGCTAATCAGCTGAGCCGCCACTGTGTTTGGCTAGTCTCGGTCTCTCCCCATTAATCACTCTCTTCCTCAGCTATCAGGTCCAAGCTGGAAGGATGGGCTAGCTTCCTTGGAACTTCAGGCTTCTGCAGTGTCTCACTTGAAGCTACAGTTAAGTCACAAGCCATTTTACATGTGGAGTTCAAGCCAACTGGAGCGGTGAAAGGATGGTCGCCATTTTTGAAGTGATCAAAAGTTCCAGCTGCGCTAAAGCACTCAGCAATATGTTGTGTTAGCTGTATGAAATGATAATCCAGTAAAGCACTAAGGTTCTGTAGTAGCGATTGGATGGGGGGTTCCATGTCCCTTCTGACTTATTTATCAGCTTGTGAGAGGCTGTAGTACCTGGTTTACTGAGGGGGGTGTTGGATATGTGATAGGCTGCCACTTAATGTCTAACGGTCCCAATCAGGTTACAAGTTGACAGTTTGGAATTATATCAATATCATCCGTTAGAGCCAATGTTCAGCTGTGCAGTTATACTGTTTACAAAGTTGGATGGAGAGTATATGATGAGATAATAGGCGGATTATCTACAGGCTTTGAGCAGCAACTGGTAGTGCAACCATCATGGCCACTGCCCAAACACGCCCCCCTATCAGTTTTAAATCCTTAATATCAATTGATCACCTAACTTAAATTTTTTTTTTACAAAAGATATTAGTTGAAAACAGTCCAGTCTATCTCTCTGTTCATCCCACCCAGGGACAATGTGCCTAACTCCCATATCCAGAACACCTCCCTTTGTTTCAAGAGGGTCTCTCTATCACCCCCTCATCTGGGACAATAGACATTCCAAAACCTGGAACCTCAACTGGCTTAAACTATGTCCTGCATTAATAAAATTAATTTCAACTGGTGCATCTAGAGTTCCAGTCCTGATGTTACTCTTATGTTGGTTCATTCTCTCTCTTACCTTGTGGGTGGTCTCCTCTACATAGTCCCACCCACAAGGACACTTAATAAGAAACACTGCAAATTCTGTGTTGCAGGTATAGAAGCCTTTTATGTCATATTTCCTTCCTGTTCTTAGGTTAGAAACAGTAGAGCCCTTTATGAGATTGTTGCAATTAGAACAGGTAAGGCAAGGAAAACATCCTAGACTTTTCTTGCTTAAATGTCTCTGAACCGGTTTCATTCCTGGCCCAATATCGGCTTTTACCAAACTGTCCTTTAACTTATTGCTCCTTTTGTAAGCAGGCATGGGGTATTCCTAAAATTCTTTTATATCTGGGTTACAAGCTTTAAGTATTCCCCAGTGTTTACGGATAACCCCTTGTACCTGCTTACTCAAGGTAGAGAATCCACTCACAAATGCAATCCTTGATGGTTTCTCAATCACTTTCTTTTTCTTTAAAAGATCCTGTCTTGGAGTATCCAATACCCTATTTATTTCATTCTGGATCAAGTCTTTAGGGTAACCCCTCTGTATGAATTTGTCCGCCATACTAATATGAACCCTTTCCTCTTCAGACACAATACGTCTAATGCTCAGTAGCTGACTTTTGGGTAAAGACTGAATCAGAGATGGGGATGTGCACTCTGGAAATGAAGTAGATTATTATAATCAGTCTCCTTTTTTTAATAAATACACTGCCAAACCAACTTCAGTCTTATATACTGTGGTGTCTAGAAAGTCAATCCTTTTTTTTTTAAACTTGATATGTTGTGTGGCAGAGTTAATATCCATCAAAAAAGATTTTAGGGTTCAAATGTCGCCAAGCCATATCCAAAATAAATCATCAATATATGTCATGTATTTGTTTTCTGGACGTTTAATTCTTAAGTATCATCTAACATGCAGCTGCCTATTAAAGGCTCTCAAGCAAACTTCCACAGTTTAGACTTGCCTGACCACTACACGCTCAGGATCCGGAATAGTGAGTAAACTAATTATTACTTGAACTATACTTGAAACTTTGCTTAGGATTAAGTGGTTGTGATAACTAATATGACTCACTGAAACGCTCCAGCACAGAGTAAATCCTTGGAGCTTGTTTTGTAAGAGACGGGTAACTCCTTTGCTTTATGAACCTGATAATTCCTAACCTGCTTGAATTCTGGTTAACCTGCATTTCCTGATGTATAAATATGCCAGACTGTATGTGTCATTTCTCTGAGTAAGTTCATTTTCAACACAGCTTCTTTCAATCTGTTCCATCATTTTACATGCTAACCACTTAACAGAGAATTAACCATTTAATCATTAGACTGTATTACTTCTAACAAATCCTCTCTTAAACTATGGTAAGCTTTCATCTGAGATCCATAGAGTTACCCTCAGTCTATGAACTGACTAGAATCCTAGTTTTACAACTTCCTTGGATTCGATATCTGTGAGACTGAGTGGTAACTAACACAGAAGTAGAGATTCCTGACAATATAACGCCGCCAAGTGGCGCCATATTCTATTACACGAGAGGGCCTCGAGTTTGCAGGAGATTGCCCTCCCTATATTAAGAAGCCACAGGAGAGCCTAACAAGGAATGTTCCTCAGATGACTGAGTCGCTGCTAGGCTGTATATAGGGATTGGCGGCTCGAGATTTACAACGGGGTATACCGGATGACTACATGCACACCGCTCAATGGAACCTCTATCTGAGGTGAGGGAGACGAAGTCTTCACTGCGAGAAGATGAACCTTGGCCACTGCAAGATGGGTGATAGCCAGAATAAGCACAATACGTCCGGGCTGCTCCGATAGCCACAGCTTGGATCAAGAGTCTTATACCTTTAGAGTTGGATTCACCGAGAACATAAGAATTAACAACAGATCTTCTGCTACTGATCGGAATAATTGGTATGATACAGATCACACTACTTACATTGAACTTGTGAGTGTGCATCATGACAAACTTATGCCTCTTGTTTATTCTTGGGAATGTTGGCTGCCTAGCTTACGAGTGCCTCAAGCCCAACCTTTTCAGGGTATGAAAATTACATGAGACTGTTTGCTATATCACCTGCTATATTGGACTATGAGTACCTGCATATGGGGTGTGGGTTAATGGAGAAGAGGGGTAATAATAGTCTCGTTAAATATTTAGTCTATATCTTGGTTCACTTTAGAAGATATCTATCGACATGTGTTTAGACTCAGTTATAAGGCTTTGCCTTGTTCACACAATTTCTTTTCATATATGTGTGCTATACGTTATTTATGCATATTAAACATTGTAGTCTGTATTCATACTCCCATAAGGAGATAATACTTACCAGCAGCTATTTACTTTCTATTACTCTATCATAATATTTAACTGCCTCTCTGTCATCTGCTGCCGAGAAGATGGAGTCATATATGCTGTCTTGTTTCTCCCTTTAAACATACATTATATCTGTTGGTTCATATGTTACTACCATGCAACCCTATTTCCCTATGTGAAATGATAATTATCCCTCTATTGTTCATGATATACATATTTAACCTTTGTATGCTTTTATGGTAACACATTTTTTATTGTGGTTCTGTAACTCACTTCATTTCATCTCCTCTCCACGAGCAGCTCCCCCCCCACTATAAGATACCTATATACTTACCCATCTCCCCATCTGGTTTGAGACGCATGAGTGTTCCATATCCCTCCTGGATACCCTTTATTGTTTATAGTTAGTTCATCTTGTATAATTCAAATGTTGTAATAAGCTAGCTCCTATATTCTAAATGTACCTGCTTATCATAAGTCTTATTGCAGTTAATAGGGAGCCCAAAGTGCTTTATATATCCATCTATGTTCTTTATTAGATTGGGCTCACAATGTTTTCATACAAGAACCTGTTATAAAATAATTAAAATTAGGTTCACCATTTTGGACCCAAAAGAGCTCCTATAGCTTTTCATATTCCATTTTACTGAAAGGTCCAAAAGTGGCCTCATTAGATATTTAGAAAGTATATAGTCTGAATGATTAATATGCCTACATATGTTTGGATTATTACATTCAATTACATTCTTTACATGTTGTTTATTCATTTACATAGCAAACTCCACATATCTCCTATGTTTAGATGCTGTCATATATATATATATATATATATATATATATATCATAAACTTGGAAATTCCTGATTCACCACTTGAGACCCAAGAGTGGTCTCTTACTGTCAATGGTTGCCTTCCGTAGCTTAGAGTTTGGCTTAGTACTATGAGGTCCAAAAGCGGCCTCAAGTGTCATCTGGACAGCATATAGTTTGCCTGGCAAACACCATGTATACTAATACTACTGAAAATGGTCATATAAACATACTGTGTCTATTTTGTTTGGATTATGTCAGTTGTATGTTCAGAAAAAAATTCTCTGTATAGACCTTGCTGACCTATACTGTTTGTATGCCTTTATTTGAATCTCAATAAAAATATATTTACATTAAATAAATCCTAGAAACACCTCTAGAACGCCCCCTGGAATTCCCAAGACTAGTCTCTGGAGGCACTTTTTGCTCTATCCATTGAGACTACTTTATCATAACAAAAAAATAAATGTTTTACAGTCACACTCATTTACATGAACCATTTTGCAAACTTATTTTATATGTATATATATATATATATATATATATATATATATATATATATTATTGATTTTTTACATTAATAATAGTGTACATTTGATGTGCAATTTATAATGTATTGGGATCCTCATGCAGCTAGTGATGTTTATGGCAGGAATGCCCTCTAATGAAACTCTGGAAAAACAAAATTTGTGCTTCTTTATTGAGGGTGAAAGTCCATGAGTCTCCAATTTGTTTACATACACCCAGAAGGCTCTGGCCTTTACAGGATCTCATGAGACATGAGACTGGAGAAATCTTTCTAGCAGAGGAAGTGAGCAAAAGCCTATGTGGTACCCTTGGGAAATTATATTTAGTACCCAAGAATACTGAGTCAACTTTTCCTAGGCTTTCTGAAAAAAGGTTTAATATGTAACCAGAAATTTGTCTGGCCTAGGGGCTGCACCTTCATACAGATTTGGAGAAGGTAGAAGGCTTTTTGTACTTGAAGGTGTATTACTTATGAGTCTGTATGGAGGTAGATCTTTGAGTCTTAGACTATAAAAGGAGTGATAGCTTAAAGCTGATAAATCTGCCCTTAGCCTTTTTGTTATGTGGCTCCCTTACCTCCAGTGACTGTTGCAATAATAACATCCAGCCCAGGTCCAAACAAACGATTTCTTTGAAAAGGAAGGGAAAGAAGTCTGCTTTTAAACATTATTTAAGCAGGCCATGATTCAGCCATAACAATCTTCTTGCCAAAACAATCATATCAACAGTATTTGCATTAATACAAATCAATTGCTGTGCCACAAATTAAACTGTTTGCAGTTTTGACCAAGCGATCTTGATTTTCCTCAGTGGAAGATTTCTAAGCAAGAAGGTCAAATGTTATCACACTAGACTGCAGTAGCACCAGAACTGCAAGCTTCACTGACAGCTGGACATAACATATAGCCTGTAAAATAAACAAATATCAAAGTAAAGTTGTTCTTACACAATGTGAAATGACACAATAAAAACCTAAAAATTGTGATATGTGAAGCAAATTTAGCAGTAATATAAACCAAACCAAATAAACAATTTCAATGAAGAAATTCCAATTAAGAAATTAACACAGTCCTTGGCAATCTTATTGAGAAATGATTCAATGTAGAATCCTCAAAAAGAAAAAATAAAGCAGGACCATAGTGTGAAACTGTTACAACTTGCTGGTGATCAGCTGCCCTTTCCTTAATTAACTCCGACTTACGTTTCGCTATTGATCCATAGCTCTTTCAAGGAGACATTGCTGTGTATATTATCTAATATCCTCTTTATAAAGTCCATGGTCCGTCATGATTGGAGCATTCCTTAAACTTACCTATTTCCAGTTCCAGCTGTCTTCATTTTTTATTCACTTATCTGATACCCATAAATTTAACAATGTGGAAAGGATCACAAGTATGTTTAATTTTAAAATGCAGAGACAAAGGGTGCTTATGATAGCCTTTCCTAATATTTTGAACATGTACTCCAATTCGAGTACCCAAGGAGCTAGTGGTGCACCCCATGTACTGCAGCTGACAATAACATTCCAGCATGTAGATAACACCCCTAGAGACACAGGTAATCAGCTGAGTATTGTAATATCTTTTATTATTGTCACATGATCTTAATTCCCTAATCATCCTTGGCATTAAATGACTAAAGGAATTACATTCTATACATACTTTACATTTATAAAAAAAACTATAATTTCATGTTTTTTTTCTATCACTATACCAATCTTATTTTTCTGTAAATAACTTTTGGTAACTTAAGAAATCCTAAAATTCCAACTTTTTCCAACTTATCAAAGATACATAATTCCTATTGTTTCCTGTGTGGGTTCTTTAACTATCAATCTGTGTATATTGAACATTTAAAATCTTACAAACATATGTCTCAAAAACCAAAGGTTACTTAATCCAGTATAAAACCATTTAAAAACTTACTTAGAAGGTTCCAGTTTAGCTCTGTTTAAAAGGTTAACAGGAAAACCCACTGAAAATGGGTGTAAAGCAAAAATAAAAATCAGACACTCCCCCCATTTCCCATATGAAAAGACTCTTTACACAAAGAGAAGCAAGCTGGAGTAGGAATACATCAGTATACTTTAAAACGTTGGGGCTTGGTTAGGAGTCTGAAAATCAGTGCAATGTTATTTAAAACTAAGAAAAACTATACATTTTTTAAAAAAAAAACCCAACAACCCTGTATATGCTAAATAAATGGATCATCTACAAAACATTTACGCAAAGAAAAATCTAGTGTATAATGTCCATTGAAGAGATGCCCTTAATATTATACAAATTTAGAGAAGTATACATGAGAAGAAGAATATTGATTGGTGACTGCAGACATCTCCTTGTTGTATACTAATTTTGAAGAAGAGAAGAGGTTGTGAATAAAAAGTGGAGAGGAAATTATGTGGATTTTTTATTGGGTTCTCTTATTCCTGTGGGTCAAAACAAGGATTTTGAATTACATAATTTACTGTAATTTTATTATTTTTTTGTATTTTTTATATATTTTTAAAATATTTTTGAAATAATTTTTTCTATTTTTTTTAGATTTTTAATTTTTAATTATAGATCTGTTTTCCTTTTATTATTTAAAATCCTTGTTAATTTAGGTCCATTTAGAAGATAGGCTTAGTTTGTGTTGCTTGGTGGTAGAGCTTTTGCCTTTGAGTTGGTGGATCTGAGTTCGATTCCCATTTTAACGTTATTTCACATATATGTAAATGTGCATTTGAAATTAAAAATATTTTTTAATGTATTGATTTTCATATTATCCCCTATTATGTTAGAAAATATCTGTAGTCCTGGTAAGTCATTGTGGCTTAGTGGTATGTTTTCCTGTTTAAGAAGACTAAAACCAATTTTCAATTCCCTGACAAGGCTACATTTTTAAAATAAATTTAATATAGTTTTAAATTTTTTAAATTTTTTAATACAATCTTTTAATAAAAATTATTTAGTTGAAGTTTTTCATGTACTATACTAATGATTCTTATGTGGTTACT
The DNA here is from genome assembly GCF_027579735.1 of Bombina bombina. Lineage (NCBI taxonomy): Eukaryota > Metazoa > Chordata > Amphibia > Anura > Bombinatoridae > Bombina > Bombina bombina. The sequence continues at coordinate 571,727,407 of NC_069502.1, forward strand.
AATGATGCTATTTTTACTTACTGGACATATACTCACCTGGAACTGGAAATTGATGAGATAAAGGAATGCCCTAATTATGACGGACTATGGACTTTGTAAAGCGGATACTGGATACTACACACAGCAAACTTCTTGAAAAAGCTATGGTTCAATAGCAAAATGTACATGAAAGTTAATGAAGGAAAGGTCAGCTGATCACCAGGAAGTGTCAAACTAATTGTACGGCACTAGTTAAACACAGTGTGAAGAAGATGCTGTTTGTATTTACACAGATTTGAAAGCACTACTGGTGTTTTATGCTTTACTGTGCTGATAACTCAAAGTGATTGTGTTTTGCAAACCTAGATGCACATTGGTCAGTGATAAATTGCTATTGTAAACAGACCGTTATAGCTCAAACCGGCACTGGTAAGCAAAGAGCCTAATTAGATGAAGTGTTCTAGGAATATACAGCCCATGTTGTACAGCACAATATGTCTATGGGGATTTAAATAATAGATACCATGTAACGTGTTTCTGCACAGAATAAGTTTATTAGAAGGTAACATATTTTCACTATATAACTTTATCTACAGCATTTGTAAGGGGGTTTGACATGAGCCGCATGAGTAAAGCCACAATTAGCTGTTCATAGTTTAGGAGTGCTGTGACGAATTAGTAGCCTGATTGGGTATCGCAAAGGAGGTGTGAGTATCCCCATATCCAATAGGCAGTCAGACAAAGGGTTTTTAAACCTGCAACGGTTTTGTATTTTTAAGCAGGCTAGGAGTAAGGCAGTAGCCGAAACCGGTAAGTCACTTATTTTGTATGATATTGCACAGATTGTACTGTTTTTTACCCTCAGGGTTTGCACACCCTGGATATTTCCTAATAAAGTCATGTTTTAACCTTGACCACGGTGCTCCTAGCAAATTTTCTTATATTGATCATTGTTTGGCGGAGAGTGAGCATGTGGTTAATAGGTTAGCTGCGGAGGAGAGGCGATCATTCGCGGTGGACAGACCCTAGTAACTGGAAAAAGGAGGATGCTGAAAGGAGCTGCAGGAGGGCAGCATACATCAGGGACAGGTTGCAGCAACCCGAGCACTTGTGCAGCGGAGAGGACACTCACAAAGGATTCATGCTGCACAGAAGTAGGCTGGAAGGAGTTGCTGTATTAAAGTCTACAAGATTCCTGAGTACACACTACCCTGGAGTGATGAGTTACATAGTAACCTTAATTCAAGTGTGTTTCTAGTTACTTATAATTATTTGTGATAGCACAGAGGGAGGCAGGGGATTTCTCCCCCAGTGAGCTGCATTGGACTGTTTTACACGCCTCTGGGTACCTGTTAAGGACCATTTATTATTTTTTTATCAATTTTTAGTGCACACACCCTACACATATTCCATTCATTGTCAAAATGATTGTGTGCCTCACTTTGTATTTTATAATAAAGAATTGTTTCAGAGCTGTTGAGGCTCTGGAACATGTGAGTACAATGGCTTATTTGTTTATTCAATTAAGCAAGTTATAATAGTTTCACACTCTAGTCCTGCTTTCTTTTTTCTTTTTGAGGATTCTACATTGACGCATTTCCCAATAAGATTGCCAAGGACTGTGTTAATTTCTTCCTTGAAAACATATAGCCTGCAAGCTAAAAGGCTCTTCTGTGAAGGTTTTCAAGCTTTCTGTCCATGGGATCCTTGAATAAGCTGCTGTCCTCTAAAAGAATAGTAGTCCACCTAGCCAGAGTTGAAATTGCTCCATCAACTTTTGGAATTGTTTCCTATGCCACCAATTTTGCAGGGAGAAAAGGAAAAAATACTTTTGAACTTGGTGAAGGGAACAAAATGAACACCTGTTTTTTTCGATTTTTAGTGATTAACGGCCAGATTAGAAGCAGAACGGTATTTATTGCTCCTACTCTTGCGCTAACTCCGCTAGAAGTAGGCTTTTTAAGCATGTCGGGTAGGGCTCATGTTACAAGTTGAAAGTAAAACATTTTTGCTTTTGCAAAAACCCAATGCCCACAAGAGCCGAACTTCGAATATCATGCGCAAGTTAACTTATTCACACATAGAAGTCAATGGAGCAAAAAAAGTAGAAAAAATACCCAATTGCATGTATATACATACATATCCAAATTTAGACCTGTTTATGTACTGAATGTATCTCAATGCCCTTTGTCTGTTTTTTTTTCTAACACCTGCGACCTCATATCTTTGAGTCCTTATAACTTTTGTGTGCAATATTTTTTTAATATAATTTTCATTATATAGTGTTATTATGAGTGTAACTGTACTTTGTAATGTATTTATGATGTGTTTTGTGCAACATTTTTGTTTAACAAAAGAGTTAGCCAGACCTCTGAAGTTATGGTAATCATTCTAGTGTAAATCACAATTGCGCTCAAGCCATTGCATTTACTTTCAAATCATAATACCAGTGGTAAACCAAACAAGCACAAAACCCTGTGATAAACCCCTTGTTGCTTGAACACAAACATTTGTGCTCCACTTGTAATCGATCCCTAAATATTTTCTAGATAGAATGATGCATTCAAAGAAAAGATTAGTCATGTAGATGTATTTTTTAACTTTCATCAGCTGTTTAAATATTGACAAAATCAATGTAAAGTTTTAGTGTCTGTAAAACAATGGGAGCTGCCATGTTGTAACTTAGGTTACCTTCTCTGATGTGGCCAAATAGGGACCGTTATTAATAGGTCACTAAAGTGTTCAGCCAATGGCTGTGGGGAAAATAACAGTGTTCTGCACTTCCATTTCTAATAGTAACTTAAAAGCTCAAAGTCTCAGAATGGAATTACATGAAAAGGGGACAAAATAAATAATGAAGGTATATTGTAGAGTTTTTTTATATATATATATATATATATACACAATTTATCATTATATAATACCCTCTGAAAGTGTTTAATGTCCCTTTAACATCGACCACTCAGAAGGTGTAGCAAGGAGTCCTTTCATAGACCTGCTCTGAGTGATCAATGTAATACAAAAAAGAAATATAGTTCGAATAGCAAAAATAGAACTGCAGAACAAAAGGGTTGTACCATTTATCAGTTATTTACTAAATTAAAAACCACCATAAAAAGAAAAGAGAGTATAAACACTTGTGGGATGTAGATCGTCTCAAAAATATATTAAGAAAAATGATATGGTTGAAAGAAATGATTAAAAAACCATAGTATATGAACCAGATGGATTGTTAGATAATTTGTCAAATTTAGTTCTACATACTGATGTTCAATCAGTTTCAAACTTTTTTCTACAAATTCCCATTTAGATGTTTTCAGGAAGTTAGTTTTAAATGATTTAGAAGCTCTTAGACATTCTGATTGTAGGTGCTCTAGGCAAACATTTATTGTGTTGTGCAAATATATAGCTTTGGATGATAATATCCCCTATTAAACAAAGGTTTATTGTGTACTGGAAAGCGGTTTTTGTTTTTCAAAATTGTATAATGTATTCAGGCTCATATTTTGACACAATTCAGTAATGTTTACATTAAAGGGGCAGTAGATTAAACGTTCATTGTCTAGATAGATCTTGCAAATTTAGACAGCTTTCTAATTTACTTATTTTATCAAATGTGTTTTGTTCTCTTGGTTTACTTTCCTGAAGTATAAACTTAGATGGCCTCACTGGACCTCAGGATTGTGCATGTGTCTATAGACCTTTATGGCAGCAGTGTCTGCAACAATGTTTGTGGCAAATGTTATATAAAGTTCTGAACACTGCTGCCATAGAGTGATAAAAAACACATGCACCCACCTAAGGTCCTGTGAGCCCACCTAGGCTTACATTTCAACAAAGTATATCAAGAGAACAAAGCAAATTTTAAAATAGAAGAGAATTAAAGGTGATTAAAATTGGATGCTCTAGCTAAATATGAAACATTAATTTTGATTTCCATTTAACTCACCTTATAAAAGAGACAGACAGGAAGGTTTGAAAAAGAAAATCCAATATTTAAAAATTGCTGCAAAGTCTTACTTGATCTGAGAACTATAGCTCCCATATCATGCTGTAAATTCCTAACACCAACACATGACAGCAGATCTGTAGAAGAAATGAATAATGTAACAGAAGTGCTACAAAGTTTTTCATATCAGTTTTGAAATCCACTTTTTCCATCTCTGTCTGTTGTGTTAGTAAACACCAGTTGGTGTGACACAAATACATATCCCTGTGCCAGAAAGCAATGCACAGATATAGTGCATCAAAAGGGATATCACATTTCCGTCACATGAAATACGGATTCAAACTTTCTGTAACTTTTTAAACTTGGAAAAGCTTGCATCTCTGCTGATATACATATTTTTACATTAACCAAAAGCAACAGTTATATTACCGCTAATACTTTCAATGCATCTGTATATCTCCTTTTAATAGTTTGTTGTGCACATGGTTGCTCATTCTCTTGGGCAAGTCATTTTTCTTTCCTGACAAAATCAGACCGATCTGATGGGGGGGGGGGGGGCTGGGGGGGTTTGAATTCCCTGTATACTTTGTTCAATAAAATGTTTCTTACTTTAGCAAAACCATATTTTAAAAGAAAAATAAATATATTTAAAAAAATAATATACGTGTATATCAATATAAAAGATATTTGAAGATATTTAAACACAAATCTGAAAATCTGAAATAAAATATATTTACTTATATGTAAAAATAAAAATACAAACTTTTATCATCATTAATGACCTTTAGCATGCAGGGATGAAGGACAGGAGTTTCTGAGGTAAGTTTGTCTTAATAAAAGTTTGTTGGCAAACCTGTATTGTATTGTACATAAGACAGTAATTATATTAGCACAGCTTTTATCCTTAAAAACATGAACAATGTCGATGCATTTATATAAGACTGCTGGCACAGACTAATTATACAAGTACTAGTACTAAAGCCCGTGTACACGGGCCATTTTTTTCAGAACAGCAGTCCCACCCCTTGCTCTCTCCCCCCTTTCTTTTGCTCTCTCTTCCCCCCTCTCTTTTGCTTTCTTTCCCCCCTCTCTTTTGCTTTCTCTCCCCCCTCTCCTTTGTTCTCTCTCTCCCCTCTTTTGCTCTCTCTCTCCCCTCTTTTGCTCTCTCTCCCCTCTTTGGCTCTCTCCATCCTTTCTTTTGCTCTCTCTCCCCCCTCTTTGGCTCTCCCCCCCCCTTTGGCTCTCCCCCCTCTTTGGCTCCCCCCCCTCTTTGGCTCCCCCCCCCTCTTTGGCTCTCTGCCCCCCCCGCCTTCTCTTTGGCTCTCTGCCCCCCCCTTCTCTTTGGCTCTCTGCCCCCCCCCTTCTCTTTGGCTCTCTGCCCCCCCTTCTCTTTGGCTCTCTGCCCCCCCCTTCTCTTTGGCTCTCTGCCCCCCCCTTCTCTTTGGCTCTCTGCCCCCCCCTCCTCTTTGGCTCTCTGCCCCCCCCCTTCTCTTTGGCTCTCTGCCCCCCCCCTTCTCTTTGGCTCTCTGCCCCCCCTTCTCTTTGGCTCTCTGCCCCCCCCTTCTCTTTGGCTCTCTGCCCCCCCTTCTCTTTGGCTCTCTGCCCCCCCCTTCTCTTTTGCCCTCTGCCCCCCCCCTTCTCTTTGGCTCTCTGCCCCCCCTTCTCTTTGGCTCCCTGCCCCCCTTCTCTTTGGCTCTCTGCCCCCCCCTTCTCTTTGGCTCTCCGCCCCCCCCTTCTCTTTGGCTCTCTGCCCCCCCCCCTTCTCTTTGGCTCTCTGCCCCCCCCTTCTCTTTGGCTCTCTGCCCCCCCTTCTCTTTGGCTCTCTGCCCCCCCTTCTCTTTGGCTCTCTGCCCCCCCTTCTCTTTGGCTCTCTGCCCCCCCCCTTCTCTTTGGCTCTCTGCCCCCCCTTCTCTTTGGCTCTCTGCCCCCCTTCTCTTTGGCTCTCTGCCCCCCCTCCTGCTCCCTCTCTGGCTCTCTGCCCCCCCCCTCCTGCTCCCTCTCTGGCTCTGTCTTCGCGGGACCCCGCCCGGCCACGCCCCATCGCGGCAACACCCGCCCAGCCACGCCCCTCGCGACGCCCGGCCACGCCCCTCGCGACGCTCCCGTCGGCCACAAACAGCTGTGAGGTCTGGGGAGCGCGTTGCCGCTTCTCACGCAGCAGACCTCACAGCTGTTGAGTAGCTCGCGCTCCCTATCTCACAGCTGCTTGTATGCTGTGTACCTCGCGCTCCCAATCTGTCAGCTGTCAGCTATGCCGAGGTGCGCGAGAATAGAATCTAAGGCCAAGTGTTTGTCTGTACTGCGCATGACGGCTTCAGACAAACACTTGTCTTTTATAATATAGGATTAATTGTGCTACAAGATTATTTTGAACACAATCACCTAAATTACAAGTTTTGCGGTACAGCTATACCGCTGAAAAATTGGCCTTTGCGCACAGAATGGCAGGTCATCTGTATTACAAGTCACAGCGATACGGCTGTACCACAAGTGCTTTAGCCTGTACCACAACTCTCCATTCCGCACTAAAAAAAATGGCTTTTGAGCGTGGAATTTTCAGGTCTCCTGTATTACAAGTTGATCATATGAAGAGGATCCTCGACGCTGGATTGATCCACGGCGGCTGGTCCTGCTCTGCAGAAAGCTCCACTCCACTCCACCTTCAATCCGGATGAAGATAGAAGATATGTCTCCTCTCTGGATGAAGATGGAGATGCCTGGAAGAACACGTTCACCGCCGGACTTCAGGAATGGTGAGTACCTATTTCAGTTTTAGATTTTTTTATTTTTTAATGGGCACTAAAGAGCTAATTGCCCTTTTAAGGGCAATGCCCATACAAATGCTCCTTTAGGGGCAATGGATAGCTTAGGTTTATTTAGACAAGGCTGTTTTTATTTACTTGGAGGGGTTGGTGGGGTGGGGGGGGGGGTTTGCTGTTAGGGGATACTGTGTAATTTTTTAATGTAAAAACATAATTTATGTAAGAATTTACCTGATAAATTAATTTCTTTCATATTGGCAAGAGTCCATGAGTTAGTGACGTATGGGATATACATTCCTTCCAGGAGGGGCAAAGTTTCCCAAACCTTAAAATGCCTACAAATACACCCCCCACCAGACCCACAATTCAGTTTAACGAATAGCCAAGAAGTGGGGTGATAAGAAAGGAGCGAAAGCATCAACAAGGAATTGGAATAATTGTGCTTTATACAAAAAAATCATAAAAAGGGTGGGTCTCATGGACTTTTGCCAATATGAAAGAAATTAATTTATCAGGTAAATTCTTACATAAATTATGTTTTCTTTCATGTAATTGGCAAGAGTCCATGAGTTAGTGACGTATGGGATAGCAAATACCCAAGATGTGGAACTCCATGCAAGAGTCACTAGAGAGGGAGGGATAAAAATAAAGACAGCCAATTCCGCTGAAAAATTAATCCACAACCCAAATCAAAAAGTTTTAATCTTTATAATGAAAAAAACTGAAATTATAAGCAGAAGAATCAAACTGAAACAGCTGCCTGAAGTACTTTTCTACCAAAAACTGCTTCTGAAGAAGAAAAAACATAAAAATGGTAGAATTTAGTAAAAGTATGCAAAGAAGACCAAGTTGCTGCTTTGCAAATCTGATCAACAGAAGCTTCATTCGTAAAAGCCCAGGAAGTTGAAACTGACCTAGCTTGAATGAGCCGTAATCCTCTGAGGCGGGGATTCACCCAACTGCAAATAAGCATTATGAATCAAAAGCTTTAACCAAGATGCCAAAGAAATGGCAGAAGCCTTCTGACCTTTCCTAGAACTAGAAGTCTTTCTGAAATCTTTAGTAGCTTCAACATAATATTTCAAAGCTCTTACCACATCCAAAGAATGTAAAGATCTCTCCAGAGAATTCTTAGGATTAGGACACAACGAATGGACAACAATTTCTCTACTAATGTTGTTAGAATTCACAACTTTAGGTAAAAATTTAAATGAAGTCCGCAAAACCGCCTTATCCTGATGAAAAATCAGAAAAGGAGATTCACAAGAAAGAGCAAAGGGTAAATTTAAGGCTGCTAACCATTTTCGTTCCTTTTGACAAAATAAGGAACAGAAACCTGATCCTTCCTTTAAGGTAACGGTTTCCAATTGGAAGCCTTCTTCAGTCTGGAATAAATCCAAGCCATTTAAAAGATCTAAATCACCCCCCAAGTCCGCATGAAGGTGCGGCCCTCATTCCAGCTCAGCTGGTAGGGGGCAGACTAAACTTTTTCAAGAATGTTTGGATCAATTCAATCCAAAATCATTGGATTCAGAACATTGTTTCTCAGGGGTACAGAAAAGTTTTCAAAGTAAGACTGCCTGTGAGAAGTTTCTTTCTCTCATGCATTCCAGTGAACCCAGAAAAGGCTTTGGTAGAACCGACATCAGGCAGCAGGATTCCAATAGTGGATTCTGAAACAGGATCAGATTGAGGCATCTTGCAATATGTAAGAGAAAAAATAACATATAAAGCAAAATTATCAATTTCCTTATAAGACAGTTTCAGGAATGGGAAAAAATGCAAACAAAATAAGCCTCTGGAAACCAGAAGCAGAAATAAATGAAGACTTAAATAATGTCAAAAGTCTGGCGCCAAGAATGACGCCCACAACTGACAAAATATTTTTTGCCGCCAAAAACATCTGCAACAAACACGAGCGTCATGGATGACGCAACTACGTGAAAAAATTCTCGGCGCCAACTAAGACGCCGGAAATTAAGAAATTACGTCAACAAACGTAATTCTTGCACCAAAAAAGTTTTGCATCAAGAACGACGCAATAAATTATAGCATTTTGCGCACCCGCGAGCCTAACAGCCCGCAATTTAGAACAGAAAGTCAATTTGAAAATTTCAGGTAAGATTTTTTTTTTTTTTATGTGCATTTCCCAAAACGAAACTGACAGTCTGCAAAAAGGAAATATACTGATAAACCTGAATCATGGCAAATATAAGTACAAACATTATATTTAGAACTTTACATATAAGGTGCCAAACCATAGCTGAGAGTGTCTTAAATAAAGGAAAACATACTTACCAAAAGACACTCAACTACATAAAGTAGATAGCCAAACCAGTACTGAAACGAGAATCAGCAGAGGTAATGGTATATAGGAGTATATCGTCGATCTGAAAAGGGAGGTAGGAGAAGAATCTCTACGACCGATAACAGAGAACCTATGAAATAGATCCCCTTTAAGATGACCATTGCATTCAATAGGTAATACTCCCTTCACATCCCTCTGTCATTCACTGCACTCTGAGAGGAACCGGGCTTCAGCCTGCTGCGAAGCGCATATCAATGTAGAAATCTAGCACAAACTTACTTCACCACCTCCATAGGAGGCAAAGTATGTAACACTGAATTGTGGGTGTGGTGGGGGTGCATTTATAGGCATTTTGAGGTTTGGGAAACTTTTCCCCTCCTGGTAGGAATGTATATCCCATATGTCACTAGCTCATGGACTCTTGCCAATTACATGAAAGAAAGAGCTGTTTAACTCTAAGGAATGCCCTTTTAAGGGCTATTGGTAGTTTATTGTTAGATTAGGGGGAATTTTTTTGGGGTGGCATTAGGTTTAATTTTTATTATTTTGGATAATTTTGTTTATTATTTTTGTAATCTTAGATTTTTTTTATTTTTCGTAATTTTAGAGTTTTTTTTTCTAATGTTAGTTTTTTTATTTTTTCATAGTGTTAGGATTTTTTCATTTTGTAATTTAGGTTTCTTATTTTTTTTTTTTAGAATAGTTATGTTAGGTTTATTTATAGTTTAATCTTAGTTTTTTTTATTTCACAGGTAAGTTTTTATTTATTTTAAGGTATTTATATTGTAACTTTAATTTAAAGTTAGGGGGGTGTTAGGTTTAGGGGTTAATAGTTTAATTTAGTGTGTTGCAATGTGGGGGCCGGTGGTTTAGGGGTTAATTGGTTTATTTTAGTAGTTGTGATGTAGGGGGCTGGTGCTTTAGGGGTTAGTAGGTTTATTTAGGTGTTAACGATGCGGGGGTGGCGGTTTAGGGGTAAATACCTTTATTTAGTATCAGCGATATTGGGGTGGCAGTGGATTAGGGGTATTTACACTAGGGGTTTATGTTAGGGTGTTAGGTTTTTACATAACTTTCTTGTCCCCATAGACATCAATGGCGATTGCATTAAAGCGATTGCCATTCCGCAATCGCAGGTGTTAGTTTTTTTCTAAAAAATTTTCTCCACTGATGTTTTTTGGGGAAAATGTGCACGAGCACATCAAGTGAGGCTTTGACTTTTGTGCGGTACACAGCTTATCACACCATATCGCACAACAAAAGTAGTTTTTTTTGTAACTTGTAATGGCAGCGCTATGAAAAGTGTGGTACTGGTAATTTTTTAGCGCTATTTACGCTCCGGGTTTAGCACATAACTTGTCATTTTGCCCAATATCTTTTTTCCCCACAAATCCCAAATTTTTCCATCATAGAATAAACTAAGAACATTAAAAATTATGTCAAATTTGTAAACAGATTTTTATTTTTGGGGCTGCTCCCCTGATGAATCTACATATTACTTATTACTTACACTTTTTGTACAGATTTTATGGGTGTTTGGATTCTACAGAGATGCACCTACCATACAAAATGTTGGGCTAATTGCTATTATAAACTAATTAAGGACCCATGGTGCTCTCACATTGGTAGTGGTGCCTATTTAAAACAATTAGCCTGGTTAGAGATTTGAACTACAGACGCAATTTAACAATGGCACTATGTTAGGCAATCCCCATTTATGACCGTGTCTATAGATTAGTATAAGGAGATCATAGATATGGTCCCTCACTACTAATCAATTATGTTGTGTACAGTTGGGTGGTGCTTATGCATGAAAACAACGTAAAGTTATAAATGTGGAAATATAAAGAATTTCCACAGGACAGCATGAAAGTCTAGCACTCTCTGCCCAGACTCAAAAGGCGGTAAGATTCAGGTTGAAAAATAAAATATAACTTTTAATATTTCTTTAATAAAATTAACACAAATGAACACAACAAAATTGTTAAAACCAACAGAGTGAGACTGGATCTAATATTTAAATATATGTGGTACTAGGTGTGTGTTCAATGCCTCTAAAATTATTGAATTCCGAGTATCACAATAATCATATGGGGAGTATGGCCTAATAACCTCTTAAAGGACACTTGTGGGTGAGTTGTGGATTTGATAATAAGTATCACTACTCAGGGTATCCCACTGTGGGTGGAGTGTGATAATAAATATCACTCCTCAGGGTATCCCACTGTGGGTGGAGTGAGTTTACAGTATGAAATAATACTGGTTAGCTATCTCTCAGGTAGTATAAGTATGTCACTAGTAACTAGTAATGATGTGAACAAAGTCACTGACAAAATGACCTGTTAATGTATCAACATGTCTAGGGGTAAATATGATAAACATGTGATAAAAACTCTCGCTAGGTGGTGCAGATAACCAAGGCACAATTGCTACAATGAAGTTGTGGATATTCTTATGTGTAGGTTGGGCTATCACTGGCGTTCTATCTCATATCATAGTACAGGATTGGAATAAAATCTCCTGATAATGAGTTTTAACTCTAAATTCACTGATAGAATACTATATAGTTCTGTGATAGTGCCCAACACTTTGATAAGTGCATATATCTACAGGGAGTGCAGAATTATTAGGCAAGTTGTATTTTTGAGGATTAATTTTATTATTGAACAACAACCATGTTCTCAATGAACCAAAAAAACTCATTAATATCAAAGCTGAATATTTTTGGAAGTAGTTTTTAGTTTGTTTTTAGTTTTAGCTATTTTAGGGGGATATCTGTGTGTGCAGGTGACTATTACTGTGCATAATTATTAGGCAACTTAACAAAAAACAAATATATACCCATTTCAATTATTTATTTTTACCAGTGAAACCAATATAACATCTCAACATTCACAAATATACATTTCTGACATTCAAAAACAAAACAAAAACAAATCAGTGACCAATATAGCCACCTTTCTTTGCAAGGACACTCAAAAGCCTGCCATCCATGGATTCTGTCAGTGTTTTGATCTGTTCACCATCAACATTGCGTGCAGCAGCAACCACAGCCTCCCAGACACTGTTCAGAGAGGTGTACTGTTTTCCCTCCTTGTAAATCTCACATTTGATGATGGACTACAGGTTCTCAATGGGGTTCAGATCAGGTGAACAAGGAGGCCATGTCATTAGATTTTCTTCTTTTATACCCTTTCTTGCCAGCCACGCTGTGGAGTACTTGGACGCGTGTGATGGAGCATTGTCCTGCATGAAAATCATGTTTTTCTTGAAGGATGCAGACTTCTTCCTGTACCACTGCTTGAAGAAGGTGTCTTCCAGAAACTGGCAGTAGGACTGGGAGTTGAGCTTGACTCCATCCTCAACCCGAAAAGGCCCCACAATCTCATCTTTGATGATACCAGCCCAAACCAGTACTCCACCTCCACCTTGCTGGCGTCTGAGTCGGACTGGAGCTCTCTGCCCTTTACCAATCCAGCCACGGGCCCATCCATCTGGCCCATCAAGACTCACTCTCATTTCATCAGTCCATAAAACCTTAGAAAAATCAGTCTTGAGATATTTCTTGGCCCAGTCTTGACGTTTCAGCTTGTGTGTCTTGTTCAGTGGTGGTCGTCTTTCAGCCTTTCTTACCTTGGCCATGTCTCTGAGTATTGCACACCTTGTGCTTTTGGGCACTCCAGTGATGTTGCAGCTCTGAAATATGGCCAAACTGGTGGCAAGTGGCATCTTGGCAGCTGCACGCTTGACTTTTCTCAGTTCATGGGCAGTTATTTTGCGCCTTGGTTTTTCCACACGCTTCTTGCGACCCTGTTGACAATTTTGAATGAAACGCTTGATTGTTCGATGATCACGCTTCAGAGGCTTTGCAATTTTAAGAGTACTGCATCCCTCTGCAAGATATCTCACTATTTTTGACTTTTCTGAGCCTGTCAAGTCCTTCTTTTGACCCATTTTGCCAAAGGAAAGGAAGTTGCCTAATAATTATGCACACCTGATATAGGGTGTTGATGTCATTAGACCACACCCCTTCTCATTACAGAGATGCACATCACCTAATATGCTTAATTGGTAGTAGGCTTTCGAGCCTATACAGCTTGGAGTAAGACAACATGCATAAAGAGGATGATGTGGTCAAAATACTCATTTGCCTAATAATTCTGCACTCCCTGTAAAATGTAATATTTCAGTGTTGTAATCTAATGTGTAGTATTAAAACAGATGTATATGTACTTGGCGTGCAATGTGCAGGATTGGGTAGATCTGCGTAATGTAAAATAGAGAATGATGCAGGTTAGTATAATCTTTCAGTAGATTTTAACACCTATCTCTATTAGCTTGTCTCATATTATAATATATTATATAATAGGGAACTGTAGTAGAATCTACTATAGAGATATTTGAATCTGGTGTTTCTACCATATGATCCATACACTTGTGGACTTTCAACCAATACTGAGCTGCTAGTGTGGTTTGACACTATGCATTTACTTCTGATAATCAAGAAGATACATTTCACTGTAACATATCAGCATCCAAGAAATGTATTTATTTATTTATAAAATATTTTACCAGGAAGGATACATTGAGATTTCTCTCGTTTTCAAGTATGTCCTGGGTCCACAAAACATTGCATTGATACAATAGGGTACAATAAAATACAAAAACAATATTAATACATAATATATGAAAAATTTAACATAGAACAGATAGGAAATATATAATCAAGTGCATTCTGTTTTGATATATGCAAAGAGGGATCTCTTAAAGGATTTCAGGGGAGGGGTTTAAAGTGTGCGGGAGGTCGTTCCATAATTGTGGTGCTCTGTAGGAAATGGAGGATCGAGCTGCTTTCTTTTTGTATGGAGGCAGACTAAATAATGTGCTGGTACTCGATCGTAGGTTATGGGAGGTGGGAACATCCGGGGAGAGCAGTCTGTTTAGGTAGGGTGGGAGCTTCCCAAAAAAGCTCTTAAACACAAGGCTGGAAAGATGGAGGGTGCATCTGTATTCCAGCGACAGTCAGTTTAGTTATTTTAGCATGTCACAATGGTGGGTCCTGTAGTTACATTGTAGCACAAAGCGGCAGAACGAGTTATACAGTGTATTACATTTATTTAGGTGGGTTTGCGGTGCAGGTGCATATACTACATCCCCATAATCTATGATTGGCATCAGCATTTGCTGTACAATCTTTTCCTTTACTGTAGGGCTGAGGCAGGATTTGATTCTGTACAGGGCACCTAGTTTTGGATAGAGTTTAGATGCAAGTTTTTCTATGTGGAGGCCAAAAGATAGATTGGGGTCTAACAACATACCCAGAGTAGACTGTGGTCAGTGTGCCATTTGATTTTGTTTTGATGTGTAGATGGGAATTCTGTAGTTTGTGTAATTTAGGTACCGCTCCAAAGATCATTGTGACAGTTTTGTCAGTGTTTAGGAAGAGTTTGTTTTTTTGAGATCCACTTTTCTACCTCTGTGAACTGGTCGTGGAGCACTGCCTCAAGCTGCGGCAGATCGGATTTGTTTGCATAGATTACCGTGTTGTGTGCGTACATGTGTACATTTGAAGTAGTATTTCATGGTCTACTGTGTCAAAGGCCTTTGCAAAAAAAGGAAAATAGCTACAGTTAGGTCTCCTTGTTCCATGCCAGTTTGGATGTCGTTGCAAACTTTTAGGAGGGCAGTTGTAGTGGAGTGATTTGGGCGAAAACCTGATTAAACAGGAATCAGATTAGATTGTTGGTAATACTCACATAGTTGCATATGGACACATTTTTCTAAGATTTTTGACAATGCTGGGAGCAATGATATTGGGCGATAGTTAGTAACCAAGGTTAACTCACCATTTTTATGGATAGGCACTACTCTTGCAGTCTTCCAAAGTTTGGGTATGTATCCAGACACCAAGGATTCATTAATTAGGGTTGTGACAGGTTTAGCAATTGCCGGCACACTGAACTTCAATAGCATTGCTAGGATTTGATCAGGTCCGGATTGGTTTTTCATTTTTAAATTATTAAGGTGTTTCTTAATGATATTGATGGGTACAGGTCTAAAATTTAACTTCACTATATTGGGTCTTTGCAGATTTAGCGGGGCCTGATCCACATTTGTAGTTCAGGATGCTTGTCATTTATTAGTTTGTCAATCAGAGTGGTGGAGCATATGACAAAATAATTGTTAAAGGTATTTGCTACTTCTAAGGGAAGTTGCAGGGTTTGGTTGTCCACTTTGACAGTGGAGGGTTGGGAGTGGATTGGTGGAGTGTGTAAGTTATTTACGCCTTTCCAAATCTTTCTAGGGTTTGATATGTTATTGTTCAGATTTTCACAGAAATATTGGGCCTTGGCCAATTTTATTTGTTTAGTGCATATATTTCACCATTGTCTATATACACAGTGATCGTTCATAGAGCCTGTATGCTTGAACTGCAAATTCAAAACTTGTAGGAGATCGGACTGAAAGAATTCAACTGCAGAGTATAAATCTGGAATTAGGTTTAATCTGTGCCAGGGGAGGTTCTTGATGTAATTTAGAAATTATTAATTTTTTTTAAAGGACCTGGTGATTTTAACCCTGGGAGGGGATTTAGTAGCCTTTATTTTGCGCATGCAGTACACTAAGCAGTGGTCACTGAAACTGTTAGGGAGAACACCTGCCTCCTGGATTCGGTCAGGAGAAATACCAACAAGAGCATGTATTATCCATGGTTATAAGAACAAGTAAATGCAGAGTGTCAAACCACACTAGCAGCTCAGAATAACTACAATTACAACGTTACATGCTACTGACACTGAAGTGTTACTTGTTGATATTCCAGTATTGGTTGAAAGTCCACAAGTGTGTGGATCATATTGTAGAAACACCAGATTAAAATATCTCTATAGTAGATTCTACTACAGTTCCCTATTATAATATGAGACAAGCTAATAGAGATAGGTGTTAAAATCTACTGACAGATTATACTAACCTGCATCATTCTCTATTTTACATTACGCAGATCTACCCAATCCCGCACATTGCACGCCAAGTACATATACATGTATTTTAATACTACACATTAGATTACAACAATGAAATATTACATTTCAGATATATGCACTTATCAAAGTGTTGGGCACTATCACAGAACTATATAGTATACTATCAGTGAATTTAGCGTTAAAACTCATTATCAGGAGATTTATTTCCAATCCTGTACTATGATATGAGTTAGAATGCCAGTCTACACATAAGAATATCCACAACTTCATTGTAACAATTGTGCTTTGGTTATCTGCACCACCTAGCGAGAGTTAATATCACATGTTTATCATATGTACCCCTAGACATGTTGATACATTAACAGGTCATTTGGTCAGTGACTTTGTTCACATCATTACTAGTTACTAGTGACATACTTATACTACCTGAGAGATAGCTAACCAGTATTATTTCATACTGTAAACTCACTCCACCCACAGTGGGATACCCTGAGGAGTGATATTTATTATCACACTCCACCCACAGTGGGATACCCTGAGAAGTGATACTTATTATCAAATCCACAACTTACCCACAAGTGTCCTTTAAGAGGTTATAATGCCATACTCCCCAAATGATTATTGTGATACTCGGAATTAAATAAATTTAGAGGCATTGACCACACACCTAGTACAACATATATTTAAATATTGGATCCAGTCTCACTTTGTTGGTTTTAACAACTTTGTTGTGTTCATTTGTGTTAATTTTATTAAAGAAATATTAAAAGTTATATTTTATTTTTCAACCCGAATCTTACCGCCTTTTGAGTCTGGGCAAAGAGTGCTAGACTTGCATGGTTAGAGATTTGAATTAGTACTTCCCACCCAGCAAGCACCATAATAAATCCTATTCTCAAAAGCTCAAATAGCGCTAGAAGAATTAGCGTGACCTGAGACCTGAAGCAAGGTGTAATGGTCGAAAATTGTTTTCACAAAACTCATATCACTCATTTAAAAATAAAGCATTACACACATACACACACACATATATACAGACACACACACACACACACACACACATACACACACACATACACACACACACACACACACACACACACACACATACACACACATATATATATATATATATATATATATATATAAAACACACTCTCAGGAATAAACAAGCAGCTCAATAACTTGTTAGCTTGTTGTATAGCGATCTACCACCTAGGTGAAGCTTCCTTTTAGCCCAGTAATGCTTTTCACAGAGTAGAACTTTCCTATGAGCATATGAGTCTGATCCGGCCTAATAAAGTCATTCTAGCCCTGAAGTACTAGGCAATTCTTATCTGAACATATATGTGTATAAAAATATGTGCATAAATATAGGTGTTAAAACAAGTTCAAAATAAGTTAGATATAAATGTCCAAAGGATTCCCAGTAAAAGTGTAAGTCTCCAGTCCCTTATAGATGTACACTTACAAGAAAAAACCTCAATGAGACATGAGGTAAGTGACTTATATGACAAAAACTCCCAGTGTGGTCTTTTGCTAACCTTAGTGTGCTTTTGATTTGAGGTCCAGTGACTGCAGATCCATTTAACCTGTGATGTGCTACATATACAGTTCCTGACACCATTGCAGCCACTATGAAGCGGTGAGAGTACAAATCCCTGTATACTATATAATGTGTATATATATATATACTTTTTCCAAGTGGATTAGGCACTCCAAACGAGTAAGTTGTACTAAGTCTTACAATGTACTCATATTTCAAGCAAGAAGAAAAGGCCCAAGTGTGAGCTGAAACGTTGGATGTAACCCACCACAAAATAAAGTAACAGCATATTTGAAGAAACACTGAGTCTTCTTTCTTAATATATATATATATATATATATATATATATCTATCTATCTATCTATCTATCTATCTATCTATCTGTCTGTCTGTCTGTCTGTCTGTCTGTCTGTCTATCTATCTATCTATATAGATAGATATCACATAAACACTTAAAGAGAAATAGACCACAATTATCCAGCACAAGACTTTAACTCAAAGAATGACAGATATCCCTACACTGAGATCCAGAAAGAAAGAGGATTGAGAAATAGCTAACAAACACTGTTGTAATTGATACATTTTAATTAAAGACATTTGGCAACATTCATATCTATCAGTTTGTAGCAAAAGGGCTCAAAAGGGAACTGCATTACAACAAATTGAAATGTCCATTATTAATGCCCCTTAATGAAAGTCCAAAGATAATAATGGATGACATTTTTCATGATAACATAGATGCAATTCGTAAATCTGACCTCAATTTGACGGATATCCGCAGGGTTGTAAACCCTATTCAGCAGTAGCCACACAGTCCCTCTGACTCACATTGAGCGAATTGATTCCACCTTTTAATGTAGTATAAATATTCACAGAGGGTCCATTATATTGGTATTTAAGGAGACAGTTAATTTGCAGGAGAAAGCAACATTCAAAAGAATGTATTTGTAATCTACAATCATACGTTATGTATATGGTTATTGTTGCAGGCACAGTTTCATAAGACAAACATTCATACAGGTTTCCCATATCATTGTGTCCTGTGATAGGTGATCCATCACACCCTCTGACTCCCAGCACACAGGCTTATCCCCATATTTCGCCACTTCACAGAGGATATCAGTGTGACTTGAAAAGGAAAGGAACAATTACCTGTTTTGAAGTCTGTTCAGAAACTTTAGCTGTATTCACCTGTTGTCTTTGCGGTTGTGGATATTTTTCAACTCCAACACAAGCTATCTGCTCCGTCTCCTTTCACGTCATGTTGAGCACCAGAAAATGATGAAGGCCCTTTAGTGCATTGCACGCCTTCTGAAATACAGCCCAATTGAGCAAACAAACTGTAGACATCAGCGGTGTGCAGCTGATTACACCGCTGAGTAAAGCATACGCACGTCTTCTTTCTTGAAATATATATATATACCTGTATATATATATATATATATATATATATATATATATATTGGCAGTCAAAAGTTTGGAGTTACTTAAACACTTCCTTATTTTTCCATAAAAACATGCATGAAATTAATTTAAATAGGAAATATAGTAATTGACTTTAAGTGAATTTTAAGTGAAATAATAATTGTGTCCTTCTGTTCTGTGAAGGCAGTAGTACACAGCATTGTACAAGACATTCAGTTTCTTGGCAGTTTCATCCATGGAATAACCTTCATTTCTCAGAACAAGAATAGACTGATGACTTTCAGAAGAAAGATTTTTGTTTCTGGCCATCTTGAGCTGATACTCCAGATACTCAACTAGTCTCATTTTTATTGCTTCTTTAATCAACACAAGGGTTTTCAGATGTTCTAAAATAAACAAAAGTATTTTCTAATGATCAATTAGCCTTTTTAAAGGATAAACTTCGATTAGCAAATGCAACGTGCCATTTGAACACAGGACAGATGGTTGTTAATAATGGGCCTCTGTACACCTATGCAGATATTCCATTAAAAAGCAGCTACAATAGTTATTTACAACATTAACAATGTCTACACTATTGTTCTGATCAATTTGATGTTATTTTAATGGACAAATGTGCTTTATTTTGAAACCAATGGAATTACTAAGTGACCCCAAACTTTTGAACTCTAGTGTATATATATATCTGTATGTTTTCATATAGATATACAGGTAAAAATATATATTTTTACAAAAAATATATTATATATACCCGTATATACAGACATACATACACTTATATATATATATATATATATATATATATATATATATACATACTCACCGGCCACTTTATTTGGTACACCTTGCTAGTACCGGGTTGGACCCCCTTTTGCCTTCAGAACTGCAGATTTGTCGGCTGCACATCCATGATGCAAATCTCCCGTTCCACCACATCCCAAAGGTGCTCTATTGGATTGAGATCTGGTGATTGTGGAGGCCATTGGAGTACCGTGAACTCATTGTCATGTTCAAGAAACCAGTTTGAGATGATTTGATCTTTGTGACATGGTGCATTATCCTGCTGGAAGTAGCCATCAGAAGATGGGTACACTGTAGTTATAAAGGAATGGACATGGTCAGCAACAATAGTCAGGTAGGCCGTGGCATTTAAACGATGCTCAATTGGTACTAAAGGGCCCAAAGTGTGCAAAGAAAATATCGTCCACACCATTACACCACCATCAGCCTGAACCGTTGATACAAGGCAGGATGTATTCATGCTTTCATGTTGTTTACTTCAAATTCTGACCCTACCATCTGAATGTCACAGCTGAAATCGAGACTCATCAGATGAGGCAACATTTTTCCAATCGTCTATTGTCCAATTTTGGTGAGCATGTGTGAATTGTAGCCTCAGTTTCCTGTTCTTAGCTGAGAGGAGTGGCACCCGGTGTGGTCTTCTTCTGCTAAATGGTTCGATGTGTTGTGCGTTTAAAGATGGTATTCTGCATACCTTTATTGTAACAAGTGGTTATTTGAGTTACTGTTGCCTTCCTATCATCTCAAACCAGTCTGCTCATTCCTCTCTGACCTCTGACATCAACAAAGCATTGACATCCACACAACTGCAGCTCACTGGATATTTTCTCTTTTTTGATACAGTCTCTGGAAACCCTAGAGATGGTTGTGCAGGGAAATCCCAGTAGATCAGCAGTTTTTGAAATACTCAGACCAGCCCGTCAGGCACCAACAACAATGCCACATTCAAAGTCATTCTGATGCTTGGTTTGAACTTCAGCATGTCGTCTTCACCACGTCTAGATGCCTAAATGAATTGAGTTACTGCCATGTGAATGGCAGGGTAGTATGTATATTTTATATATATATATATATATATATATATATATATATATATATATATATATATATATATATATAAATAATAAACAGGAAACAGCACTCACTGGTCTTGACAAATACTGGATTTATTCAGGATAAATCCAGTATTTGTCAAGACCAGTGAGTGCTGTTTCCTGTTTATCATATATTTAACCCTACTCTAGCACCCTGGCATTGGAACTAAACTGTTTGTGAGAGTGCACCTGCCACAATTTGCTGAATATATATATTTATACATATATATATATATATATATATATATACATTTTTTTTCAGAAATATATATTGTAATATGAAAATATCTTCTTGTAAGTGAAGAACATTTGAATTTGATGTATTCCTAAAGCACCATCAGTTTTACCGTAGTTGGTCTAGCACAGTTTAAGACTATGACGAAAGCGATAACAAAAGAAGTCTTTTTTAGGGCACCCCATAGAATTTTATGGGGAAATGAAGTTAGCACTATCATGATATCCAATGTCCGAATTATAGCGTTCTTGAGTCTTTTGCTTGTGTGCTTACTTTTTACTTACAACTTGTATTACCAGAAATACCATTGGAGTGCTCTTGTTTTACCTTAAGAGCAGTTGGTGCTCACAAGCAATACAAATGTATCGCTCCACTTCAATCTAGGCCTATGTTTGTTTACTTAAAATTAGTAACCAAATATATAAACACTAGTCCTAAAGCCCGTTCACACGGGCCATTTTTTGCAGTATAGCGGTCCCACCCCGTGCACTCTCTCCCTCCCCCTCTCTTTGCTCTCTCTCTCCCCCCTCTCTTTTGCTCTCTCTCTCCCCCTCTCTTTTGAACTTTCTCTCTCCCCCCTCTCTTTTGAGCTCTCTCCCCCCTCTCTTTTACTCTCCCCCCCTCACTCTCTTTTGAGCTCTCTCTCTCCCCCCTCTCTTTTGCACTCTCTCCCCCTCTATTTTGCGCTCTCTCTCTCCCCTCTCTTTTGTGCTCTCTCTTTCCCCTCTCTTTTGAGCTCTCTCTCTTCCCCTCTCTTTTGCGCTCTCTCTCTCCCCTCTCTTTTGCACTCTCTCTCCTCCATCTCTTTTGCGCTCTCTCTCTCCCCCCATCTCTTTTGCACTCTCTCCCCCCTCTCTCCCCTCTCTTTTGCGCTCTCCCTCCCCCCTCTCTTTTGCGCTCTCTCTCTCTCCCCTTTCTTTTCAAATGTATCGCTCCACTTCGATCTAGGCCTATGTTTGTTTACTTAAAATTAGTAACCAAATATATAAACACTAGTCCTAAAGCCCGTTCACACGGGCCATTTTTTGCAGTATAGCGGTCCCACCCCGTGCACTCTCTCCCTCCCCCTCTCTTTGCTCTCTCTCTCCCCCCTCTCTTTTGCTCTCTCTCTCCCCCTCTCTTTTGAACTTTCTCTCTCCCCCCTATATTTTGAGCTCTCTCCCCCCTCTCTTTTGCTCTCTCTCCCCCTCTCTTTTGCGCTCTCTTTCTCCCCCTCTCTTTTGCACTCTCTCTCTCCCCTCTCTTTTGCGCTCTCTCTCCCCCCTCTCTTTTACTCTCCCCCCCCCTCACTCTCTTTTGAGCTCTCTCTCTCCCCCCTCTCTTTTGCACTCTCTCCCCCTCTATTTTGCGCTCTCTCTCTCCCCTCTCTTTTGTGCTCTCTCTTTCCCCTCTCTTTTGAGCTCTCTCTCTTCCCCTCTCTTTTGCGCTCTCTCTCTCTCCTCTCTTTTGCACTCTCTCTCCTCCATCTCTTTTGCACTCTCTCTCTCCCCCCATCTCTTTTGCGCTCTCTCCCCCCTCTCTCCCCTCTCTTTTGCGCTCTCTCTCCCCCCTCTCTTTTGTGCTCTCTCTCCCCTCTCTTTTGCGCTCTATCTCTCCCCTCTCTTTTGCACTCTCTCCCCCCTCTCTTTTGTGCTCTCTCTCCCCCTCTCTTTTGCGCTCTATCTCTCCCCTCTCTTTTACGCTCTCTCTCCACCCCTCTCTTTTGCGCTCTCTCTCCCCCTCTCTTTTGCGATCTTCCCCCCTCTCTTTTGCGCTCTCTCTCTCCCCCCTCTTTTGCGCTCTCTCTTCCCGCCTCTCTTTTGCGCTCTCTCTCCTTCCTCTCTTTTGCGCTCTCTCCCCCCTCTCTTTTGCTGTCTCTCTCCTCCTCTCTCTTTTGCTGTCTCTCTCCCCCCTCTATTTTGCTATCTCTCTCCCCCACTCTTTTGCTGTCTCTCTTCCCTCTCTCTTTTGCTGTCTCTCTCCCCCTCTCTCTTTTGCTTTCTCTCTTCCCCCTATCTTTTACTGTCTTTCTTCCCCCTCTCTTTTGCTGTCTCTCTCCCCCTCTCTCTTTTGCTGTCTCTCTCCCCCCGCTATTTTGCTGTCTCTCTCCCCCCGCTATTTTGCTGTCTCTCTCCCCCTCTCTCTTGCTGTCTCTCTTCCCCTCTCTCTTTTGCTGTCTCTCTCCCCCTCTCTTTTGCTGTCTCTCTCCCCCTCTCTCTTTTGCTGTCTCTCTCCCCCTCTCTTTTGCTGTCTCTCTCCCCCTCTCTTTTGCTGTCTCTCTCCCCCTCTCTCTTTTGCTGTCTCTCTCTCCCTCTCTCTATCTCCCCTCTTCTGCTCTCTCTATTCACCCTCGTCTGTTCTCTCTCCCCCCTCTCTTTTGAGCTCTCTCTCTCCCCTCCTCTCTCTCTCTCTCCCCTCTCTCTCCCCCTCTCTCTCCTCCCCCTCTCTATCCCTCTCCCCTCTCTATCTCTCTATCTCTCTCCCTTCTATCGCACGACCGTGCCCGACCACGCCCCCTTCACGTCCAGCCATGCCCCCTTCATTTCCATTCACGCCCGGCCACGCCCCCGCTCACACCCAGCCATGCCCACTTCTGCCGCAGATCAGCTAGGGACTCAAAGGCCAGGTGTGTTTGTCCTCATGCTGTCTCTACTGCGCATGACAGCTTCAGACAAGCACACTTGGCCTTTTATTATATAGGATATGACTGCATTATTATTTACTCATTTAAGTTATCAAATAAATCCAAATATTTTAGGATTTAGAAGTTTTCTTCAGGGAAAGATTTTGGATGTCTTTTTTTTATATTTCACAGTAATTAATGGACATTTCTTATTTAGGGCCAATATACAAGTGAACCTTCAGCAAACAGCCACCTAGATTTAGAGTTTGGCAGTAGCCGTCAAAACCAGCGTTAGAGGCTCCTAACGCTGGTTTTTACCGCCTGCTGGTATTTGGAGTCAGTCATTAAAGGGTCTAACGCTCACTTTGCAGCCGCGACTTTTCCATACCGCAGATCCCCCTACACCAATTGCGTATCCTATCTTTTCAATGGGATCTTTCTAACGCTGGTATTTAGAGTCTTGGCTGAAGTGAGCGTTAGAACTCTAACGACAAAACTCCAGCTGCAGAAAAAAAACAAAACAGGAGTTAAGAGCTTTTTGGGCTAACGCCGGTTCATAAAGCTCTTAACTACTGTGCTCTAAAGTACACTAACACCCATAAACTACCTATGTACCCCTAAACCGAGGCCCTCCCACATCGCCGCCACTCGATTACATTTTTTAACCCCTAATCTGCCGACCGCACACCGCCGCCAGCTACGTTGTACTTATGTACCCCTAATCTGCTGCCCCTAACACCGCCGACCCCTATATTATATTTATTAACCCCTAATCTGCCCCCCTCAACGTCGCCGACAATGACGAAAGCGATAACAAAAGAAGTCTTTTTTAGGGCACCCCATAGAATTTTATGGGGAAATGAAGTTAGCATTATCATGATATCCAATGTCCGAATTATAGCGTTCTTGAGTCTTTTGCTTGTGTGCTTACTTTTTACTTACAACTTGTATTACCAGAAATACCATTGGAGTGCTCTTGTTTTACCTTAAGAGCAGTTGGTGCTCACAAGCAATACAAATTTATCGCACCACTTCAATCTAGGCCTATGTTTGTTTACTTAAAATTAGTAACCAAATATATAAACACTAGTCCTAAAGCCCATTCACACGGGCCATTTTTTGCAGTACAGCGGTCCCACCCGTGCACTCTCTCCCTCCCCCTCTCTTTGCTCTCTCTCTCCCCCCTCTCTTTTGCTCTCTCTCTCCCCCTCTCTTTTGAACTTTCTCTCTCCCCCCTCTCTTTTGAGCTCTCTCCCCCTCTCTTTTGCTCTCTCTCTCCCTCTCTTTTGCGCTCTCTCTCTCCCCCTCTCTTTTGCACTCTCTCTCTCCCCCTCTCTTTTGTGCTCTCTCTCCCCCTCTCTTTTACTCTCTCCCCCCTCACTCTCTTTTGAGCTCTCTCTCTCCCCCCTCTCTTTTGAACTCTCTCCCCCTCAATTTTGCGCTCTCTCGCTCCCCTCTCTTTTGCGCTCTCTCTTTCCCTTCTCTTTTGAGCTCTCTCTCTCTTCCCCTCTCTTTTGCGCTCTCTCTCTCCCCCTCTCTTTTGCACTCTCTCTCCTCCATCTCTTTTGCGCTCTCTCACTCCCCCCATCTCGTTTGCACTCTCTCCCCCCTCTCTCCCCTCTCTTTTGCGCTCTCTCTCCCCCCTCTCTTTTGCGCTCTCTCTCTCCCCTCTCTTTTGCGCTCTATCTCTCCCCTCTCTTTTGCACTCTCTCCCCCCTCTCTTTTGTGCTCTCTCTCCCCCTCTCTTTTGCCCTCTATCTCTCCCCTCTCTTTTACGCTCTCTCTCCACCCCTCTCTTTTGCGCTCTCTCTCCCCCTCTCTTTTGTGCTCTTCCCCCTCTCTTTTGCGCTCTCTCTCTCCCCCCTATTTTGCGCTCTCTCTTCCCGCCTCTCTTTTGCGCTCTCTCTCCTTCCTCTCTTTTGCGCTCTCTCCCCCCTCTCTTTTGCTGTCTCTCTCCTCCTCTCTCTTTTGCTGTCTCTCTCCCCCCTCTATTTTGCTATCTCTCTCCCCATCTCTTTTGCTGTCTTTCTTCCCTCTCTCTTTTGCTGTCTCTCTCCCCCTCTCTCTTTTGCTGTCTCTCTCCCCCCTATCTTTTGCTGTCTTTCTCCCCCCTCTCTTTTGCTGTCTCTCTCCCCCTCTCTCTTTTGCTGTCTTTATCCCCCCTCTATTTTGCTGTCTCTCTCCCCCCTCTCTTTTGCTGTCTCTCTCCCCCTCTCTCTTGCTGTCTATCTTCCCCTCTCTCTTTTGCTGTCTCTCTCCCCCTCTCTTTTGCTGTCTCTCTCCCCCTCTCTCTTTTGCTGTCTCTCTCCCCCTCTCTTTTGCTGTCTCTCTCCCCCTCTCTTTTGCTGTCTCTCTCCCCCTCTCTCTTTTGCTGTCTCTCTCTCCCTCTCTCTATCTCCCCTCTTCTGCTCTCTCTATTCACCCTTGTCTGTTCTCTCTCCCCCCTCTCTTTTGAGCTCTCTCTCTCCCCTCCTCTCTCTCTCCCCCCCTCTCTCTCCCCCTCTCTCTCCTCCCCCTCTCTATCCCTCTCCCCTCTCTATCTCTCTATCTCTCTCCCTTCTATCGCACGACCGTGCCCGACCACGCTCCCTTCACGTCCAGCCATGCCCCCTTCATGTCCATTCACGCCCGGCCACGCCCCCGCTCACACCCAGCCATGCCCACTTCTGCCGCAGATCAGCTAGGGACTCAAAGGCCAGGTGTGTTTGTCCTCGTGCTGTCTCTACTGCGCATGACAGCTTCAGACAAACACACTTGGCCTTTTATTGTATAGGATATGACTGCATTATTATTTACTCATTTAAGTTATCAAATAAATCCAAATATTTTAGGATTTAGAAGTTTTCTTCAGGGAAAGATTTTGGATGTCTTTTTTTTATATTTCACAGTAAATAATGGACATTTCTTATTTAGGGCCAATTTACATAATAGGAGTAAAAAGTGAACCTTCAGCAAACAGCCGCTTAGATTTAGAGTTTGGCGGTAGCCGTCAAAACCAGCGTTAGAGGCTCCTAACGCTGGTTTTTACCGCCCGCTGGTATTTGGAGTCAGTCATTAAAGGGTCTCAGATTGAGCTTGCATTCTATTGGCTGATCGGAACAGCCAATAGAATGCAAGCTCAATCTGATTGGCTGATTGGATCAGCCAATCGGATTGAACTTGAATCTGATTGGCTGATTCCATCAGCCAATCAGAATTTTCCTACCTTAATTCCAATTGGCTGATAGAATCCTATCAGCCAATCGGAATTCGAGGGATGCCATCTTGGATGACGTCCCTTAAAGGAACCTTCATTCGTCGTCTAGTCGTCGGAAGAAGAGGATGGATCCGCCCTGGAGGTCTTCAAGATGGAGCCGGTCGTCATCGGATGGAAGAACATAGAAGATGCGGCTTGGATGAAGATGTTTGCCAGTCCGGATGTCCTCTTCTGCCCGCTTGGATCAAGACTTCAGCCGGAGGATGGATGTCTTCAGCCCCCCGCTTGGGCTTGGATCTAGACATCGGAGCCTGGACGGATCGCTGATACCCGGTGTGGTGAAGATAAGGTAGGAAGATCTTCAGGGGCTTAGTGTTAGGTTTATTTAAGGGGGGTTTGGGTTAGATTAGGGGTATGTGGGTGGTGGGTTGTAATGTTGGGGGGGTATTGTATGTTTTTTTTCCAGGCAAAAGAGCTGAATTCTTTGGGGCATGCCCCGCAAATGGCCCTTTTAAGGGCTGGTAAGGTAAAAGAGCTTTTCTATTTTAATTTTAGAATAGGGTAGGGAATTTTTTTATTTTGGGGGGCTTTGTTATTTTATTAGGGGGCTTAAAGTAGGTGTAATTAGTTTAAAATTGTTGTAATATTTTTCTAATGTTTGTAAATATTTTTTTATTTTTTGTAACTTAGTTCTTTTTCATTTTTTGTACTTTAGTTAGTTTATTTAATTGTATTTAATTGTAGTTATTTTATTTAATTAATTTAATGATAGTGTAGTGTTAGGTTTAATTGTAGATAATTGTAGGTATTTTATTTAATTAAATTATTGCTAGTGTAGTGTTAGGTTTAATTGTAACTTAGGTTAGGATTTATTTTACAGGTAATTTTGTAATTATTTTAACTAGGTAGCTATTAAATAGTTATTAACTATTTAATAGCTATTGTACCTGGTTAAAATAAATACAAAGTTGCCTGTAAAATAAATATAAATCCTATCGGCTAGATTTAGAGTTTTGTCGGTAACGACCCGCGTAGCTAACGCAGGCTTTTTTCTGGCCGCACCTTTAAAATAACTCTGGTATTGAGAGTCCACAGAATGGCTGCGTTAGGCTCCAAAAAAGGAGCGTAGAGCATATTTAACGCCACTGCAACTCTCGATACCAGAGTTGCTTACGGACGCGGCCAGCCTCAAAAACGTGCTCGTGCACGATTCCCCCATAGGAAACAATGGGGCTGTTTGAGCTGAAAAAAAACCTAACACCTGCAAAAAAGCCACGTTCAACTCCTAATGCAGCCCCATTGTTTCCTATGGGGAAACACTTCCTACGTCTGCACCTGACACTCTAACATGTACCCCGAGTCTAAACACCCCTAACCTTACACTTATTAACCCCTATTCTGCCGCCCCCGCTATCGCTGACCCCTGCATATTATTATTAACCCCTAATCTGCCGCTCCGTAAACCGTCGCTACTTACATTATCCCTATGTACCCCTAATCTGCTGCCCCTAACACCGCCGACCCCAATATTATATTTATTAACCCCTAATCTGCCCCCCACAACGTCGCCTCCACCTGCCTACACTTATTAACCCCTAATCCGCCTCACTAACCCTATAATAAATAGTATTAACCCCTAATCTGCCCTCCCTAACATCGCCGACACCTAACTTCAATTATTAACC
This sequence comes from Bombina bombina, assembly GCF_027579735.1. Taxonomy (NCBI): domain Eukaryota; kingdom Metazoa; phylum Chordata; class Amphibia; order Anura; family Bombinatoridae; genus Bombina; species Bombina bombina. The sequence goes on from NC_069502.1 coordinate 571,755,975, forward strand.
CCTAATCTGCCGACTGGAGCTCATCGCTATTCTAATAAATGTATTAACCCCTAAAGCTAAGTCTAACCCTAACACTAACACCCCCCTAAGTTAAATATAATTTCAATCTAACGAAATAAATTAACTCTTATTAAATAAATTATTCCTATTTAAAGCTAAATACTTACCTGTAAAATAAATCCTAATATAGCTACAATATAAATTATAATTATATTGTAGCTATTTTAGGATTTATATTTATTTTACAGGTAACTTTGTATTTATTTTAACCAGGTACAATAGCTATTAAATAGTTAAGAACTATTTAATAGCTCCCTAGTTAAAATAATTACAAAATTACCTGTAAAATAAATCCTAACCTAAGTTACAATTAAACCTAACACTACACTATCAATAAATAAATTAAATAAAATACCTACAATTACCTACAATTAAACCTAACACTACACTATCAATAAATTAATTAAATACAATACCTACAAATAAATACAATGAAATAAACTAACTAAAGTACAAAAAATAAAAAAGAACTAAGTTACAAAAAATAAAAAAATATTTACAAACATAAGAAAAATATTAAAACAATTTTAAACTAATTACACCTACTCTAAGCCCCCTAATAAAATAACAAAGCCCCCCAAAATAAAAAAATGCCCTACCCTATTCTAAATTACTAAAGTTCAAAGCTCTTTTACCTTACCAGCCCTGAACAGGGCCCTTTGCGGGGCATGCCCCAAGAAGTTCAGCTCTTTTGCCTGTAAAAAAAAACATACAATACCCCCCCCCCAACATTACAACCCACCACCCACATACCCCTAATCTAACCCAAACCCCCCTTAAATAAACCTAACACTAAGCCCCTGAAGATCTTATCTTCACCATACCAGGTTCACCGATCGATCCAGAAGAGCTCCTCCGATGTCCTGATCCAAGCCCAAGCGGGGGGCTGAAGAGGTCCATGATCCGGCTGAAGTCATCATCCAAGCGGGAGCTGAAGAGGTCCATGATCCGGATGAAGTCTTCATCCAAGCGGGAGCTGAAGAGGTCCATGATCCGGATGAAGTCTTCATCCAAGCGGGAGCTGAAGAGGTCCATGATCCGGATGAAGTCTTCTATCAACGGCATCTTCAATCTTCTTTCTTCAGGAGCCATCATCTTCCATCCGACGCGGAACATCCTCTTCTCCCGACGCCTACTAGCCGAATGACGGTTCCTTTAAATGACGTCATCCAAGATGGCGTCCCTCGAATTCCGATTGGCTGATAGGATTCTATCAGCCAATCGGAATTAAGGTAGGAAAATTCTGATTGGCTGATGGAATCAGCCAATCAGATTCAAGTCAGCCAATTAGATTGAGCTTGCATTCTATTGGCTGTTCCGATCAGCCAATAGAATGTGAGCTCAATCTGATTGGCTGATTGGATCAGCCAATCGGATTAAACTTGATTCTAATTGGCTGATTCCATCAGCCAATCAGAATATTCCTACCTTAATTCCGATTGGCTGATAGAATCCTATCAGCCAATCGGAATTCGAGGGACGCCATCTTGGGCTTGGATCAGGACATCGGAGGAGCTCTTCTGGATCGATCGGTGAACCTGGTATGGTGAAGATAAGGTAGGAAGATCTTCAGGGGCTTAGTGCTAGGTTTATTTAAGGGGGTTTTGGGTTAGATTAGGGGTATGTGGGTGGTGGGTTGTAATGTTGGGGGGGGTATTGTATGTTTTTTTTACAGGCAAAAGAGCTGAACTTCTTGGGGCATGCCCCGCAAAGGGCCCTGTTCAGGGCTGGTAAGGTAAAAGATCTTTGAACTTTAGTAATTTAGAATAGGGTAGGGCATTTTTCTATTTTGGGGGGCTTTGTTATTTTATTAGGGGGCTTAGAGTAGGTGTAATTAGTTTAAAATTGTTGTAATATTTTTCTTATGTTTGTAAATATTTTTTTATTTTTTGTAACTTAGTTCTTTTTTATTTTTTGTACTTTAGTTAGTTTATTTCATTGTAGTTATTTGTAGGTATTGTATTTAATTAATTTATTGATAGTGTAGTGTTAGGTTTAATTGTAGGTAATTGTAGGTATTTTATTTAATTTATTTATTGATAGTGTGGTGTTAGGTTTAATTGTAACTTAGGTTAGGATTTATTTTACAGGTAATTTTGTAATTATTTTAACTAGGTAGCTATTAAATAGTTCTTAACTATTTAATAGCTATTGTACCTAGTTAAAATAAATACAAAGTTACCTGTAAAATAAATATAAATCCTAAAATAGCTATAATATAATTATAATTTTTTTATAATTGTAGCTATATTAGGATTTATTTTACAGGTAAGTATTTAGCTTTAAATAGGAATAATTTATTTAATAAGAGTTAATTTATTTCGTTAGATAAAAATTATATTTAACTTAGGGGGGTGTTAGTGTTAGGGTTAGACTTAGCTTTAGGGGTTAATACATTTATTAGAATAGCGGTGAGCTCCGGTCGGCAGATTAGGGGTTAATGTTTGAAGTTAGGTGTCGGCGATGTTAGGGAGGGCAGATTAGGGGTTATTACTATTTATTATAGGGTTAGTGAGGCGGATTAGGGGTTAATAACTTTATTATAATAGCGGTGCGGTCCGGTCGGCAGATTAGGGGTTAAAAAGTGTAGGCAGGTGGAGGCGACGTTGAGGGCGGCAGATTAGTGGTTAATAAATATAATATAGGGGTCGGCGGTGTTAGGGGCAGCAGATTAGGCGTACATAGCTATAATGTAGGTGGCGGCGCTTTGCGGTCGGCAGATTAGGGGTTAATTATTGTAGGTAGCTGGCGGCGAAGTTGTGGGGGGCAGGTTAGGGGTTAATAAATATAATATAGGGGTCGGCGGTGTTAGGGGCAGCAGATTAGGGGTACACAAGTATAACGTAGGTGGCGGTCGGCAGATTAGGGGTTAAAAAAATTAATCGAGTGGCGGCGATGTGGGGGGACCTTAGGGGTACATAGGTAGTTTATGGGTGTTAGTGTACTTTAGAGCACAGTAGTTAAGAGCTTTATAACCCGGCGTTAGCCCAGAAAGCTCTTAACCCCTGACTTTTTTCTGCGGCTGGAGTTTTGTCGTTAGATTTCTAACGCTCACTTCAGACACGACTCTAAATACCGGAGTTAGAAATATCCCATTGAAAAGATAGGATACGCAAATGACGTAAGGGGATCTGCGGTATGGAAAAGTCGCGGCTGAAAAGTGAGCGTTAGACCCTTTTTTGACTGACTCCAAATACCGGCGGTAGCCTAAAACCAGCGTTAGGAGCCTATAACGCTGGTTTTCACGGCTACCGCCAAACTCCAAATCTAGGCCTAAAATAGCTACAATATAATTATAATTTATATTGTAGCTATATTAGGGTTTATTTTACAGGTAAGTATTTAGCTTTAAATAGGAATAATTTATTTAATAAGAGTTAATTTATTTCGTTAGAATAAAATTATATTTAACTTAGGGGGGTGTTAGGGTTATGGTTAGACTTAGGTTTAGGGGTTAATACATTTATTAGAGTAGCGGCACGGTCCGGTCGGCAGATTAGGGGTTAATAATTGAAGTTAGGGAGGGCATATTAGGGGTTAATACTATTTCTTATAGGGTTATTGAGGCGGGAGTGAGGCGGATTAGGGGTTAATAACTTTATTATAGTAGTGGTGAGGTCCGGTCGGCAGATTAGGGGTTAATAATTGTAGGTAGCTGGCGGCGACGTTGTGGGGGGCAGATTAGGGGTTAATAAATATAATATAGGGGTCGGCGGTGTTAGGGGCAGCAGATTAGGGGTACATAGCTATAATGTAGGTTGCGGCTGTGTACGGAGCGGCAGATTAGGGGTTAAAAATAATATGCAGGGGTCAGCGATAGCGGGGGCGGCAGATTAGGGGTTAATAAGTGTAAGGCTAGGGGTGTTTAGACTTGGGGTACATGTTAGGGTGTTAGGTGCAGACTTAGGAAGTGTTTCCCCATAGGAAACAATGGGGCTGCGTTAAGAGCTGAACGCTGCTTTTTTGCAGGTGTTTTTTTTCAGCTCAAACTGTCCCATTGTTTCCTATGGGGGAATCGTGCATGAGCACGTTTTTGAAGCTGGCCGCGTCCGTAAGCTCCGCTGGTATTGAGAGTTGCAGTGGTGGTAAATTATGCTCTACGCTTCCTTTTTGGAGCCTAACGCACTGAAAACCCAGCCATTCTGTGAACTCTAAATACCAGCGGTATTTAAAAGGTGCGGCCAAAAAAAAGCATGCGTAGCTAACGCACCCCTTCTAACGCAAAACTCCAAATCTAGGCCAGCTAGATTTAATGTGCCTCTAAGCACAGACATGCAGTCATAATTTATAACCTGTGGACAAATACATGATGCCAAGCCTGTAAGTAACTTCAAAAAGGTGTAAAAATGTTCAGACTTTTACAATTGTTTCTATAGTTTGTCATGTTTTAAACAATATTCTTCATGCATAATTTAAACTCAGTTAAAAAAAAATATTGAATGAAGAACAACTTTTTTGGTATAAAGTATAGTGAAACTGTTTGCTTAATATATGTACTGATTCTGCACTTTGACCATTTGGCCCTCAAGAGAAATTGAATAGCGTTTTTATAGCTGTGCATGTCATCATTATGTGCATTATCTGCATTTTTTAGATTTAATATAGAAAACACCACAGTAAAATTCAGTAATTGTCAGATATAATTTAATTCATTGTTTATATGTGAAGAAGTTGAAGAATTTTAAATATTTAACAATATTTTTCATTTAAGCATTGCAGCTATAATTAGTGTTCATACGTTTATCATGATGCCCACACTCTGTGGAATTTAATCTTTGTAGTTACTCCTACATTTAGCTATCTTATTTTAATTCTGTGAGTGTATTTTTCTTTTTTAGTGATTTAACTGTTTTTACTGGCTCTATAAACACACACGTACATAAAAACACACATGCACACACACACGTATATAAAAATACACATACACACACACACACGTACATAGAAACACACATACACACACGTGCATAAACACACATACACACGTAAATAAAAACACACGTACATAAACACACATACACACACACGTACATAAAAACACACATACACAAACATGCACACAAAGGGATACACACACATACAAACACACAAGCACAGACACACATATCCATAAACACACACAGATAAACAGACACACATACACAAACACACAACATATGTACTAATAAACAGCTAGAAGAGTTTTGCGTTATGAGTGAAAAAGCATCGTTATGCTTCATAACGCTGCTTTTTCCCTAACGCCGCTATTACAAGTCTTGTCGGTATAGGTGTACCGCAAACCTTTTTGGCCGTCACGCAAAGTCAGTACCGCACTTTTAAAAAAGTCCTTTTTTATTGGGACTTCCATAGCGCCGGTATTACGAGTTTGACTGGGAGGCCAAAAAGTGAGCAGTACACCCTATACTGACAAGATCCGTACCGCCATCTAAAGTCAGCAGTTATGAGTTTTACGTTAAAAAGCTTGAGCATAAAACTCATAACTAAAGTGTTAAAAAGTACACTAACATCCATAAATTTCCTATTAATCCCTAAACCGAGGTCCTCCCGCATCGCAAACACTATAATAAAGTTATTAACCCCTATTCCGCCACTCCCCGACATCGCCGCCACTATAATAAACCTATTAACCCCTAAACCGCCGCCCTCCCGCATCGCAAACATTATTAAAATATTATTAACCCCTAATCTGCTGTCCGCCCACACCACCACTATAATAAACCTATTAACCACTAAACCGCAAGTCCCCCACAACTAAATATACTAAAATAAATTATTAACCCCTAAACCTCTGACCTCCCACATTACTAACTCTATATAAATATATTAACCCCTAATCCTAACCCTAACATAACCCTAACTCTAAATCTAACCCTAATGTAACCCTAACCCTAACACCCCCTAGCTTAAATATAATTAAAATAAATCTAAATAATGACCTAAATAATTCCTATTTAAAACTAAATACATACTTACCTGTAAAAAAAAAAAACAACCTAAGCTAGCTACAAAATAACTTATAGTTCTAATCAGCCAATAGATTGAGAGCTCAATCCTATTGGCTGATTGGATCAGCCAATAGGATGACAGCTCAATGCTATCCTATGAACAGCCAATATCCTTTAATTCCTATTGGCTGATAGAAACCTTTCAGCCAATAGGAATGTAAGGGACGCCATCTTGGATGACATTACTTAAAGGGAACCTTCATTTTCCAGCGATGACGTAAGAAGAGGATGCTCTGTGCCGGATGTCTTGAAGATGGACCCGCTCTGGATGAAGACTTCTTCTCGCTTGGATGAGGACTTCGCCAGATGGATGAAGATCGAAGAGGCCTCCTGGATGAAAACTTCTTGCCGCTTGGATGAGGACTTCGCTGGCTGGAGGAGGATGGATGTCCAGACTTCAATAACTGTAAGTGGATCGTCGGGGGTTAGTGTTAGGTTTTTTTTAAGGGTTTTTTGAGGGTTTTTTTTTTAGCTTAGGGTTTGGGCAATGTAAAAGAGCTAAATGCCCTTTTAAGGACAATGCCCATCCAAATGCCCTTTTCAGGGCAATAGTTAGCTTAGGTTTATTTAGATAGTTTTTTTTTGGGGGGGTTGGTTGGGTGGGTGTTGGGTTTTACTGTTGGGGGTGTTTGTATTTTTTTTTTACAGGTAAAAGAGCTGATTTCTTTGGGGCAATGCCCCACAAAAGGCCCATTGGCAGTTTAGTGTAGGCTAGGTTTTTTTTTTTTATTTTGGGGGAGCTTTTTTATTTTGATAGGGCTATTAGATTATGAGTAATTCATTTTTATTTTTGATAATTTTGTTATTTATTTTTTGTAATTTAGTGTTTATTTTTTTGTAATTTAGAAAATTGTATTTTAATAATTTGCTGAACTGAGAAACAACAGAGGGGCGTCTCATGTGTGCATCAGTATATCAAGATAAATCAATCAAACAGATAGTGCCAAATGGGTACTCACATTTAACCCAAGTACACTTATGTACTAGTAGACGCAGGCTGGTAACTTGGGAGCTCAACACAACCATATCGCCCGCACAAGCCTGCTATTTGTAAACCTGTAATAGCAGCGCTATAGGGAGGTGAAATAACGCTGCTTTTGTGGCGGTCGTTAATTTCCCTATAGCGCTGAAAACTCATAATCTAGCTGAAAGTTGGCTAATCAAACCTGAAAGGAGCAGATGCCTGCATTTCTCATTTTAGACCATTAAATAATGAAAAAGCAAATATTTTTGATAAATTAAACCATAGATACTTTTTAAACAAGGCACAAGCTAAATAAAAATAAAATGAACAGATCCTGTGTGTAGAAACTCTAAGGCTTGATCACTGAAGCCTATGTTTGCCTACAGCGTGTCTCAGCATGTGCCAACGTTTAGAGTGTAGAGTCAGTTTGTCTATACCTAGCTTTACTGCTATAGCACAGTTTAAAACTAAAAAACTGTATATTTATGTGCATACTTTATTATCTGATTATTATCTGATATTGGTGATATGTTATCTTTCTTTTATATTGCTTGAAAAGCTTGGCTAAGACACATCTACTGAAGAAAAACAACACTGAATAAAATGTAGAATTTCTTAATGACAGTGGTAATACTCTCTAAGTGGCCTTGTGGGTCAGATTGAGGTATATTAACCAGAGAGTGATTCTAGGTATCACACCTCAGTAAATATACCCTAGTGTGTTCTGATTAAAGTATATTTGGATGCTGTTGCCAACACAGCACGGTCAAATGACATGCTGGAATACTAATGAATGCTGAGAAACACTTTCACATTCTGTTATATTCTTACCAAGTCATTATAGGAATGCTTTCCATCACTTTAGTTTAATCTTTGCATTTCAAAGATATTTGAGAGAGACGCAGTAAATCAAAACAATACCAATTTAAAGAAGAACCATTATTCAGTGTTGTAAATGAGAATGAAGGTTTGAATGATATAGATTCAATTGATTAATCATTATTCAGGTGCAAATGACCTATCAGGTTTTTTTACTCAAGATAAATTTATGTTAATAAATATGTGTTTTGAGCAGTGAATTCACACATAAGTTGGTACATATTTATATTACATTAATTTCAACTGCACATTAATTAATAGATGAAGGTCACACAATTAGTATTAAACAAAACTTGATATTAAAGGGACAGTCAAGTCCAAAAAAACTTTCATGTTTTAAATAGGGTATGTAATTTTAAACAACTTTCCAATTTACTTTTATCACCAATTTTGCTGGTATTCTTAGTTGAAAGCTAAACCTAGGAGGTTCATATGCTAATTTCTTAGACCTTGAAGGCCGCCTCTAATCTAAATGCATTTTGATAGGTTTTCACCACTAGAGGGCATTAGTTCATGTGTTTCATATAGATAACATTGAGCTCATGCATGTGAATTTACCATGGAGACAGCTCTGATTGGCTAAAATGCAAGTTTGTCAAAAGAACTGAAATAAGAGGCAGTCTGCTGAGGCTTAGATACAAGGTAATTGCAGAGGTAAAACATGTATAATTATAACTGTGTTGGTTATGCAAAACTGGGGAACTGGTAATTAAGGGATTATCTATCTTTTAAAACAACAAAAATTCTGGTGTTGACTGTCCCTTTAAGAGTTTAAAGGTATTATCAGATAAAAGTGAAGCACATCTAATTGCAGACAGGCGGATATGTGGTTATAGTAATAGGGGTAATTCAAGTGGAATGTTTTCTTTGCACTAAAATAAGAGGGACAACAAAATAAAATCCTTTGATTAAGTTCATTTCAGTTTTAAACATGTCAGGATGTTTTCTGGACCACCTGTCCATGAAATATTTTTAAATTAATAATAATTGTATTAGTACTCCATCTAGTTTTATTTCAGAGAATTTTTTTTATTTAAATTGTTTTAAGGGTAGATTTGTGCTGCCTATTCCTTCTCTTGTACCCTGCAGACCTATGCCACAGTGGGTCCTTGGAAGATATGCATTTGAAATCTCTTTGAGTGGTTGCATGATGTTTACTCTTCTAAAAATGGGTAGTTTGGCCATCTACAACTAAGGATGCAATGAGCTTAATAAAGAAGTAATGTGTGTCAGGGTTAGTGTATGTGCTGAAAAAATGCATTTTAATGGTGTGTATAAAGAGTTTAAACCATTTGAGATTATAGGGAGAATGTAATTTAGCATGAGATGGAGTTATAGGCACAGTTATATAGGAATATTCAGTGGAAATTTTGTAGGTCATTGTTTCTGATAATAATTGGATACATGTATAGCACACAACCTCGAACTTAATCGACTTGTGGCACTGATAACAGGTATTATTATTAGCCATCTTAATGGTACTCATTTTACCGACCTCAGAAGGATGAAAGGCTGAATGGCCCTTGCCGGGATCAAACCTGCAACCCTTGGGTTGCCACAGATATCTGTAATAGTGAATTAGCAGAATGAGCTATCTGTCCAGCTTATGTTGTCCCATGGAGGTTGAAGATGTTAAAATTGGTTTTGACCCTAACATTTTCTATCTGTGCATCAACTAGAGCACAGGTGAAATAATCAGCTGATCAATAACCATGGTTACTAAAGAATATAAGGAGGGTGGTGCATATAGAACATACACCACACTCCTAGGGGGCGCTAACAATAAGCAGCAAACAGTAAGCAGATATATACAGATAATTAAGAGAATATACAATAAACCTAGCACACTTATATCAGATTATTAGAGATGATATGCTCACAAGTGGACCCAGATGATATTGGTATAATCAAATAACAAAATGTCCACACAAAGAATAATCCAAAAGAAAGAAGGCAGCTCTCTGTCATAGGACGGTCACCCTGGTGTGGCGTGATCTATAAGAAAAAGAAGCACAGAGGCGCCAACATGGCCTAGTAACGTCACGGCAGTCGGATACAAAACATCAGCAGGATAGGAAATATACTCACAAGCGTAGCGCACCCAAATGGTGCTATTGTGGCAGCCTGGAACATCAAACAGTGGTCCAGCTCACTGGTGTCTCCAGCCAGATAGAGATGATCCTTGGCGAGGGCCTATCCTATGATGCCTATAAGGGCAAAAAAGGCACACACATAGCCCAGTAACGTTTGTACCCCAGATAAAAAAGGATTCAAAGTTGTACTTACAGGAAACAAAGCACCACCAGGTGCAATATCAGCAGTACTGGGACCTCTCAGCCGCCCAGTGGACTGTGGAATCCAATTTGCAGGATGCAGAAAATCACCACTTTGGAAGATAGGACTAGCACACACACTCTGCCCCCAAACAGGAGAAGAATAATTGTGATAAAGCAAGTGTATATTTAAAAACTTTTATTTTAAAAACAGCGACATGTTTCTCACAATGGTTACTAACCTGCTCTCACCCTTCAGATGATTATTTCACCTGTGCTCTAGTTAAGATATAATGAAAATCTGGCCTGTTAAGGGTCCTGATTACTGGAGTTGAGAAACACTGTCCTAAGACATCTTTACTGTATATGCAGCAAGAACTATAGAGAACTGCTTGTCCTGATGTCACTGCCACCCTCGTCACCACCATTCTACCTTGGTGTAGTAGATCAGCCTTCTCTCAGGTGTTACTGAAAACAAGAATGACCAGCTTTGTGTTCAGCATTACAGAGGCAGCTCTTCCTGTGATGACACATGATTTTGTTATTTCTCAAATGCTTTTTACTACCAAACATGTTTCTCCAAAAGGCATCATTTCTATGTACTAACAATATCCTAGGAGAATTTGGCCATGTCAGAATGCCAAGATGAGACGTTTTCTGCACCACTATTTCCAATAAAGCTGCTTCATGCCAACCTTCTAATAATAAAACCCAAGTCACAGGCTTCATCATTACATTTTTTTATTAGCTCTATTTTAACGTGGATCTTTACTTTCATTTCCTAATGACATCATTTAGATAATTTGGTGCTAAGATGTTTATTAGTTTGGTCTTTATGGTTCTTTTTCTCAACATTAAGCATTTTTAATCGGGTTCAGAAAGACCTTTCAATTATATTTAAATTCCTCTGCAGCTTATTGATTGTTAACCTAATGAAGCAGACACTGTAACTTTCCTGTTACCAACTACCTTTTTTTAAGTCAGCCAAGTTAACTTGAGGGGAAGCTGATGATATTAGCTGTTAGCAGAATAAGCTGTATTGCTCTGCTACAAAACACATAATGACTTCCTAAGAGACAGAAGAGCAGCTCAGTCCTCATAATCTATAATTGAAGGAATCAAATGCAGCAATTATCCCACTGCTATTATTGCTCACGCAATTTGTGTCCTCCACATGAATCCTGCTTTTTAGGATTTATCAAATAATTTCTGAGGATTCCAAAGTCTAAATCTTTGTTTCATTATTCTATAATTGAGGTTCATCTCTGTTGTTTCTATTTAGCTAAGTTACTTCTTCATTCTCTTTTTTAATAAAGCAACTGACAGCATATAAAATAGATATTTTTATACTCAAGTATAAAATATATGTTAACTCCGCATCATATAGAGATTCAGCTGAATCTTTCTCATATCTTTTCAAGCCAAGAACTGTAGATTTGGTATTTACTTCTAGCTCTAGTTAGTTAAGGTCTTGCAATCGTCTTATGGTGTCCTTAAAATACTCTTTACTGTATAAACTTTGATTCCAAATAAATAATTTCCAAAAATGTACTAAAAAAATATGTCATGGAAAAATGTTATTTAATTTACAAATTAATTTAAATGAATCATAAGTAGTAAAATACATTTAGCAATAATGGGCCAGATAACAAGTTAAATAGCGCTCGTATTACGAGTTGAAAACTATAAATATATATTGTACCAAAAAAACATCAGATATATGTAGACATATGTATTTCTGAATAAATAAAACATATTCTGCTATGTGAAGAACAATGGAATGTGGAATATTCATATTTTCATGTCGGGTTAGCGCACATTAGAATATGCACTCGGGTATGCACGTATGTGAATATGTGATCGGGTATGTGCGTATGTGAATATGTGATCGGGTATGCACGTATGTGAATATGTGATCGGGTATGTGCGTATGTGAATATGCGATCAAGCATGTGCATATAAGAACATGCGATCGGGTTTGCGTGTCACTAGGGTGTTATTTTTTTTCCACTTTTTTTCTCCATTGACTTCTATGAGGGAAGAGGTTATCATTTGCGCGATAGTCTAATTGCGTTAGAAGTAAGCTGTTTGCACTAGTCGGGTTAGCGTGAGAGTGCAAACTTTTTAATTTCAACTCATAATACCAGCGCAACCACACCAGCGAAAAAGTTAACTTCTAGCTAAATTAGTGCTTTAGCATAAGAGCCAAATAGTGCTCCACTTGCAATCTGGCCCAATATTTTTAAATGTTTGGGACTAGAAAATGAAGTTAATAAACATAAAGGAACGGTCTAGTCAAAATTAAACTTTCATGATTCAGATATGGCCTGCAATTTTAAGCAACTTTTCAATTTACTTTTATCATCAAATTTGTTTTGTTCTTTGGTATTCTTTGTTAAAAACTAAACCTAGGTAGACTCATATGCTGATTTCTAAACCCTTGAAGTCCACCTCTTATCTCAGAGCATTTTGACAGTTTTTCACAGCTAGACAGCGCTAGTTTGTGTGCCATATAGATAACATTGTGCTCACTCCCGTGGAGTTATTTATGAGTCAGTACTGATTGGCTAAAATGCAAGTCTGTCAAAAAAGTGAAATAAGGGAGCAGTCTGCAGAAGTATAATAACAGAGGTAAAAAGTATAATATAACTGTGTTGGTTATGCAAAACTAGGGAATGGGTAATAAAGGGATTATCTATCTTTTTAAACAATAATCATTCTGGAGTAGACTGTCCTTTTAATTTCCCTACCATTGAAGATGGTCACATGATATTCTTGGAGGTCCAATACAAGTCCATACTATAGAATATTCCTGCTTGTGCACAGATCTATTAATTGATTAATCAGTAACTGTTTTACCCCTAGCCTAAATTTGTTTTATTTTATTTTATGTGGTAGCAGCACAATCAATATAGGGCCTAATTTAAGTTTGCAAAGGGAAGAACTACCTAAACAATAATATTTCAGACTTAATGGATAACTACAGAACTGTGTAATATGTTGGAGCTTTAAAAATAAATAATAATACTACTACTAATAATAAGTGTGCCTATTCTTATGGTGGTGTAAAAAGATATGTATCTCGGTGGAACCTACATTATTTCCAGCGCTACAGAATTTTGCGGCGCTATATTATTATTATTATCAGGTATTTATAGAGCGCCAACAGATTCCGCAGTGCTGTAAACATAGTCGGTATACAGGATAGCTTTTGTAGGGATCAAGTGGGTAGAGGGCCCTGCCGAGAGTTTCACTGTTGTAGTCGGCTCTTATGAAGGCAATCTGCAAACAGCTGGGCTCATAGGCTTACATTCTAAGGGGTTCAAGGGGAAAGCAATGGAGTTAGGAAAGGTTAGTGTTGGTTGTAAGCATCCCTGAATATACAAATAAGTGGAAATAATAATAATAATAATGTTTTGAGCAAGTGTTATAAAGTTTTTTTACAAAGATGGCAGCAGCTGGAGGAACGGCTTGTGTGCACTTGACTTAGAGTTTATGAGAAGCATATATCAGTAGATCTATTATTCATTGAGTGCCGTAGATTGATACTCTTGATTTAGGAGCTCCCTTATGCCTATTTATTTTATAGATCAATAATGAGCTGTAGTGAAAACACCTATTATTTCCACATGCATTAATCTTATCTTACTTTGTAAAGGAGAGAGAGGTTTTATTTCTTGAAGCATAATTACATTTATTATACCTGATGTACGATACAAAAATAGTTTGTGACAATATAGCTAAAAAGCTTTTGGGCAACAGCCCTGATGCTGCATTTCACCAATTACAATTAAGGTCATATGAAAATATAAATATCTTTTCCTTAGTCTATTGGAAAAAGTTGTTTTTTGTATCAGTCCCAAAGACAGATTTAAAAGTCAAATGTGGGTATGCAGCATATAGTGGACACTGCCTTTGGCACTTTATTAAACTGCTATGGTCCTGAAGAAAGTTTCCAATATTCATAACAAAGGAAATTACACTTTGGTTTTCCCTTTATGTATATGATTTTTCATACTAAATGCTAGGGAAAAAAGTGGTAAAAGTAAACTTTTAGAGCAGTATTTAAAATATCAGTCAACACCAAAACTGTTATTGTTTAAAAAAGATAGATAATCCCTTTATTTGCCATTCCACAGTTTTGCATAACCAACACGTTTATATGAATATACTTTTTACCTCTATGACTATCTTGGATTTAAGCTTCTGCAGATAGAATTCTTATCTCAGATCTTTTGACAGACTTGCATTTCAGGCAATTAGTGCTGATTCCACTGTAGTGATCTATATGGCACACATGAACAAACAGTACATGTTTTTAGCTATTCACAGCCAGAGTGTAAGATAAGCGGTTGACTGCAGTCCTAGAAATCAGCCTATGAGCCTACCTAGGTTTAGCCTTTAACAAAAAATACCAAGAGAAAAAAAGCAAATTTGATGATAAAAGTAAAATGGTAAATTGTTTAAAATGACATGCCCTATCTGAGTCATGGAAGTTTCATTTTAATTTACTGTCCTTTTAACTTCTTGTTTTGTGGAAGTTTACGTCTTAGAATAAATAATGCAGGCCTACCAGGAAAATGATAACTGGATATTGAGATATTACGCGATGCATGTATTTGTGTCAACGATGATTCATTTATGTTCTCTGTGGAATGGCAAATAACATTCTTTTATTTTCTGTGGCATTCCTCTGCTTTTCTCCATGCTTGTAAGTAAGATATTTTTTTTTCAATTTATTCAATTTTTAATAATAAATATCCATTTTATTCAATTTCAATATTGGCTGATCTGTTGCTTTGGACTCAGTAGAATAACAAGTAAAACATATGCAGATAATTAATATTTAAATATAGGGAGCGGTAAGATGCTAATTGCTTTATAATTATCCAGTACACCTTTCTTTGCTACTAACATGTCACAACAGAATGTGTGCTATTCTTATTGTAGGGTCACATACCCTGAACTATTGATTTGGTACAGTGAACATAACTAATGAATACAGAAGAAGATGGGCTGTGCTCTGAAGAGATGGCAACCGATAGTTTGAAGGGTGAGGAGACAGAAGGCATATTGTAGATTGTCATGTGAATTGTAGTTGCAGCCATAAGAAAAGCTAGTTCAAGATTTACTTGCTAAGAATGAAGAGGAAAGTTTAGAGGAGAGGTGGTACTCTTCTATAAATAGTTTTTTTTAAGTTTGCTGATGTAGCTGGGTAGAGAGTTCCAGAGAGTGAAAGCAGAATTCTAATGATATGTGTTTCACTAAAAAGGACATAGAAAAAGCTAATGCTTTAGAGTATTTTGTCATTGCACTGTGTCTAACCCATAATAAAAGGATTTTACACAAAGTTATAGTTAGCTCCAGAGTAGCAAGGTGATGATATGCACATATGCTTTTCAACAAATGATACAAAGCTTCAAGTGCTCCCTAAATGCTACACTATTCAGGGATGCATACAACCTACACGAACTTTCCTAACTCCATTGCTATCCCCTTGAACCCCTTAGAATGTAAGCCTATGAGCCCAGCTGTTTGTAGATCACCTTCATAAGAGCCGACTACAACAGTGCAACTCTCTGCAGGGCCCTCTACTCATTTGATCACTATATGTTACCTTGCATATCATGTCTATGTTTATAGCGCTCTGTTGGCGCTCTACAAATACCTGATACTAATTATAATAATTATACAAAGAGAACATAGTTCATTTGATAATGGAAGGGAATTTAGATATCTTAAAATTACATGCTCTATCTGAATTATCATGTTTTTTTTTACTTTCATGTTTCTTTACCATCTGCACATTGGCCTCGATTCAATAAAACTAGTTCCTTAAACTAATAATTATCTTGTTGAAAAAAGTCCCCACAGCACACTTCACCATGAAAATTATTAAATTAATTTTTGATTTGTATCATCTTCCCATACAGTTGTGTTTTATTCAATGAAGCTGTATCTATGTCATAAACGTTCACTTCTCTGCCCCATAGAACATTACTAAACAAACATATGGAAACTAATAGTGATGTTGCGAACATAAAATTTTCCGTTCGCGAATGGCGAACGCGAACTTCCGCAAATGTTCGCGAACGGGCGAACCGGGCGAACCGCCACAGACTTCAATAGGCAGGCGAATTTTAAAACCCACAGGGACTCTTTCTGGCCACAATAGTGATGGAAAAGTTATTTCAAGGGGACTAACACCTGGACTGTGGCATGCCGGAGAGGGATCCATGGCAAAACTCCCATGGAAAATTACATAGTTGATGCAGAGTCTGGTTTTAATCCATAAAGGGCATAAATCACCTAACATTGCTAAATTGTTTGGAATAACGTGCTTTAAAACATCAGGTATGATGTTGTATCAATCAGGTAGTGTAAGGGTTACGCCCACTTCACAGTGACAGACCAAACTCCCCGTTTAACGCACCACAAACAACCGCAAACAGTCCATTTGCACAACCGCAAACTCCCCATTTGCACAAGGTTGGATACCAAGCTAGCCATGTCCCGTTCCTTGTCCTCACTGATGTCATTGAAGGTCTCTTCCTCCACCCAGCCACGTACAACACCAAGGGTCCCTGAAAAGGGACAACAAGCCCCCTGGGACGCCAGCTGTGTTTGGTCTTCCACCTCCTCAAAGCCACCTTCCTATTCTGACTCCTTTTCTTCAGACTCCTCTGTCTGCTTTGCCTCTCTCTGCGTTATTATAAGGTGTGTTAAGTAGTACTATTCCTATCAGTTTAATCCCTGTTAAGTCCCCTATCAGGGGACGTGTATATGGCATCGATTTTAGGAACCGGGAGATGGAAAAGATGCTTGGTCGGTCCTCCTACTTCAAATTTGGGGCACTGCGCGTGCAATCTAATGTGCCACCAGATAGGAGTGGTGTGTTAAGTAGTTCTATTCTTATCAGTTTAATCCCTGTTACGCCCCCTATCAGGGGACGTGTATATGGCATCGATTTTAGGAACCAGGAGATGGAAAAAGATGCTTGGTCGGACCTTCTACTTCAAATTTGGGGCACTGCGTGTGCAATCTAATCTGCCACCAGATAGGAGTGGTGTGTTAAGTAATTCTATTCCTATCAGTTTAATCCCTGTTATGTGCCTTTTTTTGGTTTGGTTTTTGAAGCCACAGTGCAGCACCAGAGGCCAGAAAAATTAGGCATGTACACATGCCTGAAAAATTAGGTATTGTTGCAGCCGCTGCTGTAGCAGCGGCCAGAAAAATTTATGTTTGTTTCCCAGACAGAAAGTGCCCTAAAACATTGCGGCTTGAACCCTAGTTGGTGGCGGATAAGTCACGCAAGTCATCCGGCATTCAGAGATAAAATACAGCAGTGTGTGGACCATTTTTAGCCCAAGGCAGCTCATCTCATCAGGCCTTTTTTAGTCGAATGTATCGCCCACTGTAAGTCCCTTCGGGATCCATCCCTCATTCATCTTAATAAAGGTAAGGTAATCTAGACTTTTTTGACCTAGGCAACTTCTCTTCTCAGTGACAATACCTCCTGCTGCACTGAAGGTCCTTTCTGACAGGACACTTGAAGCGGGGCAGGCCAGAAGTTCTATCGCAAATTGGGATAGCTCAGGCCACAGGTCAAGCCTGCACACCCAGTAGTCAAGGGGTTCATTGCTCCTCAGAATGTCGATATCTGCAGTTAAGCCGAAGTAGTCTGCTACCTGTCGGTCAAGTCGTTCTCTGAGGGTGGACCCCGAAGGGCTGTGGCGATGCGTAGGACTTAAAAAGCTCTGCATGTCCTCCATCAACAACACGTCTGTAAAGCGTCCTGTCCTTGCCGGCGTGGTCGTGGGAGGAGGAGGATTACTTTCACCTCTTCCCCTGTTTGATTCCCATTGTGCTGTAACATCACCCTTATACGCTGTGTAAAGCATACTTTTTAATTTATTTTGGAACTGCTTCATCCTTTCTGACTTGCGGTAATTCGGTAACATTTCAGGCACTTTCTGCTTATACCGGGGGTCTAGTAGCGTGGACACCCAGTACAGGTCATTCTCCTTCAGCCTTTTTATACGAGGGTCCCTCAACAGGCACGACAGCATGAAAGACCCCATTTGTACAAGGATGGATGCCAAGCTACTCATGTCCCGTTCCTTGTCCTCAGTGATCTCACTGAAGGTATCTTCTTCCCCCCAGCCATGTACAACACCACGGGTTCCAGATAGGTGACAACGAGCACCCTGGGATGCCTGTTGCGGTTGGTCTTCCTCCTCCTCCTCCTCCTCAAAGCCACATTCCTCCTCTGACTCCTCTTCCTCACAATCCTCTTCTAGCTTTGCCGCAGGTCCAGCAAGCGATGCTGATAAGGCTGTTTCTGGTGGTGATGGTGACCACAACTGTTCCTCTTCCTCTTCATGCTCATCTACGGCCTGATCCAGCACTGAAGAAAACAAATGGTATGATGTCGCTGACGACTGACTAGGTTTGTCACCTCCTCAAAAGGACGCATGAGCCTACAGGCATTGCGCATGAGCGTCCAGTAACGTGGCAAAAAAATTCCCAGCTCCGCAGAGGCTGTCCTAGCACCCCGGTCATACAAATAGTCATTAACGGCTTTTTCTTGTTGGAGCAGGCGGTCGAACATTAGGAGTGTTGAATTCCAACGTGTCAGGCTGGCATGTTGTTTCGCCGCTGGATATATGAAAAGTGCGCCATGGCCATGGCCATGTAGGAATGCCTGAAATGGCCACACACCTTCCTGGCCTGCTTCAGGACGTCCTGTAAGCCTGGGTACTTATGCACAAAGCGTTGTACGATCAGATTACACACATGTGCCATGCACGGCACATGTGTCAACTTGCCCAAATTCAATGCCGCCAACAAATTTCTTCCGTTGTCACAAACCACTTTGCCGATCTCTAGTTGGTGCGGAGTCAGCCACTGATCCACCTGTGTGTTCAGGGCGGGCAGGAGTGCTGGTCCGGTGTGACTCTCTGCTTTCAGGCAAGTCAACCCCAAGACGGCGTGACGCTGCCATATCCGGGATGTGGAATAGTACCTGGGGAGCTGGGGGGGGGGGTGCCGTTGATGTGGAGCAAGATGCAGCAGCAGAAGAAGACTCAGCCGAGGAGGTTATGGAAGAGGATGGAGTAGGAGGAGTAGAGGAGATGGCAGCAGGCCTGCCTGCAAGTCGTGGCGGTGTCACCAACTCCTCTGCAGAGCCACGCATTCCATGCTTGGCAGCCATCAGCAGGTTTACCCAATGCGCAGTGTAGGTGATATACCTGCCCTGACCATGCTTTGCAGACCAGGTATCAGTGGTCAGATAGATTCTTGCCCCAACACTGTGTGCCAGACATGCGATTACTTCCTTTTGCACAATCGAGTACAGGTTGGGGATTTCCTTTTGTGCAAAGAAATTTGGGCCGGGTACCTTCCACTGTGGTGTCCCAATAGCTACAAATTTTTGGAATGCCTCAGACTCCACCAGCTTGTATGGTAAAAGCTGGCGGGCTAAGAGTTCAGACAAGCCAGCTGTCAGATGCCGGGCAAGGGGGTGACTTTGTGACATTGGCTTCTTACGCTCAAACATGTCCTTGACAGACACCTGACTGTGGGCAGATGAGCAGGAAATGCTCAAGGCGAAACACGGAGTGGCGGATGGTTGAGAGGGGGCAAGGAGGACAGCAGTGGTTGACGTGGCTGAAGATTCTGGACCAGGAGGAGGATGGCGGCTTTGAGTTTGTGTGCTGCTTCTACTCATGTGTTGATCCCATAGGCGTTTGTGATGTGCGATCATGTGCCTTCGCAAAGCAGTTGTACCTAGGTGGGTGTTGGACTTCCCACAACTCAGTTTCTTTTGGCACAGGTTGCAAATGGCATCGCTATTGTCAGAGGCAGACACACAAAAAAAATGCCACACTGCTGAGCTCTGCAATGACGGCATTCTGGTGGTGGCAACAGCATGCGTTGATTGGCGTGCTGTCTGGCTGACCCCAGGTGCCGATGCATGCTGTCTGACTGTGCCACTAGCTCCTTGTGACGACCACCCCCTGCTTCCAACTCGTCTCCTCCTCCTCTCTGTCTCCCCATCTGAACTTTCCCCCTGTTCTTCTTCTCTTCTAGCGGGCATCCACGTGACATCCACGGACGCATCGTCATCATCAACCGCTTTACTTGTATCTGACAACTCAGCAAAGGAAGCAGCAGCGGGTACAACATCATCATCATCACACCGTACATCCATGTGTGTAATGCTGCCTGACTGAGACATATCCTTGTTATCTATATCCTCTGGCAATAATGGTTGCACATCACTCATTTCTTCCAACTGATGTGTAAATAACTCCTCTGACAGATCAAGTGAAGCGGCTGTGGTGCTAGTGTTGGTGGTGGCGGCAGGCGGGCGAGTGGTAACTTGAAAGGTGCCCGAAGCTAAGCTGGAGGAGGATGGTGCGTCAAGGTTCCGAGCGGAAGCTGTAGAAGATTGGGTGTCCTGTGTTAGCCAGTCAACTATGTCCTCAGAACTTTTCGAGTTCAGGCTACGTGGCCTCTGAACACTGGGCATTATTCTAGAGCCAAAGGGAATCACAGCACCACTACCAAGACAGCCCCTGCGGGGTGGCCTGCCTCTGCCTGTCATTTTTGTTTTGATCAGTGGTACTATGCCTGCAAGCTACTGTGACAACAGATATGAGTGGCACTGTGCACTGGCAGAAGTTGGCAGAGTAGACGCTGTAGGCCTGACACACACGCTTGCAGACAACTAACTGCTATTCAATCTATTACAGTCAAAATTGTATATTTTTTTTTTTTAAATGTACACTACTGTTACACCAGATATGAGTTGCACTTGTGTGACACTGTGCCCTGGCAGGCCCTGAAACGCACACGCTTAAAGGAAACTGACTGCTATTATTTCACAGTCAAAAAAGTGGGTTTTTTTTTTTTTTAAATGTACACTACTGTTACACCAGATATGAGTTGCACTGGTGTAACACTGTGCCCTGGCAGGCAGGCACTGAAACGCACATGTGTGAAGGAAACTGACTGCTATTATGTCACAGTCAAAAAAGTGTTTTTTTTTGTAAATGTACACTACTGTTACACCAGATATGAGTTGCACTGGTGTGACACTGTGCCCTGGCAGGCAGGCACTGAAACGCACACGTGTGAAGGAAACTGACTGCTATTATTTCACAGTCAAAAAAGTGTTTTTTTTTTTAAATGTACACTACTGTTACACCAGATATGAGTTGCACTGGTGTGACACTGTGCCCTGGCAGGCAGGCAGGCAGTGAAACGCACACGTGTGAAGGAAACTGACTGCTATTATTTCACAGTCAAAAAGTGTTGTTTTTTTTTTAAATGTACACTACTGTTACACCAGATATGCGTTACACTGGTGTGACATTGTGCCCTGGCAGGCAGGCAGGCACTGAAACGCACACGTGTGAAGGAAACTGACTGCTATTATTTCACAGTCAAAAAAGTGTTTTTTTTAAAAAATGTACACTACTGTTACACCAGATATGAGTTGCACTGCTGTGACACTGTGCCCTGGCAGGCAGGCACTGAAACGCACACGTGTGAAGGAAACTGACTGCTATTATTTCACAGTCAAAAAAGTGTTGTTTTTTTAAATGTACACTACTGTTACACCAGATATGAGTTGCACTGGTGTGACACTGTGCCCTGGCAGGCAGGCACTGAAACGCACACGTGTGAAGGAAACTGACTGCTATTATTTCACAGTCAAAAAAGTGTTTTTTTTTTTAAATGTACACTACTGTTACACCAGATATGAGTTGCACTGGGGTGACACTGTGCCCTGGCAGGCAGGCACTGAAACACACATGTGTGAAGGAAACTGACTGCTATTATTTCACAGTCAAAAAAGTGTTGTTTTTTTTTTAAATGTACACTACTGTTACAAAAGATATGAGTGGTGGCACTGGGCAAGTGGGCACAGTATACGCTGTGAGCCTGACACACACACTGGCAGGCAGGCAACTGCAATTAGATTACACAGGAAAAAAAAAAAAGCAGACTGATGTTTAAGCCCTAAAAAGGGCTTTTTGGGGTGCTGTCCTTACAGCAGAGATCAGATGATTCCTTCAGGACTGTAGTGGACACTGAATACACTAGCCTAGCTATCGATTTCCCTATTAAATCAGCAGCAGCTACACTGTCCCTCCTCTCACTAAGAATGCAGCTTCTGAATGAATCTAAAATGGATGCTGTCCAGGAGGTGGGAGGGTCTGGGAGGGAGGGTCTGCTGCTGATTGACTGGAATGTGTCTGCTGACTGTGAGGTACAGGGTCAAAGTTTACTCAATGATGACGAATAGGGGGCGGACCGAACATCGCATATGTTCGCCCGCCGCGGTGAAAGCGAACAAGCTATGTCCGCCGGGAACTATTCGCCGGCGACCTATTCAGGACATCACTAGAAACAAAACCTCCCTAAAACATCCCACTTTTACATATGCACAAAAAAGCCTAAAAGATTTAAAGAAAAAGAAAAACAAGACAATGTTGTCAGCTTTAAAATAGCAAGATTGACAGCGAGATGAGATTCTTCACAGGGGAAAAATATACTTTAGCCTATTGAAAAATACATACAAATATTTTCCAATTACAAACATTTACATAACCTGTACAACAAGCATTTCTCTAAGCACTGTGGCTGTAATTATTGTTTATCCGCATTTGATGTGCAAGATTTCATGTATTGGGGCACTTCACACAACTAGATATGTAAATGATAGGAATGGTCACTAATCAAACACTGGAAAGATGGGCTAAGTGAGCCTCAATTCAATTCAAACAGTATCTCTTCCCGCAAACATAATAGGTGTAAATTAATCAAACATTATATGACTTTATGTTCATTGTTGATTTGTATTAAAGGGACACTGAACCCAATTTTTTTCTTTCATGATTCCTATTATCAAGTTTAAGTTTAGATGCCGGCCCATTTTTGGTGAACAACCTGGGTTGTCCTTGCTGATTGGACAGAACCAATAAAAAAGTGCTTTCCATGGTCTAAACCAAAAATTGACTGGCTCCTTAGCTTAGATGCCTTCTTTTTCAAATAAAGATAGCAAGAGAATGAAGAAAAATTGATAATAGAATTAAATTAGAAAGTTGCTTAAAATTACATGCCCTATCTGAAGCATGAAAGAAAAAAAAAATTGGGTTTAGTGTCCCTTTAAGTGGCCTTTGAGTTAGTAAGGCCTTAAAAGGACAGTAAAGTCAAAATTGTATTTTTGTGATTTAGATTGAACATGCAATTTTAAATAACATTTCTATTTACACCTTATTAATACCAAAAGTATTTAGATTTTTTGTTATCCTTTGCTGAAGAGTATACCTAGAGGGCACGGGAGTGTGCAGGTGTCCTGAGCACTATGTGGCAGCAGTGTTGCAAATACTGCTGTCATATAATGCTCAAGACACATGCATTCTTCTGAGTCTATCTATGTATGCTTTTAAATAGGATACCAAGAGAACAAAATAAATTTGATAGATAAAAGTAAATTGAAAATTTGCAAATCTCATTTCTGGGTGAGCTGGGGGTTCAAATCACTGTTCTGCGTGGCTTACTGCAACAAAGAGAGTTTAAGTTATTGACTGATTGTAGGTCATATGGCAGAGCTAAGTGTCTAGGGTAGCATTTTTGGGATATGGCCATTCATGTGTTGAAACCTTTGCTCTTTTTGAAACTGTGCAACACCTCTGATATAATATTCATATTAAAATAATAGGAAATATTGATGTAACGTTTCAGCTTTGCACTTATTTCAACATAAGTCATTCCTGATAAATAAATAAATATATATATATATATATATATATATACACACAAATCATTGTAATTTTACGAAAGTATAAACACATAACTCTCATGTCTCTATGTATGCACATAAACGTAAGCAAGTGAGCACACAGACACATCTTGTAGCTAGTTATTACTCCATGTCTATGTCTGCAAATTATACACTATTCTTTTTTTTCTTCAAAATCATATAACAGTAGCATATTGTATACTCTATGCACTGTTCTGTGGTTTAAATCCAAAGAGTGACTTTAGCAGTGGGGAACTAACCTGCAGCTCAGCATCAATAATCCGTCTACTAAATGGCATTGAAAAGAGCTGCAGATTTTGATCACGTTGTTTAAAACCGATACGTGAGTTGCTTTTCATTAAAAGGTGAACTGTTTTTGATCTTTTTGTGTTCAAAGGTTCTGTTTTTAGAAGTATGACTTATTTCACAGAAGAATCAAGCTGTTCATCTTTGTGGAAAAAAAATAACAAAACATATGATTTAAAATTCAATAAAATAATTTACTGTCTTAAGTAAAAATAAAATAAAATAAAAAACTTGACAAATATTTCTATATATAAAATGATTAATGCTTCATGGTAGGTTTTGAGGAGACATTAAAGGGACATGCCACCCACATTTTTTCTTTTATGATTTAGAAAGAGAATGCAATGTTAAACATCTTTCTAATTTACTTATATTATCTAATTTGTTTTATTCTCTTGATATTCTTTGATGAAAAGCATATCTAGATATGCTCACTAGCTGCTGATTGGTTGCAGCACATAGAAACATCATGTGATTGGCTCACCATGTGCATTGCTTTTTCTTCAAATAAGGATATTTAAAAAAATGAAGCAAAATAAATTATGGAAGTAAATTGTAATGCTGTTTAAATTTCTATTCTCTATCTGAATCATGAAAGAAAGATTTTGGGTTTAGTGGCCCTTTAAACCGTGCATTTGAGCAATTAAACTTCTGAAAAAAAAAATTCTGCTTGAAAAACAGTTCAATTACAGCTGTTTAAATGAAGGTTTGTGCACAAATGATCTGTACATTTGCTAATAAAATCAACTGACGTGTTTCTGCAAGTGCGAAAATAAAAACTAGATATAGTCAAAACTTTAAAAAAATAGTGAAATAGTCATATTGAAAATAAAATAAAAGTCCAAATAATGTGAATAAAAATTACTGTGCACTGAAGCAAAGAAGAAACTTCAAAAGAACCAAAGTTTGGTGGATAGTAAAACAGGTATAGCTGTAGTGATTCGAACAATTCCTCTGATGTGTACCTCAAACAGATAAAAAGAAATAGTGCAATGCTGTAAGAACCAAGAGACCAGATCTCTGGCTAATGAAAACATAGTAGCGTCTTTTTTTTTTTTTTTAAATAACTGCAAGAAGCAGTTATAAGGGGTTAAAGTGACTGAATGTGGATTGTTAGGAAATTGCCTTTACAATGCTGTCAATGGGGACTGTATCAAAACTGTTAATATATAAGTATATGCTTATATACATATACTGTATATTTATGTGTTAATATGAGCAGATACACATATAGACACATAAATATAGATCTATATAATTATATACATATATATTTAAAATTTGCTGCCAAATGCTGCACAACTTACCCCCCTTCGCTGCACTAGGTTCTAGGCGGAGTTTATCTGCAGCACAACAAGGCTCCCATTGGAGCCTTTGGAAGAGCACTGTCGTGAGCGCAATGCTTCCTTGCAATGCAAACATGCGGTAGTGTTTGCATTGCGTTTCGCTTCTAATGCCAGCGCACATTTGCGTGCACTGATATTATGTATGGAGCGCAAATATCGGGCTTGTGAAAGGGCAATTTTGTGCTCCACTTGTAATCTGGCCCATAGTATATAGCTACCATGAAAATAGCCTGATTCAGAAAACCTCCGGTAAAAACTGGAACTCTTCCAGGCTTTAATCATATATTAAAATTCATAAAAACAATATAATCTTAAATGTGAATAAATAATGCTTAAATGTAAATACAATTTGATATGCACAGTATATAAATATTTTTTAAATATACATCTATTTGCAAAAATACTTCTTAAATAAATCACAGTTTTTGTTATAACTTTTACTGTGCTTTTAACTTGCTAAGCATACCACTTGCTGTGCATTTCAAATTCCAATTTCATGTCCCTTTAAACTAGATAGTTTCTGTCTATATGTTGGAAAGAAACATTTTAAATATAAGGATAACAAATCATAGTAAAAAAAGAAACATTTTGTCAATGAAATTGTGACTTTAACATTAATTAATTAAAATGTTTTCTTTTAAAAATAAATAAAGGTTTGTCAGAAATATTTTAGATATATTTTTTTTCTGTTCTTGGAATGTTGCTGTTTCTAAAGTGGCCTTTTTTTCCACATGCCTACATTGTGATAGAAAAATAATTGTCAGCAGGGCTTATACTTACTAACTTATTTACAGGCACTCAAATCTCAGCATACTCTGAACAAACAGATAGTGCTGCCTGTGCTGATATCGCACAGTGAAGGCTGCAAAGTCTGTACAGATTGTGACAGGGTTACTGTAGCCAAGTATGCTGTGTAAATTGAAGATCTGCTGTCATTAATGAATCGATCATTATATCACCAAGTTCATGAAGATATCCTGATAGAAATATGAATTACCATGTATTAAAAAGGAAAACAAAATATTAGATCAACATTTTAATCTATAGATTAGGATGTTAGAGGCAAAAAATACAAGAATATTTTAATGAATTAGGTTTGTTTTCTTAACAGCATTATGCAGTGCAAGGCATTTTCTCGGAAATGTTTTTAAATATTATCATTATGTTATCTATGATACAGAATTATACATTTTTTTTTCAAAACCTGTTTCTATTTTTCTTTCTCTTTACATGTTTCACTAACATAATTTTCATTTAACATTATAAATTCGTAGTCGGAAACCTTACATATAGAAAGATTTAAAAATGATGTATATTTTAGCAATGTATTTTTTGCCTTTGCAGCTTTAGTGAGTAGTCGATGTCTTATAGTGGATTTGAAAGAATGTGCAAAAATATTCTTACCATTTGATGGCACTCTTGCTAAAGATAAAAGAATATCATAGCTTTTCTCCAAAAAAAAAATATGAATCATTTTCGCATAATTTAGATTTTTAGTCATAAGCTAAACATAACAATATTTATAACAATATAGATAGATAGATAATAGATAGATAGATAGATAGATATATGAAGTGTAATGAAGATTCAACATTTAAATTTTACAAAAATAAAATATCATATTTATTAATGAAATAGTTTTTTTGTTGTTGTTTTACAGAATGCAAAATGGTGTTCCTCAAAAGAATATGTTTGGAAACCTATTCGACTTTGTTTTAGCAACAATCCATTTTATTTGTTTTAGATCTATATTTTAAAAGTCTTTAAATGAGAAATGGGGCTGACTCTAAAGATTAGCGATTAACATAATGTGCTATAGTATAAATTTTATGAGCTGCATTTATATTCAGATGCATAACGTGATTGTTATCGCTTTGATTTGTTAAAGATGAATACTCCCCAGATTAGGAGAGTTAGTACAAATCTGCTTGAATATGTTTTATGATTTTGCTTCTAAAACAGCAGGAAATGTTATATTATGGCAACAAACTCTACTTCATCAACAGTGCAAAAGCCCAGCATATCAAATGTTTAGGTTACAAATTATTTATAGTTGATAAAGAACCTGTTTACAGTGAAGTCTTTTAAAATAGCTATAAACCAAACTGAGTCTCATTTCCCAGATTTCTTTTGGCTTATTTATTGATGTAATATTCTCATTTGTTTCCTTTTGTAAGGATATGTTAGGTTATTCTTCATCATTAGAGCCTTTGAATTATGTATTGATGCATTACCAAGCATTATACTAGGATGAGTTATTCTGGAATCAAGCATAGTACTGAATAAGTACATGCAGCTAAATCATATACTTCAAATGTACATTTTGATTATGTCATGGTCATATGTAAATGTACAACACTTTTATTTCTTACAAAAATGTATTAAGCTTGATAGGTAAGTTTTCATATTAGATTTTATTTATATAGAGACATCAGATTATACTACAGAAGATTAAGAACAGGGTAAATATATTTCAGAGAAAAAAAACACGACGCAGTACTATGAGTTATACCAGTTTGTTCTAAATTTTGGCACAACTTTTATATATACTGTATAAAAAACAGATAAAGCATGAAAAGTTTTCTCAGAATAAATATTGGGGGAATGTATATATATATATAATATATACACACATAATATATATATATATATATATATATTTATATATATAGATATAATATATATATATATATATATATATATATATATATTTATATATATATATTATTACCCCCCAATATTTAGAGTGTTCTGCAAAAACGTTTAATGCTTTATATGTTGCACTAAAAGTATATTCAAATCATACTCTTAGGAAGTTACTTTCATAAATGGCAGTGCTGCAAACTATGTGAAATATTATCAATAGTTATATATCCCTAGGATTGGGCCTACTTCTTTGTCACAAGCAAAAAAAATATAAAAAATGTAAATGTGTTTCCAGCAATGTTTAGGGATTTCAGCTTATTTATTTATTTATTTATTTTTTGACATTTAAAAATACATTTAACCATTTCTATTAATGTTTAAAATAAAGAGAAATATGTTTGGATTGTATACAACTACATACCTTTTAAAATAATATTAAAAGTTTTTTTTAAAATATAATTATAAAAAAGCAATACATACAGATATTTACATTAAATAAATTAAATATTATATAAAGCATTTTATAAATATATATTTATAATTTTATGGAGCACAAAAATGTGTTACTATGCATGTATAATATACACTTTATTTTCTATGTTCTCTGCTTGAAGACTTATTTAGATAAGTTTGACTTTTCAAAATTGATATGACTTTTTGGAATTTAAATTACAAAAAAAATTGAAAAGAGATAAATAATAAAAAAAAATGTTTCAATGTTACCATATATATGCTTTTCTTCAATGGTAGTAAACATTTTTTTAAAAAGAAGAAATACATGAAAAAAAACCTTTTGTCTGTTGTTGATAATCTAATTAATTTTTAAATTTTAAAATGTTAATATTTTTCATAGTTTACTAAAATAATGGTTACTAACTATACTAAATCTACTGGAATGCAAAAGAAGTTAACACACCTATAAAATGAAATAATGATGAAAAAATAAGTTAACAAAATGATTATGCATCAATTTTAAATTGTTTTTGTTCCCTCCATTATGAATTTAAACCAAAAGCAAAACCTAATTTATTTTTATTTATTTATTAATCACTAATGATAAACATACATACGTGTGTAATTACTGACATTTATTTTTATTTTTTTACTTCTATATACAGTATACATGTCTGCAAAGCTAGCTTTACTGCTTCATTTAAAAAAAAAAAAAAAAAAAAAGGCATTTCAACATCTCTTTAGCTTTCAATAAAATTAAGACACTTTATGTGAATTCTAGAAGATAGGATAAAGATCATCTAAATTCCCTTTGTGAAAACTGCACTACTTACATTTTCTCAGCTAATTTAAAGATAATGACGTGCATTGCTTTGCATTTAGTCAATAATTTATTTTAATCCAATTTACTTAACTTTGCTGAAACTGCACATTTATATCTGCCTTAAAATCCCTATACAACCTTAAATTTAACTTAAATAATTTCCCTTTGCCATTTACTAAATAGTTTGAATGCAAAAAAAGCATAATTTTGTCAGTATTTACATACAGTACTATGAATATTTCATTGAAACACACTGTTGAAATATGTTGTATGGTAATGGTTTTAGGCCAGTGTAGTTTAGTCTAATCTTAATCATGAATCAAAATATCTTGCAAAATGATCTGTCATCTACAAAATAAAACAATATTTGGACCCCTTAAAACACTTTTATACAAACTTTGCGTATAGGATCTTGCAACTTTTCTTGGCACCATAAAAATACACCATTTGCTATTTCTATTCTTATGTAAACATTGAAATCTTGAGGTATTAGAAAATGTGCAACACTCATTAGGAGCTGTCTCTAAAATACATCAAAAAGGTGAAAAAGAAGCAAAGCCTCTAATTTAGTTTGTGTGTGTGTATATATATATATATATATATATATATATATATATATATATATATATATATGTAAACACACTCTGTAATCCCGCTACTCCAGAAAGAGGACTTGAGAAATTTGTTTAAAAAGTTCAAAATTTATTCATCACAAAAGTTAAAAGTTTCACAACAGTCACAGGCCTGCAACAAGATGTTCAGGACTAAAAATAGCCAAACATGTATATATATATTTTTAAATGCCATAACATGACAAAAAGTGTACAATAATGTAAAATATATTCCAGTTCTATTTCAGAGAGTATAGGATTTCATATTTTGACACATATTTATTGTTGAATTTTTTAATTGCTACATTTTGAATAATATTTTTTAACATGATTAGACAAGTATTGACAGAAAATAGACAACATATTTATATGTCAATCTCTCTAAATTTGCCATTGTGACACTATTTTGACAGTGTGACATATTATAGGCAAAGTGTATCTAATTTAATTCAGAGGATAAACATTTCCAGTTGAATTATCATATTCTGCCTCAAATCACAATAACTAAACATTTATATGTAAGTCAATCATATGTTACTTTATTGATTTATTTAATTAAAACATTTTTTAAATTAATACTGATTTGACCCTTATCTAAATAACAAATATATCATCTTTCATAATAAAGATTACAGTGAAAGAGAATACATTTTACCTTTACATTTTCCATTGCTATTTTCTCCAGCTTTATTTTATTTCATTGCGGTTATGACAATAAAAGAGGAAGACATAGGTTCATGAACAGTATGGGATATGCTTTTTTATTTTATAAAAGAAAATGTGATAATGATGCATCTTCCCTCTTTTTTTAATTTACAGTAAAAAATATAAAAACGTTCAAACAGACAAAACATACAATACTCACTGGCACTGGTTTCACAACGCAATGGCTTGAGACAGCAACACATTTCTAAATTTCTTCAATACCAACCAGAACTGCATTTAGTTCAATTATAAAAACGTAAAATATTTCTACAACTTTCCCCCCTAACCATCCTTTGACATTGCTATTTTTATTCTTTTTGTGGTTTTTAGATCTTTTTCATTATTTATTTTTATTGATGTCTTCGCTTCTCATCTCTGTTGAGCCTTTGAGAAATATGCATATTATTAAACAAAGTATTCACCTTTTTTTTCTATAAAATTAACAATTAAAGTATTTGGGGATATTTGTAGATAAATAATTTGATAAACTATTCTAAATTATTGTGATTGACTCCAAAGTTTGGTATGGGGAGCATTACTCATTCTGTGAGTTTTAGAAATGTCACTTTTGATTGTACTGCATATATAGATGGTTAATAATGCATAACACTTAAAATCTTGTGCTTTTCATAGTTTTTTTTTTTTAAATGTAAACACATTTTGTCCTCTTCCTTTCTCTTGTTTCTATCTTTTTTTTTTTTTTTTACCATAAATCAGTATCATTGCATACGCATGAAAATTTGCATTTCTCTTTACAATTTGGTGCTTCTGTAGAAATAAATGATAATAATTATAACTTTGATTGACAGGTCAAAGTAAACAATGTTTTTCATTTTATTTAAGATGGTTAAACAGCTTTAGGTGTAATAATAACAACAACAATAATAATAATAATAACAACAAAATTGATAAGCATTCATTGTTTTAAGTGTACCACTTTCAAAAGTTCCGTTCATACAAAAAAAGTTAAACAAAAACTAACCAAAAAAACAAAAAAGCCTAAATGATTATTCACTGATTAGTACAGGAGCAAGAAAGATAAATTACCGTTTTTAGTACTCCTAAACTGAGTTAAAGAGTGCTGACTAATTTTATTTTACTATCTTTACAATATAATAAAACCCAGCAGTTTCCATTATAGAATTTTATTATAGGAATTTATTATGGAATTGCAATACACGATTTGTGGTGAATCACACCTCTCACATTTTATACATGAGCTCAATAGTTATTGTTAAATTAGAAACCTTTTGTACCTTGCAGGTATGGTTTGATGCCCCAATGTGTTGATAAAATGCCACATAGGATTGCTGAGCATTAAAAAGTGTTAAATATTTTTTTATGCACATCACTGTTTTTTTTCTTCTTATTTTTCTCGTATGCTCCTTTTGCAGTTTCACTGTAGTAGAGTCTGTTGTACAACTCATGAGTGAAAATGACCCTAGGTGATGTAAAGTACAGAGACAATCATTTGAGCTCTCTAGGAAGTAACCTTACTGTGAAAGTTAAACCAGTCAATTTATGTTATTGTAACGCAGAATGTTTAAGGCTTAAGTTCTCCTTAGAAAAGGAGAAATGCCTTGGTTGTTTGAGACTGTAATGCTGGGATTATAACTATACAAGAGAATGACTGTAGTAAAATGCATTGCAGAGATAAATGTTTTACTATAATTGTAACTTGTAGGGCAAGTTTACTGTTTCTAAGCCAAATTAAATAACTAGAAAAATAACCTTACTCTTATATGATGTTATAATGTCAACTGTAGCCTAAAGTTTTATGACATCTAACTATCTATAACATCATTTTTGTTCCAGGAATACTCTACAATGTCCTCTCTTAACTAATTTCACCTAAGTAATTAGTGAAGATGATTACATGCTATCAAAGCTGTAAATCCTCATTTAATTTGTATGTTAATATTGGGTGTGGTTGGTTTAATTCATGTCAATTTGGTCAAAAGTCCAACTATACATAAAAATGTTAAAATGTTAAAAAATAACCAACTTTGTCCAAGTTTGATCCACCTGTTTATAGATTTACATATACTTTGTTCTGATGTAGTATAAAGCATTTGCTTTGTTTACAAAAACTTTAAACTTAGTGCTTTGAAACAGATTTTTAAATAAACTCTGTAGCTAGCACATAGTTGAAACTCAAATACAAATTGTAAATTTAAATATAAAATAATATAATAATAATATAATAATATAAATATTATAATACATATGTTTAATTATTAAAATAAAATAGGATTATTACATTCTAAATGAAATAATTTGAAATTTTAAATGTAATTTAATCTCAAATATTTAGTGTCAAATTACTTTAGGTTATAATTTAATTGTATTGAAATTTAAATGTAATGTTAATATTGTATTTTATCTAACTATGTTTATGTTTTAATTGAATATATATATTTATTGAACCAATGTATCTTCAGAAACTGTGGGGTGTTTTCATTTTTTTTAAATTTATATAATTACTGCTCCTTTTTCTAAGGACAGGCATTAGATTGTTTTTTTTTAGTTACTGAGCAGATTGACATTGTAAAATTTGTAATTTAGTGTAATTCTAGGTGTGTCAGATGTGTGTTGAGTAGTAAGTCAGTCTCTAAGCCCATTTCAATTGATTTTAATTTATATTATTTTAGTAAATCAGTATTTTAGTAAGAATCAAGTTAACACAAGTCAGTAGACTGGGTGTTTTAAATTGTGTCAGTTTCAAATAATTTCTGATTTTTTTATTTGTTATTATTTTATGGATAGCACAATGTTTGGCCTACTTGAAGAGCTTGTATTGAACTGATCATCTTACTTGTTTCTATTTTTAAAACAGCAGCATAAAATTGGACTTTTGTGAACAACCACAAAAGTATAACGTTTTATATTAGAGCAGTTCACATTGTCAGACAGAAATCTTTCTTAGTTATTTACACAAAGCTTGCCACAAACTACAGTTAGAAAATGTGAGCAAGTCTATTGCATATTTGTATGGTTGAGACATGTTTGTCAGCTTCATTGATTGCATATCCCAACTAAACATTAAATTCCATATTCTAGATCAAAATATCTAAAGTCTCTATCGAACACTTCTAGATTTCTCTTCAGCACTAGTATTATTCATTCATCATTAAAAGGATAAGGTGCTTTAATTTTAATTACATTGCAAAAATCTTATGTCTCTGTCAGAGTTTAATCATGAAAACCAGGCACATTTCTAGTTTAAGTACTTGCTTAGGAGTGTGGTTAAAACTGATAACTCTATTAATTGAAAATAAAAAAACATTTAAATTAGTCCAAAGGATTCTATGATTGTTTTCAAATGTCCACTATGTTTTGTCATATGGAAAACTTATTTTGTAAATGATTTAACAGCTCAAAAATACTAAACAGATTTACTTTAGAATTTCCAGGGTTTGTAGTAACTTCCAGTGTGAGATAAACGGGGAAATTTCAGCCAACTTAATTAAACTATCCAAATATATAAAGGTTCTGGTTCTTTCAACATACACATTTCTCAGTTGCCTATTCTCAAAAAATTACCAACATTTCTTATTCAACACTGAAACTTCAATGTCTAAGTATGGTACCAAAACATAAACATTTATTTTATACAGATTATAATATGCTTATATTTCATATGAGTATTAAAATATATCTATTAAAAATATATATTATTTTTTCTATTTATATATTTGATATGTTCTGTGCATTCTAATCAAATCTATCTATCTATCAGTCTGTCTATCCATCTTTTTCCTTCAATGAGAGCTCACATTGGAAATTTGATCATAATAAAAAATATTTGTTTCTCAGATGAATTTTCTCTGTGGGATAATTGTATTAAGAATACAACCAGCTTTACTTATATTTAAGGACTGTGTGGGTCATTTTATTATTCAAATGACATCCTGGAGTTTGAGCATCCTGATGACAACGTAGGTGTGTAGAAAAGTCTAATATACTTATCTGCATTCCTGTAACAAATATTTTACAGCTCTTATTAAAGGAAATTGATCTCTCCTTCTCTCTCTATTTATATATATATATATATATATACAGTATATATATATATATATATATATATATATATATATATATATTTATATTTAATATACTTAATGACTCTCCTGGTGTATTGATTTCATTAGAATGTGTCCTTTATATACAGAACAACTAAAATGCATAAATATAGAAAAAAATATATACATTCATAAAAAATAAAAAATAAAATCATAAATTAAATTTATAATTTACTGCCTGTAAAAAAAGGTTAATGCATTGGGTTCCTTCTTAAAATATTTATCATATTGTCTCTAATAGCTGGAATCACATTTCTATTTGTTGTATTGCATTGAATAAAAAAAGAGCTGTGCTTGTAAATAACATTTTCTGCCCTTTACTTAATAGTGTAGTTGCTGTAATACTTGAAATACCTGCAGTTATTGTAAGATACCATCTACTCATTATGTATTTTGTGCATCCTCTAAGAACCTAGAAAAGCAGCCTCCTCAGAGAGGCAATTCAATTACATAGCAAATTGAAATAATTAGCAAAATAGCACTAATTGTATCATAATGGAAAACAAACTATACAAATCCTTTTGTTGCAACAGTAAAAGAGTTGAAAAACATTACATTTATTTGGCTACATGCAGATAAATTGCAGAGACCTTTCACTTGATGTCATGTCCATGGTGGGCAAACATTACACTCAGAGAATGCATCTCTGATACATACTGAAATTAAGTTTTTAATGATTATTAGTGTATGGGGCGCTGGAATAGGTAAGTTATTTGATTGCTTCAAATTGCCTTTGAAATAGCTTTAATGTTTATATAGTAAAAAGAAGTAGCTAGGGTTCAGCAGTAGTTGCATGTAATTTTGACAGTTCATTGGAATTATAGATTATTTTAATATAAATTTTGTAGCTGACATTTATTTTTACGCTAGGATAATTTCTACTAAGAGCAGTAAAAAAGGGACATATTGCTGACTAGGTCTACTGTTTGATTGCAGAGATTGTACTTTAGACATAAACGAGAAAAGCTAAATATTCCCATCTGTCATTTCCTCGACATCAATTATATTTTTTCCAAAAAGCAAAGTATCCATAATTCCAAACAAAAAAAATCATAAGATGTTAGAATTCTAGTCCCAAAGCACCGCAAAAAAATGAATAATGATATAGACAGGTATAAATGAACTAAACATAATAAAATTCTATTAGTAACTATAATAAAATGATAGACAAAAGGGGAACGCAAAAACCTTTCTAAAAACTTAAATGAGTCAATAAAGAGATCAATATGTATTCAGCTCTCATTTTACTAAGGTCTTTTCTATAATTTGTAATATGTAATTACTAATTAAATAATGTTTTTTTTTTTAAACCAATGCCTATTAATAGAAATCTATCCTTCATAATCAATGGTGACTTCAAAATAAAACAAATATTTTTCTTCTTTTTTAAAAAATTTCTGACTAATGAATTAAGAGCAATAAAATGCTCTTTGCATGTTGTGAAAATCTCAATTTATAGCATAATATAATAACTTCCACACCATAAATAAGTATCAGCTATCACTGAGAGACTTAAGGCAAACCAGATGATTGTCTAAGGGAGCAAGAACAGGAACTGTAATGTGTACATCAAACTCACATAGGCAGATGTACTGCTGTGAATAGTGTTATTATTTAAATTAAACTGTGCAGCCATTTTACTGCATTAAATAAGTAGGGGCTTCTATTATGCAGCTTCAGTCTGACCATTATGATTGCAAATAACTCAAGCCTTACTTAATTAGTTAGTCTGCATTGCTCATAGTATGATGCTGTACTTTTGGAAGTGAATGGCCAAAAATATGGATAATTCTTTTGAAGCAAGCTATGGTGCCAGTGTTTGTGTGCATTAACAGTGGTTAATATCTTATTTAAACATATCTGATGTGTAGAGGGGAAAAAAGCACCACTGACTCACAAACCTTCATAACTATGTTTTTGCATGTGAGAAAGGAATGACTAAGAGCATGATAAGACACATGTGACTATAAGAAATGACAATGAGGTGTTCTAGAGTGTAACCATTGTTTCATAGACTCTCACCTTTCCTGTGATATTATTTAAGGCACTTTTCTAGACTTTAAATAGCCTGTCTTCCAGTTCTCTATCATGTTAAGTGCACATTACTGCTGTGCCATTTAGGAATGTTTCAGATGTGAATAGATTTTATATGGATTTGTTATTATAATCCGTATTTCTTCCATATTTCCATACTTTCATGATTATGACTCATGCCTTGTAGACAGTACAATAAGCTTTATCAGCTTTACATTGTTTTTTATTACTCACATAACAAATATACAGTAGCTCATATAACTTAATCCCCAAAATGGCTTTTGCATTTCAATAGCAGTAATTATCTCTTATTATGAGGGAAAAGGCATGTTACTCTCCTTTAAGAACCCGCCGAGCATCTAGTTAAAATGGTAGAGATCCTTGTGAGACTTCAGGTTGCACACTCATGAGGGGCATGATAAAAATAATATATTGTAGTACACATACAGTATATTAATTTATTTACATATATAAATGTTTTCACCCATAAACGTTTTCTTTATTTATATGTATTTTCCATCCCTGGAACACTAATTGGTTGAAAAGCAGTAAGAGAATGTGCAGCGTGAGGCAATTTTTTAAGTCAGCTTCCTGGTGTGTCTGTAATCATAGGCAATAATTTCCCTCTACAATATTGCACAGTCCAAAATTTAGTATGTTATGTGTATCAGGTTGCTATGTACATACACATATAATTCAAACAAAGTACGACAGAGATATGCTATTCTCAACAGAAAAATAGAGAAAAACACATATTCACTGAACAATAATATAAAAAATCTCTAAGTCATCTGTTTTATAATTGCAATTAGGTTGTGAATCATCAAACAACTTTCATATCCCAAATTAGATCATGTCAGCAGTGAAAATAAAGGTGACTTACTATTACAAGTCAAGGCAGACAGGCATCCAGAAGTAATTCAACCTACTTTAGTGCTAAATTCACACTCTTCAACTGCTGACTTTCTATAGTCAGGAATTAAGTACTTAAATACATGTATGCTGAAATTGTAAAAAAATAATTAAATAAACAACCCCCCCTTTTTTTCCATTTAATAGTTTTAATAACGAAGTATGGGCTAGATTTCTAATGATATTGCCTGCGTGATAACCTGTTTCATTTGACCACACTTCCATTAGTGTGCCACTTTTGTTATTACAAGTCCATGGTGAACTTTGCTCGAGCAGCCTATACTTTCAATGTATATGCAGCAGTGCTTATTTCTGCTCATATTGCAAGTTGAAAGTTGTAGCTTGCGTTCAAGCGCAAGCCAAAACTGTGCTAGAATATTTAGCGCACCCTGAGACCTGAAGTAAACTGTAAGGATTAAAAAATGTGCACAAAACACATGTAAAATATAATTTAAATAAAGTATCACACACATATATACATTTTTTAATGCAAATGTATAATTTAAATATTAATGAAAATGTTTTATAAGGGTTAAAAGGGATATGGAATATGGCAAAGTGTTTGACTGGGAAGGCCTCCAATGTATACAGATGTGTCTAAATATGAGAGAGAGAGAGATTTTAAGCTTAGCTAGAGTTAGTACTGACCCTAGCTAAGCTTAAAAGTTGTGTATACAGCAATGCTATGGCATAAAGGGAAGTCTGCCTAAAAGCAGGCTGAAGTAAAAAAGTGAGTCCTTGTGAACCTCATTTGCATATCTTACCCAGAATCATTTGCTGCATTGGAAACAATGTATTCAGTAGTTTTCTGTGGGAAAAGCAAGCCTTCTGACTTGACTAGATTTGTAAATGAACTACACAATTACTTATTTTCTCTACATTTTGTGCTTAGTGGAGGATTTTAAACTCACTTTTCGCCTCTCCATAATTTTAATTGTTGTTGTATATATATATATATATATATATATATATATATATATATATATATATATATATATATATATATATATATATAAAATGTGAGCCCTTTCCATTTAAATTCTTTGAAACATGCAATATAATTTTAATGATTGTTAATGCAGTTTAATGTTTTGAATAGAAATACTTTAAATTTTAATGTTCTCCACCTAGGAAATTTTTTTTTTTTTTTTTAAAAATATACATTTCTAAAAATATTGGTATATACAGTATCTATCTATCTATCTATCTATCTATCTATCTATCTATCTATCTATCTATATGTGTATATATTAATATAGATATATAGGTAAAGATATACATTTGAAAAAAAATCATATATATATGTATTATATAAATATATATTTAAAATTAAAAGAAAATGTTCTACTATGTGAAGAACATTGGAATTTAAAGTTTTTATAATTACCTTCGGAATTTACAGTTGGTCTAACACAGTGTTGGTCTAAGCAATAAGTGTTGTTTTTCCCCGACAGCGGGCTCCATTGAAGTCAATAGGGAGAATGCGTTAATGGGGTAGAGATATCCAAAGTCCTGAAGTTAGCTCGCCACTTGTAATCTAGCCCTATGTTTATTAAAAAGTCTGATTAAACAACTTTGTACTGTTTGCAATCAGTTTGAACCAGCTTTGCACTTTTTCAGGTTGGTTAAAGACAAGAAATAGATTCCAGCTAAACAGATATCTGTTATTCAAGCCCATTTACTAGTTGGTCAAAGTGAGTTTAATTTATAAACAAGTTAATTTCCTGAAAAGAGGTAAACCATTTTTAATTGACTGAGTTGAACAGAATTTTGTTGTGTTCCAGCTGATTTGCTTAGTAAAGTTTTAAGGACAGTCAGCTCTTTTTTAATAGACAACAATAATTGATTTAAATTTGTATTAACCCCTTAATGACCCCAATGTACCTTGTATGTCACTGGTCGTTAAGGGTTTTTTCAGGACATAATAGCACAAGTCTAGCAAGAACACGCTATTAATGCACTCCCTCCAGCAGGCTTTGTGGAATAGAGCAGTCTCAACGCTGGTGGCAAGATCGCGCTATAAAACAATCAGGTCCCAAAAAAAGGCCAGCGACATACAGGGTACGTCGCTGGTCCTTAAGGGGTTAAATAGTATATTCCACCTTTTATTTGGTTTAAAATAACATTCAAACTTTAGATACAATAGCAAGGGTTATTAAATAGAATAGATATGTTTTGTAAGGGTGCATATTGCTTGACATTAGCAATTTAGAAAATTCTGACTGCATGTTTGTACATAGAGGCATATTAAAATAGATTCTGCTTAACATTAAAAATACCACTGAAATGTTTAATTTACAAAGAAAAATGCTATACAAATATTATTGTTACATCATTTGATTTTAAACTAATGATATTACTTTAATGATCTTATCATCTTTTTACAGTTTGCACATTTGTTTTAATGTTTTCCCTAAGTTATATACTAATGATTAAAATAAAAATATACTAAACATGTTTGATTTTGTAAGATCTGACATTTAAATACCCTACTTAACCCCCCCCCCCCAATATATAAATACATTTGAGAAAAGTTTTGTGAGAATCAAAAGTATAATCTCAAATGTAAAATAATGGCTTTTAGGCATTTTTTTCTTGTTTTAAAAAGCATGTTTTTCTGTATATTTCTCTGTAATTTGACAACATAATTGCTAAACAAAATGCTTCACTCTGTTCAATGTTCATACAAATGACCATTCTGCCTTTACTGTTACATAAGATTCTCAACTCTGATAACAACTTCAATTAAAGCTCCATTAAATATATAATAACTGCATTATCAAGTACATGATACAAATACAATGCAGTAGCAGTTCATTTTTTTCTAACAAGTATCAAATTTCTTAAATTTGCCGCCCCTGTAATATGTGACAGTCATCATCCAATCACAGACTCATATATAAATATACACTGTGAACTCTTGCACATGCTCAATGGGGCCTCATAAACTAAGTATATAAAAAGAATATGCACTATATGATAATGAAAGTAAATTGAAAAAGTTGCTTTAAATTGCATTCTCTATATATTTCATAAACATTTAGGATTGTATTTAGTGTCTCTTTAATTTCTCAATTGCTCAATTTAATACACATTCCAACTGAGTCCCTAGATAAAGCATTTGCTATATTGTTTTTCCAAATGTAGTTTTATTTAAAGTCATCTTTCTTAAGCAGCTTTTATGTGTTTTTAATTGCCAGTATATAACAAATGTCATGTTAAAATACATGTAATGTTTATTTTCAAATTATTACAGGATATATATTTTAATGGTTTCTGTTAAAATGAATACAGAGGAAGTATAAGATAAAATAAAAAGATTTATGGTTTTGCATTGAAGTAAAAGTTGTAAATCACTTGGTTTAACAATATGTACTATAGTTCCTTTTATTTAACTGCCATATGGTGAAACTCACTCTGCCTTGGTCCATTAAACAATGTTATATTTGGGTCATTTGAGCAAAGACACTTACAAGGATGTTTATTTTTAACATGTTAACATTGTTACAGTTTTTAATGTTTTAGCTTTCATGTATTTTGCATATTTTATTGTGTCACATCACACATGCCAATGAGTTTATATAAACGCAAGTAAGGCAAGTTTGTTTTACAATATTAATTAA
This sequence comes from Bombina bombina, assembly GCF_027579735.1. Taxonomy (NCBI): domain Eukaryota; kingdom Metazoa; phylum Chordata; class Amphibia; order Anura; family Bombinatoridae; genus Bombina; species Bombina bombina. The sequence continues at coordinate 571,797,513 of NC_069502.1, forward strand.
CATTTTTATTATTTTTATTCTGATGACGATGATAATAATAATAATACATTCAGAGCACTACTCGTCATTAAGTGCAAACACATATACATGTTTAGACTAGTAAATGAGACTCATTTTAAGGGCTAGACATTTGATTTCTGAAATTTCTTTCTTTAATTAACACATGGTTAAACGAACCGTACACCAATATATTAAGAATAACAAATCTAGAAATTATTAAAGGTACAGAGGTAGCTGTCTTACTTATAGCTGCAATATATATGATTATATAGGCCCCTAATGTAATGGCATTATTTAAAATATTGCATTTGAAATGCTGCCAGTGGCATTTCAGTGTCACTGAGATTTATATATTTATAATGTCACGCACCTAGCAGAGTTTTGTGAACCCTACATGCATCATTTAGAATGACATTCTAACATTCTAACAGTGACATTTGGAACGCAACATCTGGAACAACATCCTTTCGGTGGCAACATTTTGAATGCATGCTCAGTAAAAAGATACATTTATAGACAACAGCCTATTCATCAAAACATGAGGAGCCACATCTGATTTCTCATTCATTTTATGTAGCCATTTTTTACAAGATAAAGTAGATAAAAGTTAACTCACAGACCAATTAATAAAATATTTTGATCCACATACAACTTATAGTAAGCCAACATGGTAGTGTAAATCCATCAGGCTAAACTGTAAGGATTTGATTTCCCTTACAATGATTTATTTATTTTTTAAAAAGAGTTATGATGCTATTTTGCTGTTAAACTTTTCTTAGGCACATTTCAAGAAAATCCAATAAAGGGTTTGATATATTTTTGTTTTGGTGATACAATGCCTTTGTACGCACGATAAGGATTAAATCCATTGCCCAAAAAAAAAAAAAAGAATTTGAGTTCATTGCCATGCAAGTGTATTATATATCAAATGAAGTTGTTCTGCCGATCTGGGTTTTGGCTGCAATCCAAATAAGATTAAAAAACTGGTGCTACTAACTGGTTAAGACATTTGTCCTCAGGATTTTTTTAACTTTGACAAAGCAGATTACAGTATAAATCTCTACTTATAAAAAAAAAACACATTGGGTTGGTGGAGAGCCATAATTTTGTGGTGACAGAATCCATTTCAAATCTCTAGAGCTCCGATGTTCAAACTGAGCTCTAGCATGACCAAAGATAATCAGATAACAAAAATGTTTAATTTCCTTATACAAAACCGACTGTGCTTTATTTTTCAAACAGTCAATAGCTCAATTCAGTAAAAGGATAATGTAGAGGTTAACAATAAACATATTATGTATTTACGTTATCTCTATAATACACCAGTCAAGGTTAATTACCTTTACAATATGCAAGACCTATTACTCTTATGAAAAAAGTACACCAACCATATGTTAGATAAAACACACTTGGCAATAAATCTTAACCATTTTAAGGGCAGATGCTGCTTATCTCTCCTTTGTTTTTGTTAGTCAAGAGATCAAGAAACAAACAACATCTGCATTCAGTAAATCTCGAGGTGGCAACATTTTTTAAACTACGTGTTTATATATTATTATCAAAGTTGTTAGTCTAATAACCCATCTGCCTAATGTTCTTTTATTTTGTCTGATCGTTTCTACTATAAGAAATGTTACTTATATTTACTCTGTGTTTGCTCAGTAAATAGCTTATTATGCAAATAGTATCATCCCAGCCTGTTTTTTTTTTTTAATAAAATTGATGTCATTTTACATTTTATATTAAGTATTTTAAAATAAAATATTGAATTTTCTTATTATGTATTTTTTTAAGTTTTGTTATAAAATCAACTGAACTGAAAACGGTGTAATCAGTCCTGGAACAAATATTGTTACACCTTTTTGCATGGTCAGAATTTGCTATAATAAGTCTAAAATTCTTCATACTAAGTTTAACAAGGCAAGCAATATGTTTGCACTGTTCTTAATTGAATGCACTAAGTGTAATATTTTATTTAATAACTAGTACTAAAGCCCGTGTACACGGGCCATTTTTTTCAGAACAGCGGTCCCACCCCTTGCTCTCTCCCCCCTTTCTTTTGCTCTCTCTTCCCCCCTCTCTTTTGCTTTCTTTCCCCCCTCTCTTTTGCTTTCTCTCCCCCTCTCCTTTGTTCTCTCTCTCCCCTCTTTTGCTCTCTCTCTCCCCTCTTTTGCTCTCTCTCTCCCCTCTTTGGCTCTCTCCATCCTTTCTTTTGCTCTCTCTCCCCCCTCTTTGGCTCTCCCCCCCCTTTGGCTCTCCCCCTCCTCTTTGGCTCCCCCCCCTCTTTGGCTCTCCCCCCCCTCTTTGGCTCTCTCCCCTCTTTTGCTCTCTCTCCTCTTTGGCTCTCTCTCTCCCCTCTTTGGCTCCCCCCCCCTTTGGCTCTCTCTCCCCCCTCTTTGGCTCTCTCTCCCCCCTCTTTGGCTCTCTCTCCCCCCTCTTTGGCTCTCTCTCCTCTTTGGCTCTCTCTCTCCCCCCTCTTTGGCTCTTCCCTCCCCTTTGGCTCCCCCCTCCCCTTTGGCTCCCCCCCTCTTTGGCTCTCCTCCCCCCCTCTTTTGCTCTCCCCTCCCCTCTTTGGCTCTCTCCCCCCTCTTTTGTTCTCTCCCCCCTCTTTGGCTCTCTCCCCCCCTCTTTGGCTCTCCCCCCCTCTTTGGCTCTGCCCCCCTCTTTGGCTCTCTCTCCCCCCTCTTTGTCTCTCTCCCCTCTTTTGCTCTCCTCTTTGGCTCTCTTTCCTCTTTGGCTCTCTCTCTCCCCCCTCTTTGGCTCTCCACCCCTTTAGCTCTCTCCCCCCCCCCTTTGGCTCTCTCCCCCCCCCCTCTTTGGCTCTCTCTCCCCCCTCTTTGGCTCTCTCTCCCCCCTCTTTGGCTCTCTCTCCATTTTGGCTCTTTTTCCTCTTTGGCTCTCTCTCTCCCCCCTCTTTGGCTCTCCCCCCCTTCTCTTTGGCTCTCCCCCCCTTCTCTTTGGCTCTCTTCCCCCCCTTCTCTTTGGCTCTCTCTCCCCCCTTCTCTTTGTCTCTCTCTCCCCACCCATTCTCTTTGGCTCTCTGCCCCCCCCCTTCTCTTTGGCTCTCTGCCCCCCCCTTCTCTTTGGCTCTCTGCCCCCCCTTTCTCTTTGGCTCTCTGCCCCCCCCCCTTCTCTTTGGCTCTCTGCCCCCCCCTTCTCTTTGGCTCTCTGCCCCCCCTTCTCTTTGGCTCTCTGCCCCCCCCTTCTCTTTGGCTCTCTGCCCCCCCCTTCTCTTTGGCTCTCTGCCCCCCCCTTCTCTTTGGCTCTCTGCCCCCCCCTTCTCTTTGGCTCTCTGCCCCCCCTTCTCTTTGGCTCTCTGCCCCCCCCTTCTCTTTGGCTCTCTGCCCCCCCTTCTCTTTGGCTCTCTGCCCCCCCTTCTCTTTGGCTCTCTGCCCCCCCCCTTCTCTTTGGCTCTCTGCCCCCCCCTTCTCTTTGGCTCTCTGCCCCCCCCACTTCTCTTTGGCTCTCTGCCCCCCCTTCTCTTTGGCTCTCTGCCCCCCCCCCTTCTCTTTGGCTCTCTGCCCCCCCCTTCTCTTTGGCTCTCTGCCCCCCCCTTCTCTTTGGCTCTCTGCCCCCCCCTTCTCTTTGGCTCTCTGCCCCCCCCACTTCTCTTTGGCTCCCTGCCCCCCCCTTCTCTTTGGCTCTCTGCCCCCCCCTTCTCTTTGGCTCTCTGCCCCCCCCTTCTCTTTGGCTCTCTGCCCCCCCCTTCTCTTTGGCTCTCTGCCCCCCCTTCTCTTTGGCTCTCTGCCCCCCCCTTCTCTTTGGCTCTCTGCCCCCCCCCCCTTCTCTTTGGCTCTCTGCCCCCCCCTCTTCTCTTTGGCTCTCTGCCCCCCCCTTCTCTTTGGCTCTCTGCCCCCCCCCCCTTCTCTTTGGCTCTCTGCCCCCCCTTCTCTTTGGCTCTCTGCCCCCCCCCCCCTTCTCTTTGGCTCTCTGCCCCCCCCTTCTCTTTGGCTCTCTGCCCCCCCCTCCTGCTCCCTCTCTGGCTCTGTCTTCGCGGGACCCCGCCCGGCCATGCCCCATCGCGGCAACACCCACCCGGCCACGCCCCTCCCGACGCCCGGCCACGCCCCTCGCGACGCCCGGCCACGCCCCTCGCGACGCTCCCGTCGGCCACAAACAGCTGTGAGGTCTGGGGAGCGCTGTTGAGTAGCTCGCGCTCCCTATCTCACAGCTGCTTGTATGCTGTGTACCTCGCGCTCCCAATCTGTCAGCTGTCAGCTATGCCGAGGTGCGCGAGAATAGAATCTAAGGCCAAGTGTTTGTCTGTACTGCGCATGACGGCTTCAGACAAACACTTGTCTTTTATAATATAGGATGGGAAATTAGGACTCTACTACTATCTATGGTTGCATCACATGCTAAATATTGTTTTCTAGAATTGAAATAAATCATTAATTATGCCTTCCCACAGAAAGACTAGAAAACATAAAACAAGTTTTAATCAGAAATGGATTTAACTCTGTGGAACAAGCTGGCCGAGGTCTCTCAACTCAACCCAACAACCTAATCCCTTGCTCTTAGGCTTATACAGATGTGTATTTGCTGAAAAGGGATTTGGTGTTTGGTCAGGTGTGCTTGATCGATACATAAAAGCTTGTTGAGTGCATCTCTACTTATGTTAGCTGAGTGTGTCTGAGGTGTATTGGATATATCCTTAAAGAGAGAAGAAACCTTATATATCAGAAAGACAAAAAAGGAAACAATATCTGTGGTGCCAAACACAGGCTTAATATATATGATGTATCAGGCTACAGATACTAATAGATATGGTGCAGTATCAAAATCTAGTTAGAACTATGTTTAATAAGTGCTGTTGCACTACTTCGAAAAGTTACAGTTATAAAACAACAATAAAACAAAATAAAACATCACATATGCATATGACAAATAAAAACAGATACAAATAAAATGTACAAAAGTTAGTTTTTTAGGACTCCAGAGTGAAAGTATGAATCCAACGATGACCGAAAGTGAGTTGTAACTGGTCCTTATGGGGGATCCTTATCCTCCTGGTCGTCTTCCGTCTGAGACCCACAATCATAACTTTGCAAGTTACTGAACTCTTCTGGATAGAAACGTAGCACTTTTCTTTTTTGAGATTGCCCCTTGGAAATAATGCGGTCAAACTACGGAAGCCTCAGAGGGACAAAAAACAAGCAAACAGAGCAACGCGTTTTGACTTCAAGCCTTTCTAAAGCTCTGCTTTCCAGTGTATCTATAGCCCTTATATATGCTCATAAAATTGTTTAAAGGGATTTATTTAAAGGGATTTTTTTCCATTTAGTTTATTATATTTAAATTACGTTATAGCCATATTTATGTGTGGGGCTTTTAAAATATACTGAGATATATATATATATATACTGAGATATATATACGACTATAGATATTCCGTTAACATTTGAGAGCTTAATTTACACAAATACACAGTGTATGTATGTATATATATATATATATATATATATATATATACTGTATATATATGCAATAGTTCTATAACCTTATAAACTAATTCTGATCTAAGAATATTTGAAAACTTCTATTATCCTAGTTAGGGATCATCTCTCTGAAGGAAATATATAGATTCAATATATTAGAGGTATAATTTTTATGTGTCTAAAAGTAATTAGTGACTACTCTAGTGAATTCTTTAATTTTAATCTAACAAGTGTGCTAATTTTAATTTAAACTTTAGTGTCTTAGATATTTGTCACAATATCAAAAGAATACTTCAATATTTTTATAAATAATTGTATTTTTTAGATATTTTTATTAGATAGTAATATCTTTATTTTTTTTAATAATTTTAAATTGGTGTTTATTTAGTGGTACTTGTGATATTTAATCATTTAAAAAACAACCTATTTCTATTTCCTGATTAAGTCCTCTAGGAGTAAGAGTTTTAAATTCATATATCAATTTTGTTTCTAATTTTAGTAGCTCTTTATTTATCTTTGTGTCTTTCCAGTTTTTCTTTAGTTTGACTAGTCCTGTGTGTGATAGATGGTTAACATTTGCTTCATTACACATTTTGAAATGTTTAGGAATTGGCAAGATTTTATTTCTTGAGATGCTCTCTTATCCTATCACGTAGGGGTCTCTGATTCCCCTATGTACTATTTCTCATATTTACATTCAAGTAAATAGACTACATTTCTATCTGTGCACCTTATAGTGTCACATATTTAATATTTTTTCTTTGTAACTGTTGATTGAACTATTTTTTTCTTGTTTGCATGGTTACAGACTTTACATGTATGGCACGGATAGAAACCTTCTAATTTCTTTCCAAACAAGTCTTTGTCTGATGTTTTTTTCTTTTTTATTACAGTGGATGCCAATATAGATTTTACATTTTTTGCTTTTTTATATATTATATTTGGAAATTTCGGTAGTATATCTCCTATTTTATCATCACCTTTTATTATAGGCCAATGTTTTCATATAATTTTTTTCTAAAATGTAGCTATTTTGGTTGTTTTTCGTAACAAAGGGCACACATAGTTTATTATCTGCCAAATTTTGTTTGTTCTTTTTTTTATTTTGATGTTTCAATTCCTCTCTATTCATATTTTTCACAGTATTTGTGTTTTTGTCTATTTCGGCTCCATCATAACCCCTTTCTATGAACTTTTGTTTTAGTATTTTTGATTGATTTATAAAATCTTCTTCATTACTCCAATTTTTTTTGAATAATGTCAGCTGTTTTGATGTACATAGTTATTTGCGTCTATGGGTTTGAAATAAGTTTTTGTATTTATTTTTTATTTTTCTCACTTGCTATTATCATTCATATCCAATAGAAATTCTTGGAATTCTGTTTCTGACCCTTTCCAGATTATGATGATATACCGCCTATAGAGGACCAGATTTGCCGCAAGCTGCTGGGTATGGAGAAACTCCTGCTCCCATAACCCCATAAAGAGGTTTGCATAACTTGGGGCAAATCTGGTCCCCATAGCCTAGCCACACTACTGATGATAATATTCATCTTGAAACGAAAAATAATTATGAGTCAATATATATTGTATCCCTTCTAATATGAAGTCAACCTGTCTTTCCTTTAATAGATTATCCCCCTTCAAGAAATGTTTACCTGCTTCTATGCCATCTTTGTGTACTATACAAGTGTATAGAGATGCTACATCACAGGTGGCTAGCAAATAATTATCTTTCCATTCTATCTGTTCCAGAATGTTGAGTATATCAGTTTAATCCTTAAGGTATGATGGCAATTATTTTACATATTTTTGAAGATAAACAGATTGGATGTTATGGAGTTTATTCTGGAGACTATTGGTCTACCTGGTGGTAATATCAATGTTTTATGAATTTTGGGTAAACTATAAAACAAGGGAATTCTAGGGTGGTCTTGATATATGTATTTTTTTTCCTTCTCACTTAAAATGCCTTCAGTATTTGCTTATTTAGAATATTATTTAGAACTGCATTCAATTGTAGAGTTGTGTTGGACTTTATCTTTTTATAGGTTTTATAGGTTTTGGGATCTTGCAGTATATTGTTACACATATTTACATAATCCTTCATATCTAGGATCACAATCCCTTTGTCAGCTGGTTTTATGACAATGTTCTCATTCGCTTCCATTTCTTTAAACACATCTAATTGTTTCCTCATTAGATTTTTATTTATTTTATTTTTTAACTGCTATATTCTCTATATCTTTAAGTATTAGATTTTCAAATGTTTCTATAATTGGCCCATTTTCATGTCTAGGATAGAAATTTGATTTCTTTTTCAATTGTGAAAAAAAATATCCTTGTGTGTCTGTTAGATTTTCTTCTGCTCTTCTTTCTAATCCTGTTTTTACAAACCATCTTTTTATAGTTAGATTTCTGATAAATTTATGTGCATCTATAAAAGTACCAAATTTGTCTAGTTTATTAGTAGGTGCAAATGATAGACCTTTGTTCAAAATCTCTTCATGGTACTTACTTAGTGGTACACTACTTAGGTTGAAAATTCCTTTCCTTTCACTTATTTGTGACTCCTTAATTTTATTTTTTGATGCTCGTTTCGATCTACCTCTTGTGCCTCTTTTTCTGAGGCCTTTCTTTTTTGATTTTCTCTTTGCAGTAAAGGGCCTTTTTCTGGTGTTCCATGGCCTAATTCTAAAAAATGGGCACTATTATATTCTCTATTTATTCTGACTTCTCTTTGTTCCTTTTCGTTTTCTTTTATATTTTGGGATATGTCTCTATTTTTTGAACTATCAGATTTGGAATATGTGTCTGCTCTATTTTTAGCATGCCTCAATACCTCATATCAATTATTTGTATTGTATTGTACTACTTCCTTATGATGATAGCAGGGGTTCATATCCTCTTGTGTTTACAGTCCACTCTTCTCTATTGTTTTCATATTCATATATTCTTACACATCATTACCATATTATTTATATCATGAATAACTGTAAACATATGAAAAACATAAAAATAATTGCTCTATGGAGTACTTGTTAATGTAACTATTTATCAATGTAGCTTTAATGTACTCAGTGGTTCATATCTACTTTGATCTCTTCAGTCCTCTTGCCAAAAAAATACTCTCTCAGTTTACTTGAAAAGAAAGAGTGCAGAGGGAATCTTATGCTACACTAAAAAATGGCCTGTACTCACTATTATGTAGAGGTGTGTAAGGGCTTAAAATTGGAAATTATGCTTAGATATACTAAGGGCTAGATTACGAGTGGAGTGGTAATTACCGCTCCCGCTTGCACACTATCACTGCTCAACTTCTCCTTTTTGCATGAGTTGGGTAGCGTTCTTATTAGAAGTTGAAAGTAAATGGTAATCGCTTGAGTGCTAATCTGACTTGCACAAAGAGGAGAACTTACAATTTCACAATCGCGTTAGCGCACATTAGCACGGTCACAATATCCCTTGAAAGTATAGGTTGCACTCAAGCAAAGTTGGTCACGCTAACCCTTCTCGAGTATCTTGTCCCATACTATCATTAGTGTGCCACTTGTAATTTGGAAAAAAGAAAAAGAGTGTTGTGCTAACTATGCACTCACAGCTTCTCCTGGGAAACCCTTCCACAAGGATAACCAAATAATAATAAAAAATATACAGAAAAGAAAAAGTAGGATGGCGCTTAAGCGGAGTGTGTAGAAAAGTGAATCCTAAAATAAAATAGAATAAAATGTGTATTAAAATAAAAAATAAAAAAAAAAATAAAAAAGTGTATTAAATGACTCCCAGGTTTTCTGAAAATCAAAAACGTGTGATAAAATCCTAAAATGTCCAAATGTGATAAGATAAATACTTTTTATAAATCTTTCTAGGTATATTAAATAAAGTTAATACAGTGTATACAAAATGTGCTAAATAGCTGAGTTAAGGGTATACATAATCGCTACAGAATATCTGATGTCTAGATTTGGCACAAAGGGATAAATATAATAATAAACTGTATTGAGCTTCAAATAGGAACAGAAACAAACGGATGTACAGTAACGTAGTATTTATTAAATATACCATGCATATGCATGGGTAAAGGATGGATAGAAAAATCAGAATTCTAATTGCTACTGCAAATAATTAGAGTCCTAGTAAATATGGTACCATACAATCATAAGTGGTATATTTTCTGTGTTAAACTTTCTATGTCACAATGTGGTATGTGATATCACACAGACAAAAATGAACAATATAAAAAACATACATATGATATTTAAAACATTTGAAAATTAAAAGTCCAATAAAAGTCCAGTTAAGAACCTGTTAGGGGCATCTCCCAAAAAGCACCAAGAAAAAATAACACCTTAATATATATATATATTGTACATAGCGTTGTAATATCTTTCTTGTGGTTATCTCCAAACACAATTATAACATCCAGCGGCATAGATTACGGTATAAACTACAAAGTCCTTTAGACTTGCTGGTGTATAATAACCTTAGAGAGATGCGACTGCACCTCACTGACGAGGCCCACAGAAGGCCGAAACGATCGTCTGGGGTTGTTGTTTCTCTTGTTCAGAGAAGAATTGCCTGGTATTTCGGCGCTGGACTGTCATTGGGCAGGGTCAGACTGATATGCTACAGGATATTTTTTCTCTGTGAAGGGGCATAGTGTGCTAAAAGAGTATGCACCCTGAGTGACACACTATAATAAAATGAACAGGCACGGAAGTTTTTCCAGCTTTTGTTCTGTCTCAGCTGAGTGCATCTCTCTCTCTTTTTATTTATGCAAATTGCTCTTGGGTCTCCCTAAGAGTAAAAGGGGAAACCAGACGTGGACTCCTTGCACACATGCCCTTAGAGAGATGCGACTGCACCTCACTGACGAGGCCCACAGAAGGCCGAAACGATCGTCTGGGGTTGTTGTTTCTCTTGTTCAGAGAAGAATTGCCTGGTATTTCGGCGCTGGACTGTCATTGGGCAGGGTCAGACTGATATGCTACAGGATGTTTTTTCTCTGTGAAGGGGCATAGTGTGCTAAAAGAGTATGCACCCTGAGTGACACACTATAATAAAATTAACAGACACGGAAGTTTTTCCAGCTTTTGTTCTGTCTCAGCTGAGTGCATCTCTCTCTCTTTTTATTTATGCAAATTGCTCTTGGGTCTCCCTAAGAGTAAAAGGGGAAACCAGACGTGGACTCCTTACACACATGCCCTTAGAGAGATGCGACTGCACCTCACTGACAAGGCCCACAGAAGGCCGAAACGATCGTCTGGGGTTGTTGTTTCTCTTGTTCAGAGAAGAATTGCCTGGTATTTCGGTGCTGGACTGTCATTGGTCAGGGTCAGACTGATATGCTACAGGATATTTTTTCTCTGTGAAGGGGCATAGTGTGCTAAAAGAGTATGCACCCTGAGTGACACACTATAATAAAATGAACAGGCACGGAAGTTTTTCCAGCTTTTGTTCTGTCTCAGCTGAGTGCATCTCTCTCTCTTTTTATTTATGCAAATTGCTCTTGGGTCTCCCTAAGAGTAAAAGGGGAAACCAGACGTGGACTCCTTGCACACATGCCCTTAGAGAGATGCGACTGCACCTCACTGACGAGGCCCACAGAAGGCCGAAACGATCGTCTGGGGTTGTTGTTTCTCTTGTTCAGAGAAGAATTGCCTGGTATTTCGGCGCTGGACTGTCATTGGGCAGGGTCAGACTGATATGCTACAGGATATTTTTTCTCTGTGAAGGGGCATAGTGTGCTAAAAGAGTATGCACCCTGAGTGACACACTATAATAAAATGAACAGGCACAAAAGTTTTTCCAGCTTTTGTTCTGTCTCAGCTGAGTGCATCTCTCTCTCTTTTTATTTATGCAAATTGCTCTTGGTTCTCCCTAAGAGTAAAAGGGGAAACCAGACGTGGACTCCTTGCACACATGCCCTTAGAGAGATGCGACTGCACCTCACTGACGAGGCCCACAGAAGGCCGAAACGATCGTCTGGGGTTGTTGTTTCTCTTGTTCAGAGAAGAATTGCCTGGTATTTCGGCGCTGGACTGTCATTGGGCAGGGTCAGACTGATATGCTACAGGATATTTTTTCTCTGTGAAGGGGCATAGTGTGCTAAAAGAGTATGCACCCTGAGTGACACACTATAATAAAATGAACAGGCACTGAAGTTTTTCCAGCTTTTGTTCTGTCTCAGCTCAGTGCATCTCTCTCTCTTTTTATGTATAATAACCTCCATCAGCATACGAATATAACAGTGTAGATTTTACCATCTAATTCACTTATAGGTGTGTGTTGATACAGAGTGATAATCCCAACATTGATGCAAAGTATATAATCACCATGAAAATTCCAACATATACCTTCTTACTCTCAATTACAAGTAAGGGATTACTATGACAGGATGGCTGTTATGAAAACAATTTGCAATATACTTTCAAAGTCACAGGTTGTGGTTTGCACAAATCAGTACTCACTGTTACGTGATAGATGAACTGTAATCAGCTTTCTCTGAGCGTTATCCGGAAACCTGACTTCAAATACTCCGTAACCACCTTGTTTGTTTAGCGGATAGAATTTTCCAATTGCAGATAGAAAAAGAGTTTGGCAAAAATCTTCCAGATAGTGACCCGCTATGCGAACAGGGTGGATAGGTTAGTAACAAACTGGTAAGCTTCAACGCATTTCACCCATGGATAGTGCTTTTTCAAGATAGTGTTACCAGCTGTTGGGGGTCATTCAAATATACCTGTGCTTGTCTTCTTATTGGTTCAATTTCAAATGGATAGCCTTAAGGTGAAATTGCGCTTTATCTCCTTAAGTAGGTAATAGGAATTGTCAGACTTAGGCTTTTTTTTTTTTTTTTAGAGCCTCCAGACATATAGAGGGTTTTTGATATCTGTATTTCAACACTTATGTTATTAAAAAGTGATTGGTGGTATTTAATCGAGGCGACAATTAATAAAGGTGGTATAGCACTAAAATATATATATATATATATATATATATATATATATATACTATTTAGATTAATAAATTTATGTAGAGACTCTTGCGACATAAGGAAATGTTGCAAAATGCATATACATGTGTGAAAAGCAAGGGATGCCTACCCATGTGATGACTCTCACATAAAGGGGCCAACAATGGGACACTTATGCCTATCACTATGATGACTTAACATAAGGGGGCCACACTGGGGCACTTAATGTGATATAATGGAACCAGCTAGTGTGTGTGCCAGCAGACAAGCTTCTAGGTCATATTTAATTCTCTGAAGATATATATCACCAAAACACTTTTGTTTGTGTATGGACTATTATGACATAAGTGTATAATGGGATCTTTATCAATATTCAATTGCCTATCTTTATGGTATTAATTTTCGGTGTAAAAAAGGCTCAGTTTCAGAACAACTCTGAAAAGGTGTAAATGAGCTCCATAGGACTATTAGACAAATATCTAAATTAATATACTCTGGATATATTTCTATCGAAAGTCCTATATATAAGTCTCTTAGATGACACATACAAACAAAAATAAAAATATAAATATATAAATATGAGCATAGGTGTATACATACAGTATATACATATGCCTTCCAAATGACATGAATGCATACATATATACATGTACCATCCCATGTATTTAAATATATATATATACTGTATATATATATATATATATATATATATATATATATATATATATATATATATAGAATGTGTTAAATATTGGGGGAGCTTACCACTTGTAATTTGTAGTACACTACAGAAATAACACAGTACAATTGCATAATCAATAATTGTATAATAAAAAGACAATTCAATAACAATTTCAAATAAACAGTAGATTGTTTTCTGATTTTTTTTAAAGTTCCGTTTAATTTCTTTGCCCCCTGTATCATGTGATAGCCTTCAGCTAAACACAGGTTCATATTAATTGTATGTATATATATATATATATATGTCTAGTTGAAGCTGGTGGCTCAGAGGAGGTGCACAATTAGATGACAGGAGTAAATTGTTTTTTTTTATTGTATGCACTGTGTAAATCATGAACGTTTAATTTCTACTTTAGCATCCATTTAAATATGAGCTAGTTCTCTATTGTTGGCGCAAACATTTTTTTCTTTGAGCACAGTTAGCGTTAGAGTGGGAAAAAATAGTGCACCACTTGTAATCTGGCCCTATGTGTTCATAATGCAATACTTGAAAATTCATTCACAATCAGCTGTTTCTAAACACTTTGGTATGTGGAGAAAATTATTTGTGAATTTGCTCCACAGACCAAAGTGTTTAGAAACAGCTGATTGTAAATGAATTGTCAAGTATTGCATTATGAACACATAGGGCCAGATTACAAGTGGTGCACTATTTTTTCCACTCTAGCGCTAACTGTGCTCAAAGTGTCAAATGTTTGCGCCAACATTAAAGAGCTTATTACATAGCATTTTACAGAGCACATTATAGAGCATATTACAGGGCATATTACAGAGCACATTATAGAGCATATTACAGATCCCATTAAAGAGCATATTACAGAGCATATTATAGAGCATATTACAGAGCACATTATAGAACATATTACAGAGAACCTTATAGAGCATATTAAAGAGCATATTACAGAGCACATTATAGAACATATTACAGAACATATTACAGAGCACCTTATAGAGCATATTACAAAGCATATTACAGAGCATATTATAGAGCATATTACAGAGCATATTACAGAGCATATTATACAGCATATTACAGAGCACATTATAGAGCATATTATAGAGCATATTACAGAGCATATTACAGAGCATATTACAGAGCACATTATAGCGCATATTACAGAGCACATTATAGAGCATATTACACAGAATATTACAGAGCACAATATAGAGCATATTACAGAGCATATTACAGAGCATATTACAGAGCACATTATAGAGCATATTACAGATCACATTATAGAGCATATTACACAGAATATTACAGAGCACAATATAGAGCATATTACAGAGCATATTACAGAGCACATTATAGAACATATTACAGAGCATATAACAGAGCATATTACAGAGCACATTATAGAGCATATTACAGAGCATATTACAATTTGAAAGTAAAAAGTTAGCGTGAGAGCTAAAGACACAGGCCCGCTAATTTCAGGACTTTTGGGTATCACAACCGCTTTAATGCCTTCACCAAGTAGACTTCTATGGGGCGCGCTGAATAAATCCTTACTAGTTATTGGTCTCACTTTAATACAACACTGCACTAGATCAACTGCGTTAAAGCCGAAGGTGCGTTAGGAATACTTTACATTCCTACGTTCTTAACATAGAAGTAAATGTTCTGTTTATTTTTTAATGCATATTTATATATATATATATATATATATATACATATGATAATTTTTTGTAAAATATAAATATATACATTCACCTCTCTCTCTCTCTCTCTCTCTCTATATATATATATATATATATATATATATATATATATATACACATATATATACAAAACCCCAATTCACAAAAAGGTGGGACAGTATGGACAATTATATATACAGTATATATATATATATATATATATATATACTGTATATATATAAAGAAAAAGAAAATTTTCTTCTTTGTGAAGAACATAGGAAGTACTTGTGTTAAAAACACAAAGAGCTAGATTAAAAGTGGTACGGTATTTTTGTTTTTTGTGTAAGCGGAAACTCCACTAGAATTTTCCTTTTTGGGCTTGTCGGGTTGCGTTCATATTACAAGTTTCAAAAAAACTTATTTTGCGCTAGCGTTAACCCAAATAGAGTGCATGTATTTCTTCATAGAGATCTATGGAGGAAAAAAAGTGGGAAAAAACCTAACACTCGAGATCACGCAAACACCATCGCTTTTTCTCATTCCCCATAGAGAAAAAAATTGTTGAAAATCTAATACCCATCGCGCAAGCAAGATAGCATATTCGCATTAGCAAATTTGAAATATTTACAATAAATAATTAGTTAAAATCGTTATTATATATGAATATTGCATAAATATCCTGTTTTATCATGTTTTTATCTGCTTAATGGAAAAGGGCTATAATGCACTTATATATATGTTTACATATGTGTACATATATATTATTGTTGTTATATGTATATATATAACTGTAAATACATTAATATATATGTACACATATATAAACAAATATATATATACACAAATACATCTTTAGCAATGTTAAAGCTATTTGCCTGTCTTTTTTATTTTTAAACACCCAAGATCTCCAATCTTTGAGCCCTTATAAGTTTTCTGTGGATTTTTTATTTTTAAACAAAGTGATAATATGAGTGTAAGTGTACTTTGTAATGCATTTTTGAAGTGTTTTGTTCAACTTTTTTGTTTTGGAAGACAGTTAACCACAGCTCTGAGATTGCGGTAAGGATTGAAGTGTAAAGGGCGATTGCGCTAGTGCAATCACAATATTGCTCCACTTGTAATATCAGCGAAATAAAAACCACGATTGCACTAGCACAAAACCATTTGTGCCTCACTTGTAATCTAGCCCAAAATATTTAAAAAAATTAATAAAAATTATATTGCATGTTTCAAGGTATTTGATGGGGAAAGGCTTAAAAAAAAATAACCCTTTTCTGGTAAATGCAATATACCATGGAATTGTAATATCAAGTTGCGCTAATTATAGCGCGGGATGTGATACGCATTAGCACTGAACCGCACTAAATTCCATGGTAAATCACATTTACCAGAAAAGAGTGAACAATATCGCTATAGTGCGCTACTTGTAATCTGGCCCATGCTGTTTTTGTTTTAAAGCATTGAACATATACTGTATATCAAAGAAATAATTGTTTAAATTTGATAGAAGTTAAATGTATTAAAAAAGAAATTGGTAAGTAAACAAATACATGACATTTTATAATGTTTATGTTCTGTGTTTTGTAACATACATATATAAGCAAATAATTTTGAGGCTCTTAAAACACAAATTATGAATAATTAATAGCTATTGAATGTACTTTCATTACCTGTTTTGGCAGCTTTTCATCTAATTTACCTCAGAAAATTGTACTTTTCTACAGACTTCAGCTAATACAGCTATGGTTTATTTTATAACATACTAGGCTATGATTTCAAGTTTAATTACACCGGGCTTTATTTTTCTAATGCAAAGAGATCATGGAAATTTCATGGTAGCAAACATTTATTAAAGGGACATTAAACTGCTGTGCACAGCTACAAAAGATTAGTAACTTCTTACTATGTTATTGCATTTCATCATGTTTCTGCAGCTCTTTACAAATAAGTTCTCTTGTTTTAATAGCTTAAAGGGACAGTTTAACCCAAAACTTTTTTTCCTTTAATTTGTTCCAAATTATCTATTTTACCTGCTGGAATGTATTAACTTGTTTACAAAAAGCTCTTTATCTTTTATATTGGCATTTGAAATATGATAGCATTTAGTATCCCTAACTATACTGAAAGTTTCTATACCTAGGTATAGGCTAATGACAAACTATGTAAACACAGTCAGCAGAATAAATTAGACTCACAGTGGGAGGTGGAAGAGAAATGTTAACTTCCAATTGTTCTTTCTAAGTATTGTACAGAGAGAGAGTTAAGAAAGGGAAGTATTTGAGTGATAATATAACAAGATCTGGTCTGTCTGCAAGCTTAGCCTATTGCACTGGTTTTCAAACCTGTCCTCAAGCCTCCATAACAGGCCACCTTTTGAGGATATCTGAACTAGAGCACAGGTGAAATAATCATCTTATTAGTAAACATGGTTATTTTACCTACTCTTATCCAAGGCAATCCTGAAAACCTGGACTGTTGGGGAAGCCCGAGGACAGGTTTGAAAACCAGTGGCCTATTGTGATGGGCTGGGGTTTCAAAGAACAAATCCAGCTATTTATTTTGCAAAAATAAGCATAAATTAGCTATTTGTCATACATTTTATATGCTGCAGCTGGTATAACAAGTCTTGGGGAACAGATTCAGGGAAAAACAATTTTACAGTGAACTGTCCCTTTTAAAGGTATCAGATACTGAAGCTCTGGCTCTTGGTACTGGGTGCTGCCATCTTGAAGGTTAGGTATTTTCACAACCTGTGGCAGAAGCTGCGCATACTCACATCATGGGAGCTTTACATTTTTGCATTTTTTACACAGTTATAAACACCTATGTTGAAGTCCCAGGTAAGTAATAGTATGCAAGGTGCAATGGAGCCAAGCAGAGTCTGGATACACGTGTATGCTGTAGTTGCTGGCAGGTGCAATAAAGCCAAGCAGAGATAGATACCTCTAGAGCAATCTGAGACAGGGATCTCTGCAGCAGGAAACGACTGGTAACTCAGGAACTCACAGACTGGTTTCACAGAAGAAGGCTAAACAGATAACCCAGTAAGAGTGGTCATGCACACAGACCGCAAGGAACAAAATTATCAGACAGAGATAGGGTCATTAGAACAGGCTAATGTCAAAATCCAGAAAGGCCGCAAGGTACAGAAATACTCCTTGTCTACACATAGACACATTGTCACTCTGTTACTCGAGCAGGGATTTGCCGAGTCGCTCTTGTCATGTACGCTTATCTGTGATTTGGAGGCGTGCCACTGAGGAGGCATTGGGCAACCTGTCCTATTTTCCACAAGACTTTTTCCAGTATATCTAGTTTCTGAGAATACTTGCATCTTGTGGGGACACTAGCAAGAAAGTGCAGGTATAAATTGACTATACCAAGCATGTTGCCAGTAGCTGCTATATAATAAAAGTCCATTGATCTGGGGACAGAGTCAGACACTGTGTCAGATGCTGTGTTTTGTGAACCCCCTTAATCTTGCTGGCCCTGGCTGTTTAGTCCCCCGGTTGGGTAAAGGAAAGATCTAAGGAAATAACATTAGACGCTGAGGCTACTGCTACGGGGTTTATAGATAAATCAGCCTGTCTAAGGCGCCCTGCCAGGGATAAGAAGTGTCCTTTTCTCTGAGGCTGTGGATATATAGTTTTGTTTACTAAAATGTTACATTATATGCATTTTTCTTTGAGATGTTATAACATTAAGTTAGAGATTTAACACTGTGGTTCAAAGTTCTATTTTTTGTTAGAATAGGGACTATATACTAGTCAGAGGATGTTGGAGCGATCCTATTATTATTTCCAGATTATTTTTAGGTATTAAAGTGTGCACTTAACAATCTCATAGACCCAATATTCTCATGGTAACTGAAGATTTAAAAAGACAAATAGAATATTAGAATGCAAGACAGTTAAAGGTTAAAGTCCTGTCTAAGTAATACTTGAGCATCTTTAAACTAGCTGTAAGATAAATGAGAACTATGTCACTATATTCTACCTTAGGAGATATAATTGTTAGAATGTATTATAAATTGGATCCCTTGATGGTTGAGGGGCTCTTTGAGATATTAGTAGGTAAATTGTTCAGATTGGGTGTTAAAAGTCAAATTGTAATCAAGGGTTTACTAGTCATATTTTATAAGATAAAATTGTCCTCAGGTGTGTCTCTACTTCTCTTCCCTTCTTGGTTTCCCCTGTTTTATTTATTTTTTATTCTATTTTCTTTTTTTTTTTTTTTTTCTCCCCCCCCCCCCCCCCCAGGATCTCTAGGATAATCACTATATATTAGTCCATGGAGCTTAAAATAACCTCATGGAATGTGGGAGGGATTTCCTCCCCTGTGAAACGCAAATTGGTTATTAAAGTTCTGGCTAGAAGTAAACCTGACATTTCTTTTCTCCAGGAAACCCATCTGGGAGAACAGGAAGCTAAAAAACTCAAGGTCAAATGGGTAGGGGAGGTAGTTGCTTCTCCAGATAAAAGCAGAAAATGCGGGGTAGCAATCCTCATAAATAGGTCCCTAGATTACAAGATTATCCAGGTAGAGACAGACCCAGAGGCTATATTTATTATTTTGCACATTCATATAAACGGTGTAAAATTTGTTTTTTGCAATGTTTATGGTCCCAATAAATTTGATCGGGAATTCTGGGAGAAAATCAAGTTTAAACTGTTCCTATTGGTAAAAGAGAACCTGGTAATTGGAGGTGATTTCAATATGACATTATACCCGGAATTAGATAGATTTTCAGGGAAAAATATCCCAGAGAATAGGAGAAGTTCAAAGTATTTTCAGAGATTCTGTCAGAAACTCCAGGTCTATGATATATGGTGCAGGTTAAATCCGGATGTTCAGAACTTCACATGTGAATCTAAAGCACACTGAACGTTTTCCCGTATAGATTTATTTTTAGTTGCAGAGTCATTGTCCGTTGGTAAAATGGAGGCAGGGATTGATGAGATCTTGATTTCGGACCACGCAAATATTTCTATAGCCTTTTTTTGTCAGGAGGGGAGTTATGCTAAAATGCCTAGATTTTTTTATCCGAGATTTCTGTACAACGATCCCAGGTTTTTGTCCTGGCTAAAACTCAGATGGAAGGAGTATTGTACGTTTAACTCTGTATACCTTCATAAAATTGAAGTCTTTTGGGAGGCGGCCAAAGCAGTCCTAAGGGGAGATATTAAGGGGTACTTAGTGGCACGAAACAGGAAAATGCGGGCAACAGATGTACAATTGTCCAATCAAGTCCGAAACACTTTCAAAAAATCTTGCAGGGATCGATCGAGGGCTAACTGGGTTATCTATTTAGATAGTAGGAAGGTAAGAGATTCCTTCTTACTTCGAAAACATCAGGAAGAGGAGTCAAAAATTAATTTGCGGTTTAGGGGCATCCATGGTAGTTCTGCCAAACACCTGGCAAGGTTGGTCAAAGCCAGGAAGAAGAATAATTCTATCTCTGTGATTCAGGCAGAAGCCGGACGCACTTCTGATATGGATGAGATATCCGGAATCTTTTTTAAATTTTACCAGCAATTATATACTGAAGGGGAGTTCAATCAAGATAACCACACAAAGTTTTGGTCATCGATCGCTGTCCCTAAAATACAAAAAGAAGAACTGGATATGTTAAATGCACCTGTTACAGTTGAAGAAATAAGTAAAGCTATATCTCAGGCCAAACTTAACAAAGCAGCAGGCCCGGACGGGCTACCAGCTGAATTGTATAAAAGTTAGCGGATCAGGTTATACCGATATTGGAAAAATTATATAATAATTTCTGCTTTCTTTTCTTCGGCTAACATCTCCCTCATATTGAAAAAAGGAAAAAACCCAGAGGACCCGGCCTCTTAAAGGCCTATTTCAGTCCTCAATGCTGATTATAACATTTTAGCTTTTATTTTAGCCCAGAGATTAACCTCTTGCTTGGATAAATTGATCCACCCAGACCAGGTAGGGTTTATGTTATCGCGGAGTTCCGCTAAAAATATAAGAAAGTTAATAATTTTAGTTGACTTTATCTGGAATTCAGAACAGCTGACAGAGAAAAATTATCTTAAGGATATAGCGGTCCTTACCTTAGATGCGGTCAAAGCGTTTTACTGCATCTCTTGGAGACATCTTTTTTCAACATTAATTAAATTTGGCTTTGCGGATAACTTTTTAAATTTTATCCAAAGATTATACCAGAACCCGGTCTCATATCTCTTGGTGAATGGTAATGCATCTCCTAGGATATTATTGCAAAGAGGCACAAGGCAGGGTTGCCCCCACTCTCCTCTTCTTTTTAACATTATCTTGGAACCGCTGGCAATTAAATTGCGAGAGATCCTGCCTGGGATTCCGTTGGGTAGTCAAAATCTGAAAATACTACTCTACAGGGAGTGCAGAATTATTAGGCAAGTTGTATTTTTGAGGATTAATTTTATTATTGAACAACAACCATGTTCTCAATGAACCCAAAAAACTCATTAATATCAAAGCTGAATATTTTTGGAAGTAGTTTTTAGTTTGTTTTTAGTTTTAGCTATTTTAGGGGGATATCTGTGTGTGCAGGTGACTATTACTGTGCATAATTATTAGGCAACTTAACAAAAAACAAATATATACCCATTTCAATTATTTATTTTTACCAGTGAAACCAATATAACATCTCAACATTCACAAATATACATTTCTGACATTCAAAAACAAAACAAAAACAAATCAGTGACCAATATAGCCACCTTTCTTTGCAAGGACACTCAAAAGCCTGCCATCCATGGATTCTGTCAGTGTTTTGATCTGTTCACCATCAACATTGTGTGCAGCAGCAACCACAGCCTCCCAGACACTGTTCAGAGAGGTGTACTGTTTTCCCTCCTTGTAAATCTCACATTTGATGATGGACCACAGGTTCTCAATGGGGTTCAGATCAGGTGAACAAGGAGGCCATGTCATTAGATTTTCTTCTTTTATACCCTTTCTTGCCAGCCACGCTGTGGAGTACTTGGACGCGTGTGATGGAGCATTGTCCTGCATGAAAATCATGTTTTTCTTGAAGGATGCAGACTTCTTCCTGTACCACTGCTTGAAGAAGGTGTCTTCCAGAAACTGGCAGTAGGACTGTGAGTTGAGCTTGACTCCATCCTCAACCCGAAAAGGCCCCACAAGCTCATCTTTGATGATACCAGCCCAAACCAGTACTCCACCTCCACCTTGCTGGCGTCTGAGTCGGACTGGAGCTCTCTGCCCTTTACCAATCCAGCCACGGGACCATCCATCTTGCCAATCAAGGCTCACTCTCATTTCATCAGTCCATAAAACCTTAGAAAAATCTTGAGATATTTTTTGGCCCAGTCTTGACGTTTCAGCTTGTGTGTCTTGTTCATTGGTGGTCGTCTTTCAGCCTTTCTTACCTTGGCCATGTCTCTGAGTATTGCACACCTTGTGCTTTTGGGCACTCCAGTGATGTTGCAACTCTGAAATATGGCCAAACTGGTGGAAAGTGGCATCTTGGCAGCTGCACGCTTGACTTTTCTCAGTTCATGGGCAGTTATTTTGTGCCTTGGTTTTTCCACACGCTTCTTGCGAACCTGTTGACTATTTTGAATGAAAAGCTTGATTGTTCGATGATCATGCTTCAGAAGCTTTGCAATTTTAAGAGTGCTGCATCCCTCTGCAAGATATCTCACTATTTTTGACTTTTCTGAGCCTGTCAAGTCCTTCTTTTGACCCATTTTGCCAAAGGAAAGGAAGTTGCCTAATAATTATGCACACCTGATATAGGGTGTTGATGTCATTAGACCACACCCCTTCTCATTACAGAGATGCACATCACCTAATATGCTTAATTGGTCGAGCCTATACAGCTTGGAGTAAGACAACATGCATAAAGAGGATGATGTGGTCAAAATACTCATTTGCCTAATAATTCTGCACTCCCTGTATGCTGATGACATCTTACTATTTTTGAATAAAACGGCAATAACGATTCCGAAAGTGGTTCATACGATAGATATTTTTAGTACATTTGCGGGTTATAAAATAAATATGGAGAAGAGTGTTGTGATGTGGCTCGGGCAGAAGGAGATAGATCACCCCAACACAATATTCCATAAAGTTAACTCAATTAAATATCTTGGATTAGAGATCAATAGAAATCCGAGACTTTGGTATTAGGCAAATTTTAGGTTACTCTTTCAGAAAATTCAAGATGATCTTAAGCTCTAGACTGCTTTTCCTCTTTCACTTACAGCCTCTATTAATCTAATTAAAACTATAATTTTCCATAAAATTCTTTACTACCTTCAAAATTTACCCCTTATAATTTTAAACAAGAATTTGAAGAATTTGTCTTCCTGGTTTTCGAAGTTTTTATGGAAAACCAAAAAACCGCGTATTTCGATAAATAGGCTGTCTCAGAAATATGCGGATGCAGGCCTGGCCCTACCAAATATCAGATTATACAACTGGGCATCCCTGATTAAAATTGCAGTTGATTGCTCAGACCAATCTGGTCTCTACATATGAGCATGAATCATATATGGTTAAACCGTGGTCCTTAAAAGCCCTCTTACATTGCACTCTGCATTCATTACCTTTCAGAATATCTTCCTTTATTTCAGTAAGGAACATAGTGGTGATTTGGCAAAAGTCTTGTAAGCTTCTTAAAATTGATCCTTCTTTTTCTGATTTCTTACCTATTAGGGGGAATCCGTTATTTTTACCTGGTGTGGTCCAAAAGTGCTTTCAGGATTGGCAGGTCGGGGGGCTCGAATATTTGTATCAGTTAGTTAATAACGATTTGCAGATACTCCCCTGGGAAACTATAAGGGAACAATTCTCTTTACCCAGGTTGAACCGATTTGCCTACTTCCAAATCCGCCATTTTATTGGTGCCCAGAATTGGCATGTGATTAGTAGAGGTGATTGGTCCGAGGTCAAGATCTGTATTAGAAAATTTACCAGAGGAGATGCATCAATTTCTTTAATTTATTATATTATGTTGACTAAACAAGGTATATTGGAGGAGGATAAATTAATCAAATTTTGGTGGCCCTATATCCCTTCTATAGATCGTGAGAAAATATCTAATAGCCTCGTGACAGTGGCTAAATATTCGGTGCCAGTAAGTTGGAAAGAATCTCATTTGAAATTTTTAAATAACTATTATACTTCTCCAGCGCTATTAACTAAATATTTCCCTGATAAAGTTTTCAAGTATGAACATTGTTCGTATACTCGGGCTGATCTCCATATATTATGGGCTTGGCCTAAAATTTTTCAACTATGGCAAAAGGTGCAATTCTGGTATAATAGAGTCTTTGAAAGTACTATCTCCCTTTCTTTGGAAGATATAGTGTTACTTTTCTCAGATGAGAGAGGCTGTGTTAGTTTACGCACCCTTAATACAATTATTTTAACAGTGAGGTATAATATCTTTAAAAAATGGATATCTAAGACCCCTCCTTGTCTGTCGTTAGTTTTGAGGGACATCCAAGCTCAGATTATTTTCGAATCTTTCCATTTAAAGCAGCTATCCAAAAAGAGAATTAGAAAGTTCTTGATAGGCTGGGCCCCGGTTATTAAATCATATCCGTTGGCTGTGCAGAGACAAATTTTATTGCCCTTTGTAGCCTCGGTAAGCTTTGCTGGTATTTCCAGATACCTGGATAAGAAATAGTAGTGATATTGACTAAGTTAGGTGAAGACTCCATAGTTGGAGGATATAGAGTATCATATTGGGATCCTGTGGAGGGGGGGGGGACTTTTCCTCCTCTTTTTTTTTTTTTTCTCCCTTAGTATCATTTTAGAGGCGTTTGGGTTTATGTATATTTTTGAAAATTAGCCACTTTAATTTGATTATTGTCAGAAAAGCGGGACAAGGACATATACATTGGGGAGAATGTTTCTTTAATATGTTTTTGTATCATTGCTGATGTACTATTTGTCCTGCGTGACATTGTTTATGGTGAGATTATGTTTTTTCTCCTTGGTTTGTAGGGGCTAAATGTAAATAAAAAGATTTAAAAAAAAAAAAGAAATACAAAACAGAGGTTAGGTAGAAATAAGCAAAAGGTCCAAATCTAATACAGGATCCAAACTGAGACATGCCAAATTCACAATATCCAAGCACAGTGCAAGATCTCAGTGGGACTGGTGCTGAAGATTTTCGGTGGGCCTATTTTCTGAATTTTATGCAAAGTTAAAAACCATATTAAAATAAAGGAAAACACACTTTTTTGTTTAAACAAACAAAATACTTTATTCCTTTTTAATTAGCTGTAAATTACAAACTATTCTGTAAAGTTTCATTTCAAGTAAATTCGAGAACAGCAAAGTACAATTCAAACAATGTACATATGATTTCCTGGTTATGCTATAGCCAATTTATTAAGTACACCAACAAAAGCAAACGGCAATAGATTTTTAACTATCTTTTTGAACATCTCTGCTTATCACCTCATCCCTTCAAAAAAGCACTGTCTCAGTTGCACTGTGTACACACACACTTACTCAGACCAGTAAATATTACATTATCCACCTTAGAACGATAATATGATATCACCTTAAAACAAATGGTTTTATTCAATTAGTTCAAATTCCTTTGGGGATCCTCTACACAGATCATCAATTATATTGCCATATAGTTGCCATTATCTAATTATGATTTCTATGTTATTTAAATTGTTTATAGTTTCAAGACTGTCACTGTGCATATGTACATCACAGATGTTGAATAATGTTAAACTGTTACTGTCATGAAGACAATATAAGGTTATTGGGATTAAAATGATGCATTAGACATCAGCGTGTTCTACTTTTTCCCCTAATATAATTGAGACTTTATGATACTGCTTAATTTAGATTTGTAATCTCCTGCAATTAAGTTCTTTACTTTTGTAAACTGTATCATTGAACCAAATAGCAAAGAAACTATATATAAATATATATATTCACTCATGTATTTAAATACCTTATTGGGGAGAGACTCATGTAACCTTTTGAGTTATAAAATATGCATAACTTACATAAGGCAAAACATAAGAAAGTTAAATTCTTATGAATTTAAATATTTTATTTATTTTTTGAATGTGCTATAAATAAGAGAAAGTAATGAGAAAAGTTTATTTTTAAAGGGACATTAATCACTAAATACATGCTAGATAGAATGACGCATTCAAAGAAAAGATTAGTCTGTGACTAACATGTAGATGTATTTTTTAAAGTTTCATTAGTTGTTTAAAAAGTGACAAAATAAGTGTAAAGTTTTAGTGTCTATAAAACACTGGGAGCTGCCATGTTGTAACTTGTGTTACCTTCTCTGCTGTGGCCAATTAAGGTCAGTTATAAATAGGTCACTAGAGTGTGCAGCCAATGGTTGTGCTTGATTTAACAGTGTTCTGCACTTCCATTTCTAACAGGAACTGAAAAGCTCACAATTTCAGAATGGAATTACAGACAAAGAGGACAAAATAAATAATGAAAGTATATTGCAGAGTTGTTTTATTATATTCAATTTATCATTTTATATTACCATCTCAAAGTGTTTAATGTCCCTATAAGTATGGAACAGCAACTCCTATCTTTAAACTTCTCTGCATATCACCTCCTCTTTTAAAAAGAAGCACTGGGCTCCATGTACTAAGCGGCGGGCGGACAGCTTCTCAACTCGCGAAGCTGTCCACCCGCCTTCACTACACATGGGCAGCGGATCTGTTGATCCGCTTGCCCGTATGTATCATTACACACTCATTGGAGTGTGTAATGCCCCCCCCTTCACTCGCGCGACCAATCACGCAACTGAAGGGGCTGTCAATCACCTAGAGCGAGCGAGCTCTCTGTGATTTTCCCTCGCCACCTCAGTGGTGGCGTAGGGTGTAAGAAGCAGCGGTCTAATGACTGCTGCTTCATACATTGCGGGAAGCTAAGACCAGATAGATATTACATTATCCTTAAAAAGATACTATTATGTCACCTTAGAACAAATGGGTTAATTTAATAAGATCAGATTCCTTTGGGAATCTCCTACACAGATTAACAATTAGATAATCGCAACCAACTATAACTCATTTACACCTAGATTACGGGGTTTGTTCTAAACAGGGTGCAAAAATAACGCCTAAAAAGTTGCGTTATTTTACTCTCCATATTGCTGCTATCACAAGTTAATGAAAAGCTTCCTTCTGCTGTGTGATATGGTACGTTAAAGGGACATTAAACACTTTGAGATGGTAATATAAAATGATAAATTGTATATATAAAACAACTCTGCAATATACTTTCATTATTTATTTTTTCCTATTTGCCTGTTATTCCATTCTGAAATTGTGAGCTTTTCAGTTCCTGTTAGAAATGGAAGTGCAGAACACTGTTAAATCCAGCACAACCATTGGCTGCACACTCTAATGACCTATGTATAACTGTCCCTAATTGGCTACAGCAGAGAAGGTAACACAAGTTACAACATGGCAGCTCCCAGTGTTTTATAGACACTAAAACTTTACACTTATTTTGTCACTTATTAAACAACTAATGAAACTTTAAAAAATACATCTACATGTTAGTCATGGACTAATCTTTTCTTTGAATGCATCATTCTATCTAGCATGTATTTAGTGTTTAATGTCCCTTTAAGCTCCATACCGCACAAAAGCCAAAGGCTGAGTTTGCGTGCTCGTGCACGCTTTCCCCCATAGCCATCAATGGGGAGAGAGTGTTAGAAAAAACTAACACGTGGGGCGCGATCCGATAAATGGCGTAGTTTGTGGCGCAAGCGAGGGAACCCGCGTCGCCCGCAGTTTCAGCTCGCAAACTCGAGCTATCCCATATACAGCGCCGTCAGATGCTAAAGTGCCGTAAGTCGGATAAACCAGCGATGTCCAGAAATCTGCGCAAGTACAAATTTCTGGTGTCGCCAGTGACTTACGGCATGTTAGAAACTGCCGGTGCCTACAAAACCTGACTAAAGTCTAAATCACCCGCACTGTCTAACACGCCTCCCTAACATAGCCCGACACGTCTAACCCTCTATCCGCTATCCCCCCTCACTATCCTAACCATAAAATATGTATTAACCCCTAAACCGCCGCTCCCAGAGCCCGCCGCTACCTAATAAAGTTATTAACCCCTAAACCGCCGCCAGCTATATTAAATCTATAACCCCCTAAAGTGAGCCCCTAACACCGCCGCCATCTACCTTACCTACCCCCTAAAGTGAGCCCCTACCCCGCCGCTATCTATTTTAAAATTATTAACCCCTAATCTAATCCCCCTACCCCGCCGCCATCTATATTAAATTATTTAACCCCTAAAATACTAAACTATCCCTACCACTAAACCTAAGTCTAACCCTACAAATAGCCCTGAAAAGGGCTTTTTGCGTGGCATTGCCCCAAAGTAACAGCTCTTTTGCCAGCCCTTAAAAGGGCTTTTTGCGGGGCATGCCCCAAAGAATTCAGCTCTTTTGCCAGCCCTTAAAAGGGCTTTTGGCGGGGCTTTGTCACAAAGTAAACTGCTCTTTTGCCTACAATCTACATCCCCCTACACCGCGCCCACCTATAATAAATGTATTAACCCCTAATCTAATCCCCCTACACCGCCGCCACCTATATTAAACACATTAACCCCTAATCTACATCCCCCTACACCGCGGCCACCTATAATAAATGTATTAACCCCTAATCTAATCCCCCTACACCGCCGCCAGCTATATTAACTATATTAACCCTAATTATATTAGGGTTAATATAGTTAATTTAGTTATTATATTATATATATTAACTATATTAACCCTAATTATATTAGGGTTAATATAGTTAATATCGTTATTATATTATATATACTGTATATATATATTAAGTATAATAACCCTATCTAACTCTAACATCCTAACTAAACTCTTATTAAAATAAATCTAATATTAATATTATTAATTAAAATATTCCTATTTAAATCTAAATACTTACCTATAAAATAAACCCTAAGATAGCTACAATATAATTAAAAATTACATTGTAGCTATGTTAGGGTTTATATTTATTTTACAGGTAAATTGTTAATTATTTTAACTAGGTATAATAGCTATTAAATAGTTATTAACTATTTAATAGCTACCTAGTTAAAATAATTACCCAATTACCTGTAAAATAAATCCTAACCTAAGTTACAAATACACCTACACTATCAATAAATTAAGTAAACTACAAATATCTATCTAAAAATACAATTAAACAAACTAAACTAAATTACAAAAAAACAAACACTAAATTACAAAAAATAAAAAAAAGATTACAAGATTTTTAAGCTAATTACACCTATTCTAAGCCCCCTAATAAAATAATAAAGCCCACCATAATAAAAAAATTCCCTACCCTATTCTAAATTAAAAAAAGTTCAAAGCTCTTTTACATTACCAGCCCTTAAAAGGGCCATTAGCGGGGCATTCCCCAAAGAAAACTGCTCTTTTGCCTGAAAAAAAAACACAATACCACCCCCCAACATTACAACCCACCACCCACATACCCCTAATCTAACCCAAACCCCCCTTAAATAAACCTAACACTACCCCCCTGAAGATCTCCCTACCTTATCTTCACCACGCCGGGCCGAACTCCTCATCCGATCCGGGCGATGTCTATCCAAGCGGCAAAGAAGAGGTCTTCATCCCAGCGATGTCTTTATCCAAGCGGCAGCAAAGTCTTCTTCCATCGGGCAGCATCTTCCATCAAGCGGCATCTTCAATCTTCATTCTTCGCTCCACAGACGCGGAGCATCCATCCCGGCCGACGACTGAACGACGAATGAGGTACCTTTAAATGACGTCATCCAAGATGGCATCCGTCGAATTCCGATTGGCTGATAGGATTCTATCAGCCAATCGGAATTAAGGTAGAAAAATCTGATTGGCTGATTGAATCAGCCAATCAGATTCAAGTTCAATCCGATTGGCTGAACCAATCAGCCAATCAGATTGAGCTCGCATTTTATTGGCTGATCGGAACAGCCAATAGAACGCGATTGAACTTGAATCTGATTGGCTGATTCAATCAGCCAATCAGATTTTTCTACCTTAATTCCGATTGGCTGATAGAATCCTATCAGCCAATTGGAATTCGACGGACGCCATCTTGGATGACGTCATTTAAAGGTACCTCATTCGTCGTTCAGTCGTCGGCCGGGATGGATGCTCCGCGTCTGTGGAGCGAAGAATGAAGATTGAAGATGCCGCTTAATGGAAGATGCTGCCTGATGGAAGAAGACTTTGCTGCCGCTTGGATAAAGACATCGCTGGGATGAAGACCTCTTCTTTGCCGCTTGGATAGACATCGCCCGGATCGGATGAGGAGTTCGGCCAGGCGTGGTGAAGATAAGGTAGGGAGATCTTCAGGGGGGTAGTGTTACGTTTATTTAAGGGGGGTTTGGGTTAGATTAGGGGTATGTGGGTCATGGGTTGTAATGTTGGGTGGTGGTATTGTGTTTTTTTTCAGGCAAAAGAGTAGTTTTCTTTGGGGCATGCCCCGCTAATGGCCCTTTTAAGGGCTGGTAAGGTAAAAGAGCTTTGAACTTTTTTTTAACTTAGAATAGGGTAGGGAATTTTTTATTTTAGGGGGCTTTATTATTTTATTAGGGGGCTTAGAATAGGTGTAATTAGCTTAAAAATCTTGTAATCTTTTTTTTATTTTATGTAATTTAGTGTTTGTTTTTTTTTGTAATTTAGTTTAGTTTATTTAATTGTATTTTTAGATAGATATTTGTAGTTTATTTAATTTATTGATAGTGTAGGTGTATTTGTAACTTAGGTTAGGATTTATTTTACAGGTAATTGGGTAATTATTTTAACTAGGTAGCTATTAAATAGTTAATAACTATTTAATAGCTATTATACCTAGTTAAAATAATTAACAATTTACCTGTAAAATAAGTAT
Organism: Bombina bombina; assembly: GCF_027579735.1. Lineage (NCBI taxonomy): Eukaryota > Metazoa > Chordata > Amphibia > Anura > Bombinatoridae > Bombina > Bombina bombina. The sequence continues at coordinate 571,828,217 of NC_069502.1, forward strand.
AAACCCTAACATAGCTACAATGTAATTATTAATTATATTGTAGCTATCTTAGGGTTTATTTTATAGGTAAGTATTTAGATTTAAATAGGAATATTTTAGTTTATAATATGAATTAGATTTATTTAATAAGAATTTAGTTAGGGGTGTTAGGGTTAGATAGAGTTAATATAGTTTATATAAATACTATAGTAAATATATTAACTATATTAACCCTAATATAATTAGGGTTAATATAGTTAATATATATAATGTCATAACTATATTAACTATAATATACTTAGGGTTAATATAGATAATATAGCTGGCGGCGGGGTAGGTAGATTAAATTAGGGGTTAATAATTTTAATATAGATGGCGGCGGTGTAAGGGGCTTACATTAGGGGTTAATACTATTAATATAAGTGGCGGCGGTGTAAGGGGTTCACATTAGGGGATAGATCAGTTAGATGGGGGCAGTTTTAGGGGCTCACAGTAGGGGGTTAGTTTATGTAGATGGCGGTGGGGTCCGTGAGCGGTGGTTTAGGGGTTAAATACTTTATTAGGGATTGCGGCGGGGGATCACGGTTGACAGGGAGATAGACATTGCGCATGCGTTAGGTGTTAGGTTTTATTTTGCAGATCGCGGTTGACAGGTAGATAGACATTGCGCATGCGTTAGGTGTTAGTTTTTATTTAGCAGATCGCGGTTGACAGTTAGATAGACATTGCGCATGCGTTAGGTGTTAGGTTTTATTTAGCAGCTAGTTTAGAGAGTTACGGGGCTCCAATACTCAGCGTAAGGCTTCTTACGGCTGCATTTTGTGGCGAGGTGAAAATGGAGTAAGATTTCTCCATTTTCGCCACGTATATTGGATACCAAACTGGGTTTGGTATACCTGCCTATGGCCCAAAAAACTTACGGCGACGGCAGAAATATACGCGCGTAACTTCTAGGTTACGCCGTATATAGGATACCAAACACGCGCAAATATTGGAGTCGCCAGCTTTTGCGGGCGACAATTTTTATGGGATCGACCCCCTGAAGTGCGGAATGGCGATCGCTATAACGCAACCCCAATGATGTCTATGGGGAAAAGAAAGTTACGTTTAAACCTAACACCCTAACATAAACCCCTAGTCTAAACACCCCGACATCGCTGACACTAAATAGAATTATTAACCCCTAATCGGCCGCTCCCCGACATCGCCAACACTAAATAAAGTTATTAACCCCTAATCTGCCACTCCCCGACATCGCCACCACTAAATAAAATAATTAACCCCTAAATCTCCAGCCTCCCACATCGCCGCCACTAAATAAACCTATTATCCTCTAAATCTCCTGCCTCCCACATCGCAAAAACACTAAATTAAACTATTAACCCCTAAACCTAACAACCCCCTAACTTTAAATTAAAATTACAATAAACTATATTTAAATAAATTAAAACTTACCAAGTTACCTGTGAAATAAAATTAAACCTAACACTAAACTAGAAATTAACCTAACCTTACTATTCTAATAAAATAAAAAAACTACCAATTAAAAATCCTAAATTACAAATTTAAAAAAACAAATCCTACGAAAAAATTAAAAAAATCTAACATTGCAAAAAAATAAACACTAAAATTGCAAAAAACCCACTAAGATTACAAAAAATAATAAACAAAATTATCAAAAATAAAAACAATTACACCTAATCTAATTGCCCTAAAAAAATAAAAAAGCCCCCCCCCCAAAAAACACCCCCCCTAGCCTACAATATACTACCAATTGCCCTTAAAAGGGCCTTTTGTAGGGCATCGCCCTAAGTTAAACAGCTCTTTTACCTGTAAAAAAATACAAAGTCCCCCCAGCAGTAAAACCCACCACCCAATAAACCCCCAAAAATAAAAAACCTAACTCTAAAAAAACCCCTAAGCTACCCATTGCCTTTAAAGGGGCATTTGTATGGGCATTGTCCTTAAAAGGGCATTCAGCTCTTTTGCACTGCCCTTAAAAGGACAAACACCCAAAAAAATAAATAAAAAACCTAACACTAACCCCAGAATATCTACTCACGGTTCCTGAAGTCCGGCCACCATCTCCATCCAGGCGGCAAGAAGTCTTCATCCAGGCGGCAACACCTTCATCCCGGGGGTATCTTCTATCTTCATCCCGGTGGCGCGGAGCTATCCTGGAAGCTGATGTCATCCTGCGCAGAGCAGGAGTGCAAAAGAGCTGTAGGGGCAATGGGTAGCTTAGGTTTTATTAGAGTTAGGTTTTTTATTTTGGGGGGTTTGGTGGGTTGTGGGTTTTCCTGTTGGGGGGGACTTTGTATATTTTTTCAGGTAAAAGAGCTGTTTAACTTAGGGCAAAGGCCATTTTAATAACTATTGGTAGTTTATTGTAGGCTAGGGGGTGTTTTTATTTTGGGGGGCTTTTTAAATTTTTTAGGGCTTTTAGATTAGGTGTAATTGTTTTTTATTTTTGATAATTTAGTTTATTATTTTTTGTAATCTTGGTGTTTTTTAATTTTTCGCAATTTTAGTGATTATTTTTTTTTGTAGTTTAGGATTTTTAATTGGTAGTTTTTTTATTTTAATAGAATAGTAAAGTTAGGTTAATTTATAGTTTGAAATCGCCAACACTAAATAAAGTTATTAACCCCTAATCTGCCACTCCCCGACATCGCCACCACTAAATAAAATAATTAACCCCTAAACCTCCAGCCTCCCACATTGCCGCCACTAAATAAACTTATTATCCTCTAAACCTCCTGCCTCCCACATCGCAAAACACTAAATTAAACTATTGACCCCTAAACCTAACAACCCCCTAACTTTAAATTAAAATTACAATAAACTATATTTAAATAAATTAAAACTTACCAAGTTACCTGTGAAATAAAATTAAACCTAACACTAAATTAACCTAACCTTACTATTCTAATAAAATAAAAAAACTACCAATTAAAAATCCTAAATTACAAAATTAAAAAAACAAATCCTACGAAAAAATGAAAAAAATCTAACATTGCAAAAAAATAAACACTAAAATTGCAAAAAACCCACTAAGATTACAAAAAATAATAAACGAAATTATCAAAAATAAAAACAATTACACCTAATCTAATTGCCCTAAAAAATAAAAAAGCCCCCCCCAAAAAACACCCCCCCTAGCCTACAATATACTACCAATTGCCCTTAAAAGGGCCTTTTGTAGGGCATCGCCCTAAGTTAAACAGCTCTTTTACCTGTAAAAAAATACAAAGTCCCCCCAGCAGTAAAACCCACCACCCAATAAACCCCCAAAAATAAAAAACCTAACTCTAAAAAAAACCCTAAGCTACCCATTGCCTTTAAAGGGGCATTTGTATGGGCATTGTCCTTAAAAGGGCATTCAGCTCTTTTGCACTGCCCTTAAAAGGACAAACACCCAAAAAAATAAATAAAAAACCTAACACTAACCCCAGAATATCTACTCACGGTTCCTGAAGTCCGGCCACCATCTCCATCCAGGCGGCAAGAAGTCTTCATCCAGGCGGCAACACCTTCATCCCGGGGGTATCTTCTATCTTCATCCCGGTGGCGCGGAGCTATCCTGGAAGCTGATGTCATCCTGCGCAGAGCAGGAGTGCAAAAGAGCTGTAGGGGCAATGGGTAGCTTAGGTTTTATTAGAGTTAGGTTTTTTATTTTGGGGGGTTTGGTGGGTTGTGGGTTTTCCTGTTGGGGGGGACTTTGTATATTTTTTCAGGTAAAAGAGCTGTTTAACTTAGGGCAAAGGCCATTTTAATAACTATTGGTAGTTTATTGTAGGCTAGGGGGTGTTTTTATTTTGGGGGGCTTTTTAAATTTTTTAGGGCTTTTAGATTAGGTGTAATTGTTTTTTATTTTTGATAATTTAGTTTATTATTTTTTGTAATCTTGGTGTTTTTTAATTTTTCGCAATTTTAGTGATTATTTTTTTTTGTAGTTTAGGATTTTTAATTGGTAGTTTTTTTATTTTAATAGAATAGTAAAGTTAGGTTAATTTATAGTTTGACATCGCCAACACTAAATAAAGTTATTAACCCCTAATCTGCCACTCCCCGACATCGCCACCACTAAATAAAATAATTAACCCCTAAACCTCCAGCCTCCCACATTGCCGCCACTAAATAAACTTATTATCCTCTAAACCTCCTGCCTCCCACATCGCAAAACACTAAATTAAACTATTGACCCCTAAACCTAACAACCCCCTAACTTTAAATTAAAATTACAATAAACTATATTTAAATAAATTAAAACTTACCAAGTTACCTGTGAAATAAAATTAAACCTAACACTAAATTAACCTAACCTTACTATTCTAATAAAATAAAAAAACTACCAATTAAAAATCCTAAATTACAAAATTAAAAAAACAAATCCTACGAAAAAATTAAAAAAATCTAACATTGCAAAAAAATAAACACTAAAATTGCAAAAAACCCACTAAGATTACAAAAAATAATAAACGAAATTATCAAAAATAAAAACAATTACACCTAATCTAATTGCCCTAAAAAAATAAAAAAGCCCCCCCCAAAAAACACCCCCTAGCCTACAATAAACTACCAATAGCCCTTAAAAGGGCCTTTTGTAGGGCATCGCCCTAAGTTAAACAGCTCTTTTACCTGTAAAAAAATACAAAGTCCCCCCAACAGTAAAACCCACCACCCAATAAACCCCCAAAATAAAAAACCTAACTCTAAAAAAAACCCTAAGCAACCCATTGCCCTTAAAGGGGCATTTGTATGTCCTTAAAAGGGCATTCAGCTCTTTTGCACTGCCCTTAAAAGGGCAAACACCCAAAAAAATAAATAAAAAAACCTAACACTAACCCCAGAATATCTACTCACGGTTCCTGAAGTCCGGCCACCATCTCCATCCAGGCGGCAAGAAGTCTTCATCCAGGCGGCAACACCTTCATCCTGGGGGTATCTTCTATCTTCATCCCGGTGGCGCGGAGCTATCCTGGAAGCTGATGTCATCCTGCGCAGAGCAGGAGTGCAAAAGAGCTGTAGGGGCAATGGGTAGCTTAGGTTTTATTAGAGTTAGGTTTTTTATTTTGGGGGGGTTTGGTGGGTGGTGGGTTTTCCTGTTGGGGGGACTTTGTATATTTTTCCAGGTAAAAGAGCTGTTTAACTTAGGGCAAAGGCCATTTTAATAACTATTGGTAGTTTACTGTAGGCTAGGGGGTGTTTTTATTTTGGGGGGGCTTTTTAATTTTTTTAGGGCTTTTAGATTAGGTGTAATTGTTTTTATTTTTGACAATTTAGTTTATTATTTTTTGTAATCTTGGTGTTTTTTATTTTTCGCAATTTTAGTGATTATTTTTTTTGTAGTTTAGGATTTTTAATTGGTAGTTTTTTTATTTTAATAGAATCGTAAAGTTAGGTTAATTTATAGTTTAATGTTAGGTTTATTTTTATTTCATAGGTAAGTTTTTATTTATTTAAATATAGTTATATTATAATTTTAATTTAAAATTACAGGAGTGTTAGGTTTAGGGGTTAATAGTTCAATTTAGTGATTTGCGATGGGGGACCAGAAGTTTAAGGGTTAATAGGTTTATTTAGTGGCGGTGATGTGGGAGGCCAGAGGTTTAGGGGTTAATAGATTTATTTAGTGGCGGCGATGTG